>NC_000072.6:71984539-72304539 GCF_000001635.26 Mus musculus | reverse complement strand
GCTGACCTCAGTGTTTGCCTGTGTCTTGAGAGCCCTCCAGGTCTTCTCAGCAGGGACACCCCTGTCCACCTCCCGTGTGCTGGCCGATGTCGGTTCCTAGTCCTTTACCCCCTTCCCGAACCCCCTCAGCCTGACTTTGTTCACCGTCAAACAAGGGGGTCTCGTTTGATCCCCACGCTCTGGACTGTGCAAGGGATGCTGAGTGGGGTCAGAATGAGCCTCTCTAGCCCCACCCCAGGCTTCTCAATCCTCTACTCTTATGCAACGCCCTTGAGAGCTTCCTTCCTGGCTCTTGACGCAGGGTAAGTGCCGGAAGGGCACACTTAGGGTGCTCCTGGGGCCACCGACCTCCCACTCCCCCCTTACTTTAAAATCCTCTGATTCTATAGACTCCTGGCTGGTGCTAGGGAGAGGAGCATTAGACAAACAGGAAAGTGCCCTGTGAGGCTGAGATTTCTGTGTCCCCTGTGGCTCTTAGGTAGCTTTACCCAGAAGCAGATGCCCATCTCTCCCAGTCACCCCTCCTGGGCATGAGATGGGATTCAGCTGACACGTGGTCCTCTGAGGCTATGTCCACACCTGGCTGGGCTTAGAGAAAAAGCAGTTCAGGGCTGGCTGCAGCGCCGGTGCTGTCTGAGTGCATTAGGCCACTACTGACCCCCGCCCCCCCATCAGGACCCCGATCCTTTTCTGAGACCTGCCAGTGCCTTTCCTACGGAGGCTCCCTAGAAAGTCCTCCAGCACTCACAGGCTGTATGGGGTGGGAGCTAGCCCCAAGATGAAGGTAAATAGTTGGACATGTGATGTAAAACGACACCCTGGAAGTGGTCCCAGGGTTCTCCTAGTTTTTGTGGCCTCGAGACACTACAGCCTGCTACTTACGGCTAACCCCAAGGACGGCTGGGAAATGGCCTTCTTCAGAGAGTCACGAGATCTGCTTTTTTTTGTTTTGTTTTGTTTTGTTTGTTTATAGAGACGGGTTTTTTCTATGTAGCCCTGCTTGTCCTGGAACTTGCTCTGAAGACCAGGCAGGCCTTGATCTCACAGTAATCTGTTTGCCTCTGCCTCCCAAGTGCTGGGATTAAAAGCATGCACCACCACTGTCTGATTCTCTCTCTCTCTCTCTTTTTTTTTTTTTTTTTTTTTTTTTTTTTAACACAAGGACTCATGTCGCCCAGGCTGGTCTCAGATTTGTCAATGTAGCTGAGGATGACCTTAGACTCCTAATGCTCCTGCCTCCACTTCCTGAGTGCCACCACATACAGGTGAGCACTGCCATACCAGGTTTACGTCCCATTGGGATTACAGGTGTGTGCCCACCACGCCTGCCTCATTTGTGTGTCTCAGCTCACCAGGCATTCCACTGTGCCACTGGTGACACTGATGATGTCCCCAGTGGCATGACACCCAGACACAGCACCTCACAGACTGGTCACAAGTTCTCACAACCTTGTTAATAGTTTCAGAGAGTCCTTTGGCTGCAGTCTAGTGCCATATCTGTCGGGCAATGCGGACAGTGTCATCCGAAGTGCTATTCTGCCTTGCTTTGTGTCTCTTCATTTCTTTCTGCCTCTTGGTGGCTCCTTGGAAAGAAGCCAAGGAAGAAGCAGCAGCCCCACCTTGACCAGGGCCTGAACGGTCAGTGTTGCTGCAATCCTCAAACCCGAGGAACTAATCTTAGGGTCAGGATAGACATGGTACCGACTTGGCCACCAAGGCCTCTCAGACACATAGCTTCAGTGTCACAGGGATGAGATGTAAGCACTGTGGTGGGGGTGACCACGTCAGATGAATCTGGACTTGGGAACCAAAGGAAGTTGAACCTTGGTCTCCTTTCAGCATGTGAACTGAAGTTCCCAGAAAAAAGCTATACACACGTTAAACATTCAACAAGGATGACTTCTGTCTGCGGAGAGCTGGCATGTCAGAGACCTGCAGCTAAATTATCTTCTCAAGAGCCATTTACTGCCTACTCGGCGTGTCACCTCACACCCTTGTGACGATTAGGTGCACTCACTTGGGATGTACAACAGACCCCACACCCACCACTCATGACACAGCCAGGCACCATCTGAGGCCCAGGGCAGAGGTTTTCTTGGCTTCCTGTAATTATTTGCTTGCTGTCTCCGCTGATAAATGCGAAAGGTGTCTTGATTTATCACTTTCTCTGTTCCATTCCAAAAAGAAAACAACAAAAAACAAAACAAAACCAAACAAAACAACCCTCTGAACTTGGAACGCATTCGGAGTGATCTGCCTCTATGTGTCCGGGCCCTGAGTACTCAGATTTGGCTTCAGAGTAGACACTTAGGCCTTGTGAGGCCAGAGCTTGTCACTTGTACCAACAAACTGGAGACCAAAGCTTACTCTTTTAAGATTTATAAAATTATAAATTATGCATATCTATCTATGTGAAAGGACCATGGGTAACCTTGGGGGTAGAGAGCACTTGCTGATCTTCCAGAGCACTTAGTAACTTGGCACTGAGACCCAAACTCAGGAACTCACACTATCTAAGCATGTTCTTTACAGTTGATCTACATGCCCAGCCCTAAAAGTACTAATATTACTAAGTTGTATCCCTAAAAAAGGTTTGTGTGTATGTGTGTGTGTGTGCCTTCACAGGTGCCCTTGGAATCCAGAAGAAGGTATTAGATTCCCAGGAGCTAGAGTTATAGGTAGTCATTGGCCACCAGATATAGACGCTGAGAATCAAACTTGGGTATTCTGAAAGAGCGGCGAGTGCTCTTAAACACTGAGCCATCTCTCCAATCTCTAAACTGTATCTTTAAGAAATGGATTTTTACTTTTATTGTGTGTGTATGTGTGTATGTCTGAGAATGCGTTTAAGTGTACACAGAGTGTGTGCCCTGTATGCATGCTACAGTGGCCAGAAGACAGAGATAAGTGTCTTTGAGTATCATCCTGCCTCTTCCTGTTAGGCAGGGTCTCTCCTTGAATGTGAGGATCACATTTTCTTGGCTAGGCTGCCAGTGAGGAAGCCCCAGTGATCCTCTTGCCTCAGAATTGGGGTCCCAGGGGTGCACAAGATACCTGCCTTTGTTACGTGTATGATGAGGTTTGAACTCTGCTCCTCAGGATTTCACTGCAAGCACTCTTAACCACTGAGCCATTTCTGCAGCCCCCCCCCCCCGTGTCTTTTAAGTATTTTATGTTGTTTATATAAAATAAGAACCACAGATAAAGGACTTTTTCTGCACGGGAGGCTTGATGTCATCTCAGGGAACTGCATTTGCACAGCTGGGTCACAAGCTGAGCCTAATCCTTTTTCTTGGAGAACACGATTTCCCCGCTGTGGTACCTAAAGTGAGCTCCGTGCAGCAGAAACCCGAGAGAACATAATGTTTATCATCTTAACTGTGTGTTTGCAGCCAAGCCCGAAGCTCTGAGGATAGTCACATTGTGAAAAAGATCACCAGGACATTTTCATCTTGCAAAACTGAGTCGCTGCACCCATTACACTCCTCTTTGTTCTGTCGCCCAGTTTCTGATAACCATCGTTCTTTCTGTTTCCTTGAATTTGTGGGGGTTTTGTTCTTCATTTTTAGTACTGGGGATTGTTCTATCAGCTTTGTTTCTACAAAAAAATCACACACACACACACACACACACACACACACACACACACACACACACACACATGGTTTATTTATATTGTTTTGAGTTGGCTCCAACGTAGACCAGGCTGTCTTCAGACTTGATATGTAGCTGGAGATGACTTTGAGTGAGCTTTTGATCCTCTGACCTCCATCTGTGTGCTGAGATTAGAGGCCTGCAACTTGGTGCCCAGTTTACGTGGTACTGGAGATTGAACACAAGGCTTTGTTCAAGTCAAGCAGTCTACCCACTGAGCTGCACTCCCAACCCTTGTGTCCCTGCACTTGACAATTTTGGATGCTGCATGGAAATCAGTGTTAAATGGGATGTTTGCTTCTTCATATGAGCTTGCTTCTCTTAGCTTAATGTCCTTGTGTCTGTTTATCCAGTAGTTTGTATTAAAGTTTCCCTCCTTCCTTTGGAAGGCTGAAGGACATTCCTCTGTGCAAACACCATGTTTAGATTATCCACGCATTCATTGATGTCCCCTTCGGCCAGGGCACACACACACTGCTTTGAAGTCAGGGGTGCAGGCATCCTTTCGAGACCCAGCTTTTTGGTCTTCAGCTGTGTCAGCAGTGGGATTGCTGGCTCGTGTGCTGTCTCGGTTGATTCTTTTTAAGAAACTTCCTTATTTGCTTTGAATACAATCCCACCAGTGCTCTAGAAATACAGCTTTTCTATGACACAAAACCGCCCACTGTGTATCATTTAGTGTGTGTGTGTGTGTGTGTGTGTGTGTGTGTGTGTGTGTGTGTGTCTGTGTGTGTATGCTTGGTCTTTGGATAGTTGCCATCCCACTGGCGGCTTCAAACTATGCATTTACCATTTTGATTTGCATTTCTCTGAGATTAATAATTTAATGTGCATGTTGATCTTTTGCATAACACTTTGGGAGCAGTGTCCTTATAAGTTCTCTGCACACGTTTTGTGGCCCTGGGGGTCCAGGGCCTTGTACATGGTAGGCAGGTGCTCTACACACCCAGTCTCCCCACACATATGAAACTAGATGTTGTTATTGAGCAGTAGGAGGAATTCTTTGTATGCTCTCCATATTAACTGCTAAGCTCACTGTTCTATCTGCTGGTTACACCCTTTGGTATATACAAATTATGCCTCATGAAGTCCTATTAGTCTTTTTTTTTTCTTTTGCTGTCTGAGTTTTTCATATAAAATAAATTATTGTCAGATCCAATTCTACAAAGCTTTCCCTCAATGTGTTTTGTTGTTCTACAGCTCTGGCCAGCCACATAGAGCACATGGGCCTCAAACTTGCAATGATCCTCCTGCCTCTGTCTCTGTAGTGCTGGGAATGCAGGCATAGACTACTGTGTTAAGCCTTTGCATTCTTACAGGAATTTAATCTTCTTGGGTCATATGCGTACGTCTTTAATCCCCTGTGATTGTTATAGATCGCTCCCCTTTCTTACACCATCTCACTATGTTAAGATACAAAACTAAAGATTTCGTTGGAGAAAGAAACCTGTAGAACAGTTACTTAACTCAATAAAAACACAGTTGGTGGCTTCCTTCCAGCCATTGATTAATCTTGACACTTGTCCCCAGTGTTGGGTGACACGAACCTTTGCTGTGAACAAAGGGCTATAGCATTAACTATAGCTTAATTTTGTTTGATTTTTTTCCAGTGAACTTCATTGAATTCTCTATGGGTGAAACATGTTATCTGCAAGTAAAAGTCTTGTTTTTTTGTTTTTGTTTTTGTGAGTGAGCTTTGTCAGATATATGGGTGGACATATTTGCATCTTTCATGTCAGAATTTGTTGGAGAGCAATAAACTAATAAACCACATTCATTCTATTTAGCATTATTGACTGTTTTATATTTTTGAGACAAGGTCACACCATGGATCCCAGGATAAGAATATGAAGTTATTTTGTACACATATATGTATGTATGCCACGTGCTGGCATGACCAGAAGAGGGCATTTGGTCCTCTAGAACTGGACTTAGGAATGACTGTGAGCCTCAGTGTGAATGCTGCGAACTAAATCCTGGGTCCCCTGCAAGAGCAGCCAGTGCTCTTAACCACTGAGCCACCCTCCAGCCTTGATCCTGGACTCGGGATCATCTCCGTTCAGCTTCGTGAATACTGAGATTACAGGAATGTTCTGGGAACCACACTGGGATCCTCTGCAAGAGCAAGTGCCCTTAACTCCCGAGGTATTTCTGCAGTCCCATGTCTGCCTTCTTGCATTGGGTTTGGCAGTCTTGAACTCAGATTCTCATGCTTGGTCAACAAGCACTCTGCCCACTGAGACTTCTCCCCAGCTCATTATATGTTAGATTTCTCAAAAAGTAGAATATTTCTCACAGTTATTTAGTTTTGTTTAACATTAGTGGATTTATGATTGTTATTATATTGTTTGTTTGCTTGCTTGGTTTGGTTTTTCAAGACAGTATTTCTCTGTGTAGTCCCGGAACTCACTCTGTAGACCAGGCTGGCCTCAAACTCAGGGATCCACTGCCTCTGCCTCCTAAATGCTGGGATTAAAGGCGTGTGCCACCATGCTTGACCATTATACGGTTTTGGTAAATGCATGTGTGCATATGTGCATGTGTGCATATGTGCATGTGTGCGTGTGTTCCTCATTGAATTTGTGCATTTTCAGGTGGTGACATTTTACTCATGTGCATGGTCCTGTATCTGTCTGGGCCTCATGTGTTGCACAGGCAGTGTCTGCTTTACCTCCCTCAACATTTGCTCAGAAAATGGAGTACACGGAGTCTTTCTAAAATGGAGTACTAAGGGCAAGTGGACTTCTGGAAGCTCCTGTTCTGTCATATGGCACAAGGAGGACAAAACACAGCCAGATCTCGGAGTGGCACCTCTCTCTATCCAATCCAGATGGCTTTAGATTCTCTTGTCTGGCCTCCCTGGCTAGAGTTCTCAGCATGATGCAATAGAAACCACGGACAGACATTCTTGTCTTGTTCTAACTCTTCAGGAGAAAACATTCAGTATTTTGCTATTAAACATGGAATCATTTCTGTTTCTTATTTTTCAGATGCTCTTTTTTTTTTTTTTTTTTTTTTTTTAGATTTATTTATTTATTATATGTAAGTACACTGTAGCTGTCTTCAAACACTCCAGAAGAGGGAGTCAGATCTTGTTACGGATGGTTGTGAGCCACCATGTGGTTGCTGGGATTTGAACTCTGGACCTTCGGAAGAGCAGTCGGGTGCTCTTACCCACTGAGCCATCTCACCAGCCCCTTCAGATGCTCTTGATTAAGGCGAAGACATACTCTGACATTCCTACTTTGCTGGGTGTTCTTGTGGGCAGTATGTGTTCCCACATACATCTGTACGGTGTCAGGAGGCTGTCAGATATCACCCTTTTTGCCTCCTCCCCCATATTTTTTGAGACAGTGTCTAGGCTGACCAATCAGAAAGCCCTGGAGATCTGCCTGTCTCTGTCTCCCAGTACTGGGGTTACCTCTGTGCCTAGCCCTTTATTTTTAACTCAGCAATTCAACTTTTATAGTCCTGATACTATTTTTTCTCTCTCCCTCTCTCTCTCTCTCTCCCTCTTTGTTCTTTGTTCTTTCTTTCTTTTCAAGACAGAATTTTTCTGTGTAGCCCTGGCTTTGAACTCAGAACTTGCTTTGTAGACCAGATCAGCCTGGAACTCACATAGATCCTCCTGTCTCTGCCTCCTGAGCGCTGGGAGTAAAGGCGTGCACCACCATAACTGGCAAGAATTTCAGGCACAATAGAAAATCACCCTTTTTGCCTCAAAATAAAACAAAACCCAACCTGCCTGGGCTGGGGATGTGGCTCAGTTGGGAGAGTGTTTGTCTAACATGAATGAAGCCCTGGGTTTGATCCTTGGCACTGTAAAAATAGGGAATAGTGGTACACACCTATAGTCCCAGCACCTGGGAGGTGAAGGCAGGAAAGTAAGAAATTCAAAATCATTCTAAATTCAAAGACATCCTTAGCTATAAAATGACTTCAAAGCCAGCATGAGCTGTGTGAGACAGACAGACAGACAGACAGTCAGACACACACAGAGAGAGAGACAGAGAGACAGAGAAAGAGAGAGAGATTTTCTTTCCCTTCGTGGAGTAGCTAATGTAGACCTTGGCATCATCAGAAACACATCCCAGATACAATCTAAACCAGGAAGCTAGGGTTTGTCCTCCTCTGTTTTTTAAAGCCAGCATTTCCTCACCTTCATTAAGGAATTCAAAGGACATTTCTAAGGACATCACCCTTATCACCTGCTACACACATGAGGATGCTCTCTATCTGATATTCAGTATGTACATGGGCTGATGAGAAGCCTGCTCTAAACCAGTTACAGCCTGGCCAGGCTCCATTGTTGTGCCTGATTGGGGGGAACCTGCTGATTGTATCGGGACACTAGCATAGCAAATAGCAGAGCAGGGCCTGCTGATGCCCGTGATTTACTCTCTAATTAGAGGTATGAAAGCAGGCTGTTCCCAAACTATTAGCTATAACCCATTGTGTGGGAGGCGACACAAGGTGCTTCAGGTAACCCTGCTCTCTTTCAGTGTAGCTAGCTGAAGCCATGTGCAGGTGTCAAACTGGACCCTTGAGTCAGGCAGGCCAAGACATCCTGACTGTATGAGTATACGCAATCCTTTTCTGATATTAGACAATAAGCACCAGGCTCTTTTCATACAAACCCCAAAAGCTTACTAGACACCCTAACCAGACTCTAAATCCTGCCATCTTACTGCCAGATCCCAACCCAGGGCCTCTTGACTTATGTGAAGAAACAAGTGACCTCACTGGCAGTCTGGGCTAGCTTTATAAGAGCCCCACCTTTCCCTGCCCGAGGTCAGTCGGTTCCCACACAGTCTAGCTTTATGGTGGCAGGGCATGGGCTTTTGGTATTTGCAGTAGTAAGTTTCAGAGAGGCCATGAATCTGGGTCCCCTGTTTTCACACTGAAACATGGGATTTGAAAGACCTGGACCTGTGTTCCTAGGCCATGGTCACTCATTTGTCTCCACTGTAAACTCTGTTTCCTTGCTTTGCATTAGAACTAGTCAGCTCCTGTTTATCCCTATTGCCAATACATTTGCAGATTAGTTCAAACATGAATCTGTGAGTTTTTATTTGGGGACTTTAGAAAAAGTATTTTGAGTGTTCATTTTGGCAACACACATGCTAAAATTGGGACAATCAGAACAATACAAGGAAGGTAAACAAGGCCCCTGTGCGAGAGTGAAAAAATTCATGAAAAAAATATAAATAAAATATATATCAGGTCGAGGCTGGAGGACCAAGAGTTCAAGGCTATCCATGCCTATAGCTGTGAGTTTCGGGCTAGCACGGGCTACATAGTGGAGGTACTGTCTAAAAAGATAGAAAAAGTATAACCTATTTCCAGGACCCCCTTCCTGCTTTCAAAGCTGTTACTCCTTGGAACCTTGTTGTTTGCTCATAAAAATAAGACACATGCACACATGTGCACACTTATGCATATATATATATATGCATGTGCATACACACACACACACACAGAGAGAGAGAGAGAGAGAGGCCGCATGCACAGCTCAGTAGGCAGAGTGCCTGCCTTGTATGCTCAAAGCTATGGGTTGGATCACCAGCGTGAGACAAATCACAAGAACGAGGAATTACATTTCAGAGAACATGGGCATTGAGAGTTGGAAGTCAGCATCCTGGGAAGGGAAGAGAAGGTGGGTGGCTATAGTGATCTAACAGTGCTGAATTTTACAAGGGAGTAACAATTCTTGGGGCTGGAGCATCCGCTGAGGGGTAAAGAGTACTTGCTGCTCTTGCAGAGGACCCCATTTTAACTCCTAGCATCCACATCCAGGTGGCTCACAACCACCTATAATGCTAGTTCCAGGGCACTTGACACCCTTTTCTATCCTCCCTGGGCACTCCCATGTGCTGGCATACATGGTATACATACACAGACGTAAATAAAAATAAGTAAATCTTATGTGGGGAAACTTCTGCTGGGCATGAGAATAGGTACAAGTGTAAATGATAGAAGAAAGAGAATATATATATGTATATATATACATATACATATATATATATATATATATATATATATATATCCACAGAACAAGAGTTGAACATCCTCAAGATTCATTTGTCTATATTCCTGTGTGTTTGTATGTGTATGTTGTATGTATGTGCATATGCATCTATCTGTTTATCTATTCTATCTATCTATCTATCTATCTATCTATCTATCTATCTATCTCTATCTTCTAACGTTTCTGGGAACACAGTCATTCTAGGTTATTCTAGATGCTCATGGTAAATAGTGAGGAAGGCACTCTGCCCCTCACCCCCCGCCATGCTGCCTCCAAAGGTTATTCTGGAAAGTTCTGATGATGTTTTGGCCTTCATTTTCCTTTTATCCTCACAGATCTGGTCTCCTCTCAGACACTCTTCATCACAGTTTCTACTGTGCTTGAGAGCACCTTCAAGCTTGGACCTTTCTACAGCCAGTTGCAAATGGAGTCAGTCCATTTAGTGAACATCAGGAGTCTGTGTATCGTATTCTCCCTTAAACTGAGGCAAGGAGCATCCCTAATGGCAGCTTTCTCATGGATGCTGAGGTGGGATAGAAAGGCAGGAAACGGGATGGGAGAGTGGGTAAAAGCATCTGCAGCCAAGATGAATGACCCAAGTTCCTTCCCTGGGACTCACGTGGGAGAGAACAGACTCCTTAAACTGTCCTCTGTCCTCCATAAAATAAGTAAATTTTTTAAATTACAGGTCGTAGAAAGGGAAAGAACTCTGGGCGACAGAAGCTTCAAAACAAAAAAATCACAGCTGCTTAGAGGAATGCCGCTTAGAGGAGCACTACTCAGAGGAACACTGCTTAGAGGAGCACCACTTAGAGGAACACTGCTTAGAGGAGCATCGCTTAGAGGAGCACTGCCTCAAACCAGCAGCGGGGCGGACTTTGAGGCACGATACTTGTGGTCTTGAGTTCAGCTGTGTGAATGCCCCCCTCTCATTCCTAATTCTGGACAATTCCATTTACAAAAGGGAGTCCTTTAAGATAAGAGAGAGTTGGTCAAGGTGGTGTGCGTCTTCAGTAGGAGCAGAGGCTGAGGCAGGCGCGCCTCTGTGAGCTTGAGGTCAGCCTGCCCTCCATATTGAGTTCCGGGTCAGTCAGTGAGAACATTTTTATAAATTTTAAATTTTGCTTAAAACTTAAGCTTCGCTTAATCATTTACCTTGTGGTAAAAGCAGATACTTTGGAAACTAGAACTTCGCTGCAGAAGCCTCTACACAGCCATTCTGAAGACATCTAATGGCAACTCTCCCTACTGGAAAGCCCACTTAGGTGTGTGGCGCTCTTTTTCTATGAGTCACACTCTGTAAACATCCTGCCTAAGTGCCAACCGCGTGCTCTCCTTATCTCCACTTAAATAAGCCTGTCCACCTCGCTTCACTCCCATGTTTTGAAATTCTTTTCTGCAGCATAGGCAGGGATCTGACTTGACTTTAGTGGAGGTTCCTGAAGCAATGCTGGGCTGGGCCTCCCCACTTCTGATGACAGTGCCACAGAGTGTAGAGCCTCGGTCATTCTGTTCCTAACTTAGGGCATTCCAGCCATGTCTTCAAGGGTATTGATGGATATGAAGTCCAAGTAGTGGAGCAGGAAGTGTTTGTGGCCAAGCAGCCATGCCCAAGCTGTGGTTTGGCTGATCATTGTGTCAGCTCTGTTAATATTAATCTCGACAGGACAGCCACAGTGCCGCAGCAGGGCAGGGGGGAATCTGTGTTTGCTGCTGAGGAAATGCTGCTACGCAGAGGGATGTCTACAAAGCCTGTTTACTTTTCCTATGTTTGTCAGTCCAGTGTTCCTGGCCGTTCAGGTTCTGCGAGCCCAGATTCCGCAGAGATGGCGCCCTCAGAAGCTACTTTCCCTAAGAAGCATTGGCTCCTCCTCCCTTGGGTCAGCAAGGCAGCTAACAGCAGGATGGAAACCCACCATCTCTGCCCTTCCTTTGTGTGTCTCCTTTCCCTTGGGGTACCTGCTTGCCTCTGCAGGTCTACATATTAGTCCCACATGACTCTTGGAGGGTCTATCTAGCGTAACTCAGCCCCCTTCAGGGCTGAAGATGCTGAGAGAAGTCATTGACCTAAACGTGCAGCTACTGTAGACTCCAGAGAGAACATCACCTTGCAGTATACACTCTCTGCCCCCTCCACGCCCCGCCCAGAAGGGCTCTCACCTGTGATGAGTAGGCTAGGAGCACCCTGGGACAGAAGAGAGCATCTTGTAGAAACCAGACTGGTCCCCTCAAGGGATGGTGCTGATAAGGCATTCTTTGGACCACCTTGCAGAACTAGAATTGAGACAATCAACCAGGCCACACTGTGACCTCTAGCTCCCTGATGCTTCCTCTGTTAAAACTCATGCCAGCATCCCAAAGACAGACGTGAGGGCTGCTGGGTCCCTTTATCTGTCCCTCTTCACAGTGTGACTATCTGACCATATTGGATCAATACCCTCTCTGCTTTCACCATTACGTAGCTACTGAGCTGGTGTACTGGAGATAGGTGGCTACAACCTAGTTGCTGGGGCTTTTATAACCCAGAGTTTTACCTAAAAACTCTGCTTACACTGATTATAAGGGTTCTTTGCTTAATTCTTTTGTTGCTATGAAAAAAATGTCTGAGAAAAACAATTTAAAAGTGGAGACACTTTGGCTCACAGTCTGAAGGTACACAGTCTGAAAGTACAGTCAGAGATACACAATCTGAAGGTGCAATCCGCCACAATGGGAAAGTAATGGTGGTTGGAGTGTGAGGTGGTCACATTGCAGCTGCAGTCAGGAGGTAGAGAAATGAATGCTGGCACTTAGCTCTCCTCCTCCTCCTCCTCCTCCTCCTCCTCCTCCTCCTCCTCCTCCTCCTCCTCCTCTCCCTTCCCTCCCCCTCCCCCTCCTCCTCTTTCTCTCTGTGACAGGATCGCACAGGATCACACATGCAGCCCTGGATGGCCTGGAAATCATTATATAGACCAAGCTGGCCTCAGATTCAAAGAGATTCACTTGCTTTTGTCTCCTGAGTCTGTAATTTAAGACATGTACCACCATGCCCAGCCTACCGTCTCCTTAAAATAAAAATATGATAGGGCTGGAGTGATGGCATAGAAGTTAAGAACGTTTCTTGGGTATTCTGTACTTCCCCTCCCCCTTGGCTAATATCCACTTATTAGTGAGTACATACCATGCATGTCCTTTTGGATCTAAATTACCTCATTCAGGATGATATTTTCTAGTTCCTTCCATTTGCCTGCAAAACTCAGAATATCCTTGTTCTTAATAGCTGAGTAGTATTCCATTGTGTAAATGAACACATTTTCTGTATCCATTCTTCTGCTCTGGGACATCTGGATTGTTTCCAGCTTCTGGCTATCACAAATAAGGCCGCTATGAACATAGTGGAACACGTGCCCCTATGGCATGGGGGAGTATCTTTTGGGTATATTCCCAAGAGGGGAATGACTGGGTCTTCAAGTAGATCTATTTCCAATTTTCTGAGGAACGTCCAGATTGATTTCCAGAGTGATTGCACCAGTTTTCAATCCCACCAGCAATGGAGGAGTGTTGCTCTTTCTCCACATCCTCTTCAATATGTGTTGTCACCTGAGGTTTTGATCTTGGCTATTCCGATTGGTGTAAGGTGGAATCTCTGGGTCGCTTCTATTTGCACTTCTCTGATCACTAAGGACTTTAAACATTCCTTTAGGTGCTTCTCAGCCATTGGAGATTCCTCAGTTGTGAAACCTTGGTTTAGTTCTATACCCCATCTTTTGATTGGGTTGTTTGGTTTTTTGGTGATTAACTTCTTGAGTTCTTTATATGTTTTGGATATTAGCCCTCTACCAGATGTGGGGTTAGTGAAGATTTTTTTCCCAATCTATAGGTTGCCGATTTGATCTTATTGGCAATGTCCTTTGCCTTATAGAAGCTTTCCAGTTTCACGAGGTCCCATTTATCAATTCTTGATCTTAGAGCATGAGCCATTGGAGTTCTGTTTAGGAAATTTCCCCCTGTGCCAATGACTTCACAGAACTCAAAAAGGTCAACAAGCTGAAGTGCCCAAGTGAGGACACCTCAGTCCCTCTTGGGAGAGAGAAGAAAGCAATCACAAGTGGGGAGGGAGGGACCTGGGAGGGAAAGTGGATGGGGGTGGGGGGAGTGAGGGGAGAGGGGAACCTGATCTGGTATTGAGTGAGGAAAAAGGACTGAAGTCCTGAGGGCCAGCAGAAAGAATGGAAACAGGCAACCACGGGAAGTAGGAGGTTGCGGAGGGGGGGGGGATGACCCTCCAGAATGCACCAAAGACCTGGGAGGTGAGAGACTCTCAGGAATCAAAGGGAGGGACCTTGGATGAAATGCCTGACAGTAGGGGGAGGGAACTTGTAGAGCCCACCCCCAGCAGGAAGACAGGACATCAAGTGAAGAAGGGGTGGGGCATCCCACAGTCGCAACTCTGACCCATTTGTTCCTGTCTGAAAGAATTATAGGGATAGAATTGGAAAGGAGCCTGAGGAAAAGAAGGTCCAGCAACAGGCCCAAAGAGGGATTCAGGTCAAGGGGAGGTCCAAGGTCTGACACTATTACTGATGCTATGGAGCTCTCACAAAAAGGGACCTAGCATGACCATACTCCAGAAGATCCAACAAGAAGCTGAGTCAGATGCAGTTATTGGGGTAATAAAACGTGGAGTGTAAAATAAACAAATAAATACATCAATTAATTAAAAAAATAATATTACAAATTAAAGAAGAAGAAGGAGGAGGAGGAGGAGGAGGAGGAGGAGGAGGAGGAGGAGGAGGAGGAGGAGAAGAAGAAGAAGAAGAAGAAGAAGAAGAAGAAGAAGAAGAAGAAGAAGAAGAAGAAGAAGAAGAAGAAGAAGAAGAAGAAGAAGAAGATGTTAAGAGCGTTTGCTCCTTCCAGAGGACCCAAGTTGCATTTCCAGCTACCCATCAGGCTGCTCACTCTGGGCGACCTGATGCCCTCTTCTGGCCTTATATACAGACAGACAGACAGAAAGAGAGGGAGGGAGGGAGGGAGGAAGGAAGGAAGAGGGGAGAGGGAGAGGAAGAATCAATCTTTTTAAAAGTATTGCATTTATTTGCTTTTGTGTATTTATTTGTGCCAAACAGACATAGAAGGGTCAGAGGGCAGGTGTGGGACTTGGCCTCCCCATTCACTGTGTGGGCTTTGGAGAGTGACCTCTCCACTGGTAGTCAGGCTTGGCAACAAGTGCCTTTCCCCACTGAGGCATCTTGCCAGCCCACTTTCTCTTCAGCCCATGAGATGCTGCGGTCCGTATTTGCCCACATTTAGGGTGCGTTTTTTTTTTTTTTTTCATTTCAAATAACCCAAATAGGAACTCCATCACAGACATGCCCAGAGATTTATCTCCAGGTGATTTTAGATCCTGCTAAGTTGATAGTCAATTAAGCACCGGTGAAGTGGGGCTTTTCTTTCCATGGTGGGGTACTTACAGGAGTAGTCTTATCAGGGGGTGACCTGTCTGCAAGACCCCATTATTCCTGCAAAGTTTCATAACTGAAGATTTCCTGTCCACTGTTCTATAGACAGAACCAGGTGAAACTGGAGGTCAAAATATGTCGGAGACACCTTAGCTATTTACCCTGCAGTCTACAGCCTCAAGCGGAGAATGATTAACGGGTACAAACTCTCCTTACGTGAGCAATACATTTGTGCACAGAGCTGAGCAGAAACCCGACCCAAAGTTAAAGACACAGCGACGAGGAAATAAAGGCAGAGCCTCTACCGTCCTTCTAGTTCCCTCTTGGCCAACCGCTGGCCTGAGTCACTCACTGCTTTTCAGCAAAGATAGATTTTAAGTCCCTGTTATAACACCAGCTATAACAGGTTAGAGAGCATTTCTTGTCTGTTGTAATCTGGAATTTAAGTTCAGCCTAAACTGGATGAAGGATGTTATCTCTCCCAGGAGCTACTTTTAACTGCTGAACCATCTCTCCAGCCCAGAACATTATCTATCTATCTACCTACCTACTATCTATCTATCTATCTATCTATCTATCTATCTATCTATCTATCTATCTATCTATGACAGTGTCTTAAATCTTTGTGGGTTTTTTTTTTGTGGTTTTTTTGTTTTGTCTTTTTCTGAGACAGGGTTTCTTTGTGTAGCCCTGGCTGTCCTGGAACTCACTCTGTAGACCAGGCTGGCCTCAAACTCAGAAATCTGCCTGCCTCTGCCTCCCAAGTGCTAGGATCAATGGTGTGCACCACCACCGCCCAGCATCTTAAATCTTATACATCTTATAAGCTTGGTCTTCTATATCTCAGCTTGATCTTAATCTCTCTTTGTAGTCAATACTGGCCTTGAGTATCCTCCAACCTCTCCTGTCAAGTGCTGGGATGACAGGCACGTGGCTGGCCTTGCACCCTTGGTTCTCCTGCCTCAGTTCTCCCAAGTAGCTAGAATCACAGGCGTGTGTCACCAGGCCTGGAAATACTTGCTGTCTTCCTAGAAGAAGGGACACTTGAATTCTCACCTACACTTGAGGCAAACAACCTGGGCACATGGCCCTTGACGATCAGTAGGACTAGAATGTTCCACACACAGCTGGTTAGCAAACAGAGAAACTAACAACCTTGATGGCTTCTTCCAGCCTATGGTGTACGGGCTGGACCCTGCAGTCATCACAGCACAGATCTGAGGACAGAGTGACAGAGAACAGGTGACTACCAGATTCTTCTTCTGTCCTAGTGGCTGCTTGAAACTCCTCTCCACACTTCCTTTCCATGGCAGGTGGCCCAACTGAGCTTAGATTTTCTATGTCCCAACCAGAAGTTGCCATCAGGCTGTTGGCTCAACTAGCAAATTGCATGAACTCTTTTTTTTTTTTTTTTTTTTTTTTTTGGTTTTTCGAGACAGGGTTTCTCTGTATAGCCCTGGCTGTCCTGGAACTCACTTTGTAGACCAGGCTGCCCTCGAACTCAGAAATCTGCCTGCCTCTGCCTCCCGAGTGCTGGGATTAAAGACATGCGCCACCACGTCCAGCTTGCATGAACTCTTTATTATTTTATTTTTTAATTTTTTTATTTTTAATTTTTTTCTTAGTCTGGGTTTCACTCTCTAGCCCTGGCTGGCATGGAACTCAGAATATCATAGTATAGGCTGGCCTCAGACTCATTACATCATAGCCCTGGCTGGCACGGAACTTAGTACATCATAGTCCAGGTTGGCTTCAAATTCATTATATAATAGCTCAGGCTAGCCTCAAATTCATTACATCATAGCCCAGGCTGGCATGGAACTTACTACATCATAGTCCAGGCTGCCCTCTAATTCATTACATCATAGCCCAGGCTGGCATGGAACTTACTACATCATAGTCCAGGCTGCCCTCTAATTCATTACATCATAGCCCAGGCTGGCCTTGAACTTGTAGCACAATCTTCCTACCTTTACCTCCTGAGAACTAGGTTATTGGTGTGCATTTTGACACCGAGGTTGGAAGAATTACTTCTTCTCATGATGAGCTAGCTTATGTGCACAGTTCTCTGAGGCCAAGCCACAGAACCTGATGTAGGCTAATGTAAGAAAAGGAATGTGACTGAATAGCCTTGGTTGCCATGGGGTAAGGCAGACTTAGGCAGGTTTATGCCACCACACACTGTGAGGTCACTGGAACTTGCAAGAACTTACCCCTTTCCAACGAATGGGCTCTCAAGCCAGAGTGGTTGTTGTGAAATGTGAGAAGAACCAGCAGGAAGGAGACTTGGGGAATCCTTTTGGCTTAGGTAGAAGGACAGAATATTAAGCAAATACAAGGAGGGTTCCAGACGATTGCCCAAAGGATCTTACGATGACACTAAGAAAGTGGTCAAATATGCATTTTTAAAAATGGTAGGGAGTCTTGCTATCTTGTCATGTAGTGTTGCCTGGACTGGAGCTCACTCTGTAGCCCAAATTAGCATTGAATTGGAAGAAATCCCAAGTGCCAGTGCTCCCATACCTGGCTCACATACACATCTTATAATACTAGGAGGGTAGGGTCACCACCATACTAACTAATCAAGAGCTGTTTCTTTGACAGGAGTCAGGAGCCGGGGTCTTGCCTGGGAGATGGAGACCTGTGTGAGACTTGCTTTCAATCCACTCATGCTGAGAACCTTGGAGCCCACTAACAGTCGGCTGTTGTCTGTAGCCAGAGGAGTTGCCCCTTTGGAGCTCAGACAATGCCAGGTCCTAGCTACACAACAGAAAATAATCACAGGTGTCAGATTACAGCAAAGTGCTTAGGAAGGAGAGAACGGAGACAGCACCAGCTTCAGATTTAAACAGGAACAGAAACAGTGAGAGAGGAGAGAGAAGCAAGTGGGAGGGAAAGGCACACAGAGACAGAAAGGCACACAGAGACAGAAAGGCACACAGAGACAGAAAGACACACAGAGACAGAAAGACACACAGAGAAAGACACACAGAGACAGAAAGACACAGGGGGCAGAAGGAGAGAGAGGCAAAGGAAGAGAGAGAGAGATAGCCACACAGAGAGAAAGAGATGGAGAAAAAGAGGGAAAGGGAGACAGAGGGAGAAGAGAGACAGACACAGAGACATCGAGAGAGAAAGAGGCAGCAAGAGAGAGAGAGACAGAGATAGAGAAAGAAGGAGAGGGAGAGAGAGTGAGCACATGTGCCTTAGGTACCTTCACCATATATACATCTTGAAGTTCTTATATAAAAGATATATGTCTTATAAATATATGTTATAAATAAATAAATATTGAAATTCTTATATATAAGGTACATATCTTATAAATAAATATCCATATCTATGCAAACCATAGATAGAATCATATCTATATACATAGATATGATTCTATGGTTTGCAAAGTTAAAATTGCTCAAAAGATATCATTTACAGGCAGATTTAAAGATTAGGCAAAGCCTAAAATCAAATACAAATATATGAGCTGGTTTCCCTATTTTTCTTTTCTTATCAAATTTCCTTTGTGTAATGAAATGGTAAGATGATTTACCGGATGCCCTGAGACCAGGGAGGAAAGACAAGTGCTGATACAATTCAACTCAAGGCAGGAATAATCTGTCCCTAACCAAGAAGTCTCCTTTTGTTGTTTCCTTTTTGAGACTGAATCTCATTATGCAGCCCTGGTTAGCCTAGAACTTTTCACACAAAAACTAGGCTCTCCTGGCCTGCACCACCACACCAGCCCTCACTTCTGGCTTTAACGTCCTCATTTGAGATGTCTCTGGGACACTGAGTTTTGTAGGCAATCTCGATTCTGTCAGTGGTGTAGCTTTTGACTATTGCTGGTTCCAGGGTGTGGGCTTCTTTCCAGTCCCAGTGCCTCCTTAGCTTCTGCCTTCCTGTCTCTCTTTCCTTTAGGCAGGTTATCTTTGGCAGGGCAGCCTGGTCTCAGAGCTGCTGTGTCGCTGAGAATGGCCTTCCATTGTTGAACTGTGTTGGGATCACAGGCTTGTGCCGTTATTCCTGCTTTATGTGGTGTCTTTATTGCTGTGAACAGACACCATGACTAAGGCGACTCATATACAGAAAACCACTTAACTGAGGCTGCTTACAGTTCAGAGGTCCATTATTGTCACGGCGGGAAGCATGGCAGCCTGTGGGCAGACATGGTGGTGAAGGAGCTGAGAGTTCTACATCACAGCGTACCTATTCTGTGGCCTCGGTCACTCTTGCGAATAATTCTTTGAACTCACTGTAGCTGCTTCACATGTGTGTGACATGTGGTATATTTTCTGCTATTTATTTATTTATTTATTTATTTATTTATTTATTTATTCATTCATTCCTTCCTTCCTTCCTTCCTTCATTCATTCATTCATTCATTCATTCACATATTTACCCTTGTGTGCAGTGTATATGTGAGTGCCTGTCTGTGCATACATGCATGTAGGGGTACTAAGGCCCATGTTAGGTTTTCTCTATTTCACTCTACCTTTTTGGGTGGTGGGGAAGGGGTCTTGAAACAGGGTTTCTCTCTGTAACAGTTCTGGTTGTACTGGAATTCACTGTGTAGATGGCCTTGAACTCACAGCCATCTGCCTGTGTCTACGTCACCTGATTACTGGGATTAAAGGCTTATGTCACCACCACCCAGCTCATCCTACCTTTTATTTGAGACGGGGGCCTCCCTGAACTCAGAGTTTACTGATTGGCTAGAGTGGCCAGCCAGTGACCTCCGAGGATCCTCCTGTCTTTGTCTGCCACTACTCTCCCCCTTCTAGCTCTGAGGTTATAGACAAACCCAGGCTGCCATATCCGGGCTTTGTGTGGTTGTTGAGGATTTGAACTCAAGTCCTCATTTGAGGCAGGCACTTACTGAATAAGTTATGTCTCCAGCCCACTTCTTATGACAGTTCTTTTATAGTGTGGCTTCTCATAGTTTGTGTAAGTACATTGATGCTGTAGTTGCTTGCTCTCTGTGGCACACTTGGATTGTTTACTTGGATTGTAATGATTCTATTACCAAGACTCACTAAAAACCTGATTCAGATGGGTGGGAGCACAGGCCCGTAATACCAGAATTCGGAAAGCAGACACGGCCGAATTCTGTGCTCAGTCTCACTGGGTTTGATCCCTAGCACCTCATAAACTGGGTGTGGCGGTTCACACCTGTGTCCCTGCACTTGGGAGGTGAAGGCAGGAAGAGCAGATATTTATGATGTCATCTTCTGCTCCATAGTGAGTTCAAGGCCAGCCTGGGATATGTGAGATGCTAAAGAACAATAGCAGCAACAGCACCTACAACTAAATGAGTCTCGACGGGGTGGGGGCGTGGGAATAGCCTGCTTTAAACTGTGGGTCATGTGCTGCCATCTACTGGGAGAAAACTGCATTGCACCCTTCTATAGAAAAAGGATTTTTATTTTTTTAATTTTTATTTATTTATTTTTAAGATTTTATTTTAATTACATGAGTACACTGTACTGTAGCTGTCTTCAGACCCACCAGAATAAGGAATTGGATCCCATTACAGATGGTTGTGAGCCACCATGTAGTTGCTGGGAATTGAACTCAGGACCTTTGGAGAGCAGTCAGTGCTCTTAACTGCTGAGCCATCTCTCCAGCTCTATTTATTTATTTTTAATAAACCTCCAGGATTACAAACTCTTTCTTGTTTCCCCTCACATCAACTGATATGATGGGCCAATGTTTCATTGCAACAATTAGACACCAGTGGAACATGTTGCTATAGGCTGGGCATGGTGGTGCGCATCTATGATCCTAGCACTAAAGAGGTGGAGGCAAGAAGGTTAATATTAGATTCATAGTGAGTTTGAGGCTAGCTAGGGCTGCATGAGACCCTGCCTCAAAAACAAAACAAGGGGTTAAAGAGACAGCTCAGAGGTTAAAGCGTGCTTGCTCCATTGTGAGTACCGGAGTTTGGATCTGAAAACCCACACAATGGGAGGTCCACAAACACTTATAACTCTATCCCAAGGGATTCAACTCCCTCTTATGTCTTCTGTAGGCACACACACATATACACAAATAAGTGAATAAATAAAAATTTAAAGAGAAACAGCAACAAACCAACAGATGGGTGGTGCTACACACTTTTAATCACAATACTTGTGAAGCAGTTGCAGATGGATCTCTGTGACTCTCTGTGATCTCTGTGGTTTTGTTGTATCCAAACCAACCTGGTCTTACATAGTCAAACATTGTCTCCAAAATCAAAACAAAAAAGAATAATAAATAACAACAATAAAAAGGTCTTATACTTATTAATTTTTCGCTGGGCGTAGTGGTGCACACCTTTAATCCCAGCACTTGGGAGGCAGAGGCAGGTGGATTTCTGAGTTCGAGACCAGCCTGTTCTACAAAGTGAGTTCCAGGACAGCCAGGGCTACACAGAGAAACCCTGTCTCGAAAAGCCAAAAAAAGAAAAAATTAATTTTTCTAAATATATTCCACAATTAGACAAATAAGCAATTCTATGTGGGATGGTGGAATCAGAACCCATGTAACAATCTACCTGCTCCGTAAGATCGGATGCCAGGCACTGGTATAAGCTCATGATTTTACACACAGCGATGGTCAGACATAAGCACTCCACAGCACAGGGTGTAACCGAATCTATGACTAGAAATGTTGGAACAAAAAATTCCAGAAAGTTCCATATGGTAAGACTTTAGACAGTGAGAACTTGTCCCAAACAAAACAAGACTTGGATTTGTCACTTGATGTGTAGGCACCTCCGGATGGAGCCTCCACCCACCTCCTGCACCCTCAGTGTCTCTCCAGGGCGTGGAAGCATGGCTTGCCTTGTGTCTCATGTCTGTGTGTATAGCCAGACCCACGGAAGAGATCCACAAGGATACCGAACACAGATTTTCTTTTTTTCCAGATTTTTAAATTCCTAAAAATTTCCAGATTCTTATTAATTCCTAAAAACATAAAATTTTGTTTTTATTTCAAAATTTTGTGTGTGTGGGTGTTTGACTCAGATGACTGTCTGCATCATGTGTGTCCTTGAGAAGGTTGGAAGAGGGTGTTCGGTTGTGACAGCATAAAGATTCCTCCATCTTGTCTCATCTGGAGCCATCTTTGATTTAATCTGAAACTGACCCCTTTTCTACACTCATGTGGAATGTCCCATGGGAAATTACCCAGCCCTGTTCTAGAAACTTGGGTAGAAATATCCCAAGATATTTCATGCTAGAACTGCATGTTTTTGCCTTCTATTAAACTGCTCTCTCTCTCTCTCTCTCTCTCTCTCTCCCTCTTCCTCTCTCCCTCTCTCTTTATCCATCCATCCATCCATCCATCCATTCATCCATCCATCCATCCATCCATCTATTCATCCACCCATCTACCCATCCATCCAGTCCAAGTTGACCTTAAACTGACTACAAGGGAGAGTTACTACACTAGGTTATGTGGTGCTGGGGCTGGAGCCCATGGCTTTGCACATCCAGGAGGCACTTTATTAACTGAGCCACATCTCAGAGCACTGGTACCATCTTATATTATGAATCTGTGTATGTATCAGTTTTGATATCTATGGGGTATCCTGGAACTGGGCCCAAAAGATAGCCAAGGATGGCTTTATACACTTCCTAGTTGAGTTTTCTTTGACAGACACTAGAATCAAAGACATCTCAGTACTATGAGATCTTTCTTTTTCAGACAAGGCCTTGTGTAGCCTAAGCTGACCTTGACCTCACTATATAACCAAGGATGACCTTGAACCTTTAACCCACTGTCTCTACCTCCCAAGTGCTAAGGTTTTAGTCGAGTACTACCACCATAGTTTCATGCAGTGTTGAGGATCAAACCTAGCTTCATGCACACTAGGCAAGCACTCTATCAACTGAACCACATCCCAATGAAATATGTTTTTAAATTATATACACTGGGATGGAGAGATGGCTCAGTGGTTAAGAGCAATGATTGCTTTCCCAGGAGACCCAAGTTCAATTGCCAGCACCCACATGGCAGCAGCTCACAACTGTCTGTATTTCCAGATCTAAACAGATATACATGTAGGCAAAATATCAATGCACATAAAATAAAAATAAATTAAAAACCTTAAATTAAAAAATATATTTATTATATTTATTTGTGTGTGTGTGTGTGTGTGTGTACTCACAAGCATGAATGCGCCACAGTTCATGGATGTCAGAGGACAACTTGTGAGAGTTGTTAGATTTGGAGGTTTGGTGGCAAGTGTCTTTATCTGCTGAGCCTCTTTGCCAATCCCCCATGAAAACTTGATCTCAAATATCATTCTTTCTGTTTGAGACAGAATCACACACAGTTTGATCATCATAGGTTTCTGCTGATCAAGTCTGGGAGAATTAGAGTTACAAATAATTAACAACTGTAGCAGATAATGATTTGGAATCAGACTAGTATCGGTTTCCCCACACTGGCATATGCAAAGAGTTGAATAAGCCAACAAAGGAAGAAGGATACTCTTTCTTCCCTAGAAGTCTACCTGGTCAAGGGAAAAGGAACACTGAAAATAGAAAACCCAGCTTTTGGCTACTGCAATGTGGTGTGATGTAATGTAGAGTGATGTAGTGCAATGTAATGTAATGGTTAGAGGCTCATTCCTGGAGCTGAAAGTAGTGGTGGGGATAGTACAGACGAAAGACATTGCACATTCTCAAAATGCCTCTTCACACAACATGTTACTTTCAAAGGAGAAACAGGGACTTTGCTTGCAACCCATCCCTTGGGCGCCACCTAATCCAAGTACTTATCTCTCTGTCATCAGGAGCTGAGGCAGCTGCCTGCCCCCGTGCTGGGATGACTGAGGACACAATGTCTCCTCAGTAGTGTTCTTGCCCAACGTACAGACCTACAATCTAATCGTGAAAAATACCAGACACACCTCACATTTGCAAAATATGAGGAGCGTTCTGCAAAGTAACTGGCCATTGCTCTTCAAAAATGTCACAATCATGACAGGCGGGAGTGAAGAAACTGTCTCAGATCACTGGAGGCTACAGAGACAAGCCAGCGCCAGCTGAGATCCTGGGTTGGAAAAAGAACATCAGTGTGACAATTGATGCACTGTAATTAGTATCTGGAGCTAAGTTAACAGTGTTCTACTCCTTTTTCATACTTCAGTTTTGCTGATTAAGCTGTGTCTATATAAGATGTTAGCGTTGAGGGCTGGGGCTTAGGGGCTGAACCTGGCTTGCCCAAGTCTCTAGGTACAATCTCTAGCACAAGGAGAAACATCGTTAACATTTGGGAAAGTGGTCCTGCTGGGGCCCAGGGCTCTTCCACTGAACTACAACCGCAGCACCTCACCCCATGTATTTCTGATTTTTTAAAAGGTTGTTTCTTTTCACATTTATTTTCTTTTCTGTGTAGGGTGTTTTGTTTGCATATAATTCTGTGCACCATGTGTGTGCAGTGCTCTTAAATCTCCCGAAACTGGGGTTAAAAGATGGCTGTGAGCCATTCTGTCGGTGCTGGGAATTGAACCCAGGACCTCTGGAAGAGCAGCCAGTGCTCTCAACCATTGAACCAGCCCCATGTGTGATGTCTTTTAATGTTTGTAATTATTGAAAATGGAAAAATATTAAGAGCAAGCATACATATAGATGTCCTTTAAAAGATACTGTGTGAAGCTGGGGTTGTAGCTCAGTCGGTAAAGTGCTTGCCCTCGAGCCGTAGGTGTAATCGGGAGTTCACAGACCTGGGCGTGGCAGCACATGCCTGATATCCCAGCACTCAGGAGGCGAAGGAAGTATCAGAAGCTCAAGATTATCTTAAAATAAAACCCCAAACCAAACCAAATATTACAATAACAATAACAAAAGACCACACCAGAATAGTGTGTGTGTGCGCATATGTGTGTGTGTGTGTGGGGGGGGGCATAATTACAAAGTAAGCTATGTCTTAATTACTGAAGCTCAGACCCCTTAAACATCAGTTTAGAGTTTCTACTCTTCTCTCCCATCTTCATAGCTAATGAAAAACACCTAATGTTGACCTTTATCACAACTCAAGGTAGAAAAGAGGGAAATATTTGGTTATGCACTCGGTAAGTCAGATAATGAAGGCCCATTTGATCTTTGGACTGAAGAGCAGAACACACATTATGTGGATTAAATTTGTCCTAGTTCTGGAATCTTCTGACCATAATAGAAAAAAAAGAAGAAGAAGAAGAAGAAGAAGCAGCAGCAGCAGCAGCAGCTCTGGCTTCTATTTCTACTTTTCGGGGATCTGAAAAGCCTGGTCTTAAGGGCCACAGGCATTAACTTCCTGTTGTCACAGGCTGGTCCCCCAGTGCTATCGTTCCAGGGACTAGTGTCCATAGCTCTCGATCAGGCTATGTCAGCTAACAGGGGTCCTACTGCTTTAGTGGCTAACTAGCCCTTTTAGACAGAGGGAATCACCAAGGAACTCTCTGGCTTCCAAATCCTGCAGTTTAAGTTAGGCACAGGCTCTGACCACAAATAGCTGCTTCCAGAGTCTGGGTTTGAGATGACAAGAATCAGAACAAGGTGCTGGACTGAGCTGGGGGCACTGAGAGGCAGTCCCCGAGTCTGTCTGTCTGTCTGTCTGTCTGTCTGTCTCTATTTTCACCTCTGTCTCTCTGTCTGTCTTTGTCTCTCTGTCTGTCTCTGTCTCTTTCTGTGCATGTGCTAAAGTTTGGACCCCTAGCCTTGTACATGCTAGGCAAGTATACTACCACCAAGCTTCATCTCCAGTCCTGTTCCCCACTTAGAGTTTGGTACAAATATTCACTGAAACCTGGAGTAGAGCCGTGCTCTGGAGGCCATTCCTCCCTAGGTTTCTATTTCCAGAGCTGCAGATGTCCTTGGAGGGCACTGGCACCTGTGCCCCTGCATCCTGCTCACCTAAGCAAGTTGTTTTAGGTTGGAGGTTCTCTTCTTCCCTCCTTCCTTCTCTCCTTCCCTTCTTCCCTTTCTTTCTTCCTTTGACTGGGTCTCGTGTATCTCAGGCTTCAAGCTCACTATGTAGCTGAGGCTGACCTTGAACCTCTGACTCTCTTGCCTCCACTTCCTGAGTGCTAAGATTGTAGGCTTGTACCACCGTGCCCAGCCTACTTGGAGATTCCAACTTAATGATATTTCCCCCTTCTAGACAAAGTCAATCCTGGGGCACCTGAGACCCCCTCTTGCTGCTGTGATGTACCCCACTTGATCCCTGAGAGGAAACAAGTCCTAAGAAAGTATAGAATAGAAACATGAACAGAGACAAACCTCAAGGACAATGTCTGAGAGTTCTTACACACACACACACACACACACACACACACACACACACACACACACACACACACACACCCTTAGTACTTAGAAGTACATAGGATAGGCACCAGGGACCGGCCCAGGAATCCCATCCTGGCTGAGTGACTCTAAACTGGAGCCTGCTTTCTCGGGACTTTGGTGATCTGAACCCTGAAAGAGATGGAAGCTGAGGAGTTCTTTCTGGGCTTTCTGCTTCTGGCTGGCTCCTCCATTTTGTGGCACCAGGAGCCCTCTGACAGAGGCAGAAGGAAGCCAGGCCCATTTCTGGAGGACTTGAAGGTGTTTGCTCTTGGCTGTGGCTCTAGGGAGAAATTGTCTTTTCACTGTCTGCAATTAGGGCTGAGTCAGACATGAACTAGCCATGTGTTAAAATAAGCGCCGGTGTTTCTGAGAAGGGAAGTCCCAGAGCCGGCCAGGCCGGGATTAGCTGCTGATAAGGGGCCTGGCATTGTTCTATCCGTCCCCTGAGACCCACACCACATCCTAGAAGAGAAGCCAGGTCCCTTGGCTGGGACAGTTGTGGGCAGAGCTGGAAGGCTTGTCCTGCAGGCCATCTGTGGCTGTGGCTGCGGCTGTGCGGAGTCAGGGCAGCACAATGGTCAGGCATAGAACTTACCCTGGGTGCAACTTTGCTGTTGTAGCCTGGGCCCTGTCTTGTCACGTAGACAATTCTTACTCCTAGACCAGCATAGAGGCAAGTGGAGACCATGAGTCAACCAGCCATGTGTAAGTCCAGCAACCCAGGCCAGCCACATCCCTAACCCCAAGGTCAAAGCAAGAGCCAAGGAATGGGGAGGGAGAGGGAGACCTCTCCAGTTTAGACTCTTCAGTCTTAAGAAACAAAGGCGACAGGAATGTGAGGAAACCACTGTTTACATGGTTCTCATGAGTGGTCCACTCAAACGTGTCCTAACGCACTTCTGGACTGAGCGCGGAGGGGGCGGTGTGCTGAGGTGGGAACCGGAGATGGGGGTGGAGGACTCCGTGTTCTTGGGAAGTTGTGCGGAGGAGGCCAGCTCTTTCCCCTTCGGCTGCTCTGAGCTTCAGTGGGGGCCCGAGGAGGAGGGCAGAAAGGGTCCTGGTGGAACAACAAGGGCCTGGATTACGTTTCCAGCCAGGAAGGTGGGTAGGAGGGCAGTGAGCATCGAGGTTGGTTGAGGGCAGGTGACCACCCGGGGAGTCTGGGGGTAGAAGGACTTGGAGAGAGATGCATGGAACCAGAGAGTAAGGTTTTGAACCCAGCTCCCAGCAGGCGAAGATATTCCTTGGAAATAAAGTTGTCCATTTTGATCACCCCCATCCATGACCCCAATGCTGCCTCTTCACAAGGCTGCATTAAGCTTTTCAAG
Source organism: Mus musculus (assembly GCF_000001635.26). NCBI lineage: Eukaryota > Metazoa > Chordata > Mammalia > Rodentia > Muridae > Mus > Mus musculus. The sequence goes on along the minus strand of NC_000072.6, from coordinate 72,276,776 downwards.
GCCTTCTGGAAACAGAACGTGCTCCCAGCTACACAGAGATCCTCCCTCTCAGTCCTCGATTCTAGGGAATAAATGTGACTGGCCCCGAGAGCCACAGGCTTGGCCAGCTGACGCAAGCCCACAGGAACAAGGGTAACCCTTCTAGCTCCTCGGTGGCCGAAGCAGTTTTTACAGCCCAAAGAGGCAAAATGGGAACTAAGGGTTGAGAGTGGGCAAGGAAACCACCTCAGGGAGAGAGAGCAGGGGAGGACTGGAGTTACCGTCTCCGGACAGAGCATGCCCACATCCAAAGCTTTTTCAAATGATCCAAACTCCTGGCTTGAGAGGTGGCTCAGGGGTTAAGAGCACCCGCTGCTCTTGCAGAGGGCCCAGGTTTGATTCTCAGCCCCTAACCGGCAGCTCATGAACACCCAAGACTCCAATTTCAGATCTGATACCCTCTTCTGGCCGCCTTGGGCACTGCATGCATGTGATGCATAAATATGTACGCAGACAAAACACTCCTACATAAAAGTGTACTGGAATTTGTGTGTAATCCCAGCACTTGGGAAGTTGGGGCAAGAGGATCAGGATTTGGCTACATACCAAGTTTGAGTTTGTGCTACATGAGATGCTGCCTCAAAACAACAATAACAACAACAACATAAGACAAGCAAATAAATAGAATTCCAATGAAGACACTCTACAATCTATTTGCCAACAATTAATATAGAAAAATGTCTAACTCCTTTAGGAGGCCATTTTAAAGATTTTACTTCTCTCTCTCTCTCTATGTATGTATGTATGTATGTATGTATGTGTGCCCGTACGTGTGTAGGGTGGAGTCTGATGCTGGGTCCCATCTTCCACTGGCCTAGCTAGTTTTATGTCAACTGAAGCCATTTGTGAAGAGGGAACCTCAGTTGATAAAATGTCCTCTCCACACTGGCCTGTGGGCAAGTCTGTGGGGCATTTTCTTGACTGATGATTGATGTGGGGAGGCTCAGCTCACTGGAGATGGTGCCAACCCTGGGCCCATGGTCCTGGGCCCAATAGGAAAGCAGGCTGAATGAGCCACGAGGAGCAAGCCAGGAAGCAGCCGTCCTCTGTGGTCTCTGCGTCAGTTCCTGCCTTAGGTTCTAGCCCTGATGAATGATAATTAGGACGCAGAAGCTGAAATAAACCCTTTCCTCCCCAAGTTGCTTTTGGTCATGTGTCTTCTCACAGCTATGAGAACCCTGACTAAGATACCTACCTAATCAATGAGGTGGGGTTTCCAGTCAGACCCAGGGCTTTGAAGATATAATTTGTCTTACCCGCCATCTTGTCTGGGGGTCCCCAACCTGCCTTTGGAGGCTAGAATTATAGGCAGGTTGCTACAGACACTCAGAATTGGCACTGAGTACCCAAACTCTGGCCCTCAGACATATATGGCAAGTGTTTTAAGCACTGAGCCATCCTCCTGGCCTTGAAGCGGGGCATTGAAGAGCAACATTTTGGTTCTCTAAGCCATTGACACCAAACTCTCAGCGATGGCACATAAACGCCCTGGTTATCCCACACACAATGTTGATCTGGGGATAGACATCAGCCTTTCACACACACCCCACCCCACCCCTCCATTACAGACCTATTAGAGGTATTTGGAGGTTGCCAGCAGAAGTGGATGCGGGGCCTTGGATTCTGAGAGCTGACACCTGACAGTCTTGGGGCACAGAGGAGTCTGTAGTCACCTCCTTTCCTTTTCTTTCTTTTTAAATATGTACTTTACATGTCTGGTGGGTGCCTGGTTGTCTGCATGGACCCCATGTGGGTGCAAATCCCTTTGGAGGCCATAAAAGGGCACCAAGATTCACTAGAACTGGGGTTACAGGCAGTTGTAAGCTACCCGATGTGGGTGCAAGGAACCAAGCCCAGGCCTTCTGTAGGAGCACCAGCTCACCCACAGCAGTTACATTTCTGTCTGCAAAGCCAGCAGGCCCCAGGAGGTCAGCTGGATTCTACCTCAGCAAGGCATTCAGGAGGTAAAAAAATGGAAGCAGTACTCACACACCCAGAGCACAGCTTACTCTGGTGGTGCTGATGAAGGGCGAGGCACCCTCCGCTGAGGGTCAGAATAGCCCAGCTCCCCACATTGGGCACTGACCCCAGCCCACCCCCACCCCCTTCCCAAGCTGTTCCAAGCCTGGGGCCCTGCCCTGTCCCAGGGAACTCTGGCTTTTCTCACACCCACACTTGCACATTCATAAGCAAGGCAAAGAAAGAAAGCAGGTATTGTTCGAATTCATAGCAGGTTATATTCTAGGAAAAGGTGGTGTAAGTGGAAAAGATAAAAACTGGATTGATTTCCCCACAGAAACAATACCAAGATGAGAAATCCTGAGCTAGGGAAAGAATTCTATGAAAAAAAAAAAAAAAGTCCTGACCTGGTCATGAAAACCCCCTTAGGCAACACAGTGAGAAATTAGGGCCGAGACATAACTAACCAAAAGAAGGTCACTCTCCACGTAAGACACCACAGGTGCTTATGCGGGGCCAATAGGCCATCAGTTGCAGGCAGTACAAGTTCTTTGTTGGAAAAAATCTAAATGAGAGAGGTATGCCCTCAACGTGGCGGCACATTGGTGTCACCCAGAGGAGCTGTCAATACCGTTTGCCTTGGGTTATCGAGACCAGATATCCTGATCTACTGGTTTATGCCTTGAAGCAAGATGTCGCTGTGTAGCCCAGGCTGGTCTTAAGTGAACTCTAATTTTTTAAAACTTTTATTTTTGTGTGTATAGGGGTGGGGAGTGCTGGGGTTACAAATGTGTGCCACCATGCCCCATTTACGTGGTGTGGATGTATTTGTGTGTGCTAGGCAAATATTTGGTCAACTGAGTCCTCCCCCTCTCCTAACCTGTATACTCTTCCCACGTGCTGTAATCAAATTAGTAGGAGCCCTTCTCCCCTTCCCTTCTTGGTGTGTGCGTGGGGGGGCACTTTGGGAGTCATCCTTCACTTCTCTACCTTACTCACTGAGGCAGGGTCTTTCAATCAAACGCAGAGCTTGAAGGCATGGTTAATCTCAACAGCCAGCTTGCTTTGCCTACAGTGGCTGGAACTACAGGTGAGCCGTCACCATCACCGCATAGGCCCTGGGGATTCAACTCCAGTTCTCACACTTTCCAGGCAAGCACTTTAACCACAGGGTCATTTCTGCAGCCCCAGAAGGAGCCCTTCTAAGTGTCCTCTCTGACCTGCTCTGTTGGCAGAAGCCTTCTCCCCTGAGCAGGCCTGTCTGGTGGCTGCCTCAGGCAACTGAGGGGAGCTGGGAGCTCTGCTCAGAACGCAAGACCAAGGAAGGTTAGTTTGGGTTCCTGGGTCCTCAAGCCTTCATTGCATGAGGATGGAGTGCTGTCTGGGATGGGTGTGGTGGGTGGGGTCGGCTGTGAGGTCTGGTAAGTGAACTGGGCATGCCCCGTAATCAGGGTGGTGGTGGGGGAGGGGCAGGAAGATGGGTAGACAAGACTGACCAAACAAGAGCTGGCTCCATGGGATCTCAGCTGAGGCAGGCCACTTACCAGGCTAAATTACTGTGCTTCTAAATCCAAGGTCACAAACCACGAAGCACGGAGTCCTTCTCCCCGGCCTCCCAAGAGCAGGTGACAGAGATTAGGTAATGAGGATTAGATTAGTGGTTGTTCGACTCCTAACCATTTCCCTTGTGTGTGGATTCTGATGGAAGAAGAGACCAAACCTTTCTTCTTTGGGTCTCTAACTTTGTTTAAGTTCACCTGTAAACTCCCCATGTGCTCCCAGGAGAGACTCCTAGCCTCCCTGGGCCACAGTCTCTTTGTCTCTGAGAATGGGGACAACATGCCCATGTCCTATATGCCCCCAGAAGTGTCGGGAATGGGGAGGACTGAAGGATGGCATCTGTGTGAGCTGTGAGGATGGAGGGGGGTGCAGAGGAGACTGGAAACCAGGCATCCCAGGCTAGGGTTGGTGATACCAATAGTGCAGTGGGGAGAACTTTCTAGAATGTGCTCTCTACACATTTCTCCATCTGTGGGCACTGGAAACCTTTACCTTGCACTGTTTTAGAGAGCTGTCAACAGACCACGACGGCAGCAGCTTTTGCCTGCCCCACCCCCTCCGGGCTGCCTGGTTGTCAGCACCTGTGCCAGGCAGGCCTCACACCAGTATACTGTCAGGCTCCAGTGGGGAACAGATTCCAAGCTGAGCCTCCTAGAGAACCCGCAGCCTGCTAGGGGCACTATGGCTTCTGGTGAATGTGAGGAACTTGAGAGGCGGCTGGGCCACAGTCATCAGAATTGGTCAAGGATATTTTGCTAGCTCTTGAGCCACAGTTGCTTCACACACTGTGTTTTGAAACTTGCCTTTGCTTTCAGTCTTTGTTCCACTCAAAAAATATTTACCAAGGGCTGACATGGCCTCTGTACAGCTTGCAACTCAGTGACTAAGTAAACATGAAAAGAGTGTGATGAGAACCTAGGAGCTGAGCCGAACAAGGAGCGGTGGTAGGGTGCGTGGGCGCCCTCCCTGAGCTGGATCACTGAAGCTGGTGAGGAGACGGAAGGTGATGACTGTGTGGGAAAGTATTTTAGGCAGAAGGTGGAGGACAGAGGACAACCTTGTGTGTTATTTACTCAATCACTGCCATCTTTTTTGAGACAGTGTTCCCCACTGCCCTGACACTTGTCAATAGGCTAGATTTGCCGGCCCGTGAGATCTGCAGGGATCTTCTGGGATAACAGGTGCTGGCTGCCATGCCTCGCTCTGCGGGCTTTGGGAACCCAACTCGGTGCTTGCGCTTGGCACTTTGTTGACTAACTCCCCCACTCCAACCCGAGTTTGGATTTTCTTCCATGTACCACAGGAAGTGCTGTGGGGTCTTAGGGAACTATGTGGATTTGATCCACGTTCCCCAAAGGCTACCTGCCACCCTGCGTGGTCAGAACGATAGAAGCCCATCCAGAATGGTGTTCAGGAGACTGGCTGACTGAGCCAAGAGGGCACTTTAGACAGGGCGAGCAGGTTGTGCTTCGGTAACAAACAACCTCTGATTTTAATGACTTACTAAATACTCATTTGCTTTCATGGGTCAGCAGAGGGGTTCTGATCATCTTAGCCACGTAGGGGCTCCAAGGGCAAGTCTTCCTCTTGAACCCAGCTCCCATAATCTGTAGGGCGGGAGGGAGAAAGCCGTGGGATTCACCATCAGATGTGAAGATAGAACCACACAGGCACATCTAACTTCAAAGGAGGGGCAAAAGACCATGCTGAACGAGACCCACTGGCGGGGAGAGTCTGAGTGACTTCCAGGTTCAGGAGCAGGTGTCAGATGGCCCCCGTGGTGTGAAATGGGTTCACGCCCATTGTAGTAAGGTGGGAATTGGGATAAAGGGTTTGGGCCAGGGCAGGCTCCAGTCTGGCTACTGGCTTTTGCAAATCTAAAGTTCAATGAAGAGGTCTAGGCTGGAAACGAATTTGGGTGTTATCAGCTACAGGCAGTGGTTAGGACTTTGGACATAGATGGTTCTCAGGCCCTTGGGTTGAGTCTGGCCATTCACCGTAGGTGCCTCTGGTCCTTGGGACTCAGCCAGGGACTGTATGATGTCACTGCTTCCTGGGTTCGCTTGCTTGCAGGGAGCAGATGGTCTGGCTTCTCACCCAGTGCAGTTGTGTGAGCGCAGTCCTGAAACACACTTGTGTGTGAGCATATGTCCTGTGAGTTTTGCTTCCCCGGAGAATACTCTCCCCCCAACGTTCTTATCAGTTTGCATTTCCACCACCGATATTTAAGATTCCTATTACCCCATCCCTCACCCACACTAAAAAGTATTGGAAGCCTCAAGGCTGGGATGCTAAAACTTCAACCAGTGCTATGGAAGGGGAGAGATAAGGAAGTGGGCCGAGTGGTTGGGAACTGGGTTTCAGTTAGTGACTAGTATGGAGGTCAAGGGCAAACTGTTTAACATCCATGACGATTGATCTTCATATCTGCAGAGGGGATGATGGCACCTTTCACTATAGACTCATTAGTGTCAAAAATCAGAGCTGTCTCTAGCTAGCTTAAAGGAGCAAGTGGTTCATCGGAAGGGCCTCGGGTGGCCCATGGTTTCTGAGGCAGAGAAGGTTACTCAGCCCCAGGAAGGGCCTGGAAAGACAGGTCCAGGATGACCAATACTGAGACCAAACTTCTATGCACCTTGGTGCATCCTCTGTGCCTACGGCACTCAGTCCTTAAAATTCCAAATGTCGTGTTCTGGGGCTTTTGAGAATGCAATAAAACTAGATGATTAGGCAGAGAGCCTGGAGCATGGTGAGCTGGGCACCGTTCCACCCTGGCTGGAGCCCTGAGGACGGTCCTAGGTCCAGGGTGTTGTGGCACCTGTTGTGCAGGGAGATGTTCTATCTGCCAAATTCACGCAGTCTTTATGAGAATTATGGGTTCCCTCTGGAGACCTTTAGAGGCCAGCAGATGTGGTTCTCTGTCCCTTTCCCTCTCCCTGTTCCCCTCCCCTCCCCTCCCCTCCCCTCCCCTCCCCCTCCCCTCTCTCATTTTCTTTCTCTCTCTCCTCCCCTCCAAGACAGGATTTCTCTGTGTAGCCCTGGGTGTCTTGGACTCACTTTGCAGATCAGGCTACCTCCTGAGTGCTGGGATTAACTTCACAGAAATGATCCTCAGTGCTCGGGTCACAATACAGGAATCAGGCTGGTTAGTTAGTTAGTTAGTTCTTTTGTTTTCTGGAGGATGGCTTTCTTTGATGTTGTTGTTGTTGTTTGAGGCAGGGTTTCTCTGTATTGCCCTGGCTGTCCTGGAACTCACTCTGTAGACCAGGCTGGCCTCGAACTCAGAAATCTGCCTGCCTCTGCCTCCCAAGTGCTGGGATTACAGGCACGCACCACCACGCCCGGCTGGAGGATGGCTTTCATGCCTTTGTTTTGAGAGAGGTTTGATGCAGTTAAACCAAGTCTTCTCCATGCAGGGCCTGTGCTGGAGAAGTGCCTGATGCTGCAGACAAATATCTTAGTCCCAGTGTCTCTCTTTTTCAGTCACTTTAATTTGTTTAATTCCATAATGAACTTTCACTAGTGGACCTAAGATGACCCACGTAGCTTTTAACAATTAAATTAGCAGAAAAATGAAATAAAAAAGACTTACACAGTATAAAGTTTTTTCTTTTGAGACAGGGCCTCACATAGGAGAAGACTTGAACCTGATATTTATCTGAGGTTCAATTTGAATTTTCGATCTTCCCACCTCCACATCCTCACTGCTGGGGCTACAGCTATGCACCGTCACATCTGGCCAGACCTTATTTTTAATGATTGAGGTTAACAAGCACGAAGTTGTTTGTCAAATTAACATCAGTTTTTAAAGCTTCCTGGACCTGGATGAGGCCTGGCAGCGAAGCCTGCATCTTCCCTGCCCCAGACAGAACCTGGAGGGCATTCCTTGCTTTAGATTAGCCAAATTCAGTTTACATCTCTGGACACTCTTTTTTTCCTTTGAGTTAGAGTTTCATGTATCTCCGGCTGGTCTTGAACTTACTATGTAGCTAAGAAGGATCTTGAACTCCTAATTCTGCCACCACCTCCAAAGTGTGGGGATAACTGTCATTCACCACTGTCCCCAGATCTGTTATGCTGGAGAGCAAGCCGAGACCTTCATGCATGCTAAGCGAGCCCTCCACCAACTCACCTACATTCCCAGCACTGGTACTCCTCTGTCTCTGTCTCTCTGTGTCTCTGTCTGTCTCTGTCTCTCTTTCTGTGTCTCTCTTTCTTTTTGTGTCTCTGTGTCTCTGTCTGTCTGTCTCTCTCTCTCTCTGTGTGTGTGTGTGTCTATGTGTGTGTGATAGATGTCCTGTGGCTGTATGCAGATGCGGGTCAGGTATATAGGTCATAAGTTGACATCTGATGTCTTACTTTGCCACTCTCCACCTTTTTTGAAACAGGACCTCTCCCTGACACTTAGCTCCCTGATTCAGCTAAGCTTTCTGGTCAATGGTCCCAGGGTCTGCCCATCTCTACCCCTATTCCTCAGGGCAGGGTCCCAGACACAGGCATCCACGCCTGGCTTTTAGATGATTGTGGCTCACTCGGGTCCTCATGCTTGAGCGGCAGTACTCTCTGACTGCGCCATCTGCCTAGCCCTTCCCTATTCTTAGAGGGAACCTGATGATCTTAGCCTGTGCCAGATGTCAGTAGAGACAGTAGCACTGAGAACCCATCTTACTTGGGGAGGCTTCACTTGTGGCCGGCTAAACCTGTGGAGAGATCCCCAGTGTTTTTACTCTGTGAGTATGATCTCCCTTAAACAGAATCTAGACACCTGCATCTCCTGGTTCATGTTCAGGATTTTGAGCCCACTGTGTGTGATGCAGAGTGTCAGCTGGGGCAGTGACTTAGCTAACACGAGAACACCAGGGGCACTGGTTTCCGGAGTTGCCATGGGAACCAGTTTCATGGTAGGCTGGTTCAGCAGTGGGCTCCTAGCCATTTTCTGGAAGCCCACCTAACGCCTGTTTTCCTAGAGCTTTCTAATATTTCCTGCCAGACTGAGGATTGAACTCAGGGCTTCTTCATGCATAGTACAAAGTGTCCTATCACTGACCTACAATCCGGCCTTTTAGTAGGTCATAATAGAACCACTTCTCCTCCAGCTAGAGTTGCTTCTGTTGTCTTCAACCCATAAACCTTAAGCATCCCCTCCGTGTTGGAGGATGAGCCTGAGAAGGGGTGTTGTGAGCTGAGGGTCCATGGGGAGTTGTCTAGCGTGACATAACCCTACTGGGATGCTTTGAAGATGAATCGTAGGTACATGTCTAATGAAACTGTGTCATTATAAGTTCTCAGTGAATAGCTGAGGGGGCTATGATGAACTGCTGCATTCTGTCCCTTGAGTAGCTCTGAGATTTCCAATGGTGCCTTTTTGTTGAAACTTGTCTCCCATACTGGACCAAAGGCTGCTATAGTGCATCTTCTTAAGGGTTTGGTAGGACCAAGAACTGACCAGGGGTTTCAGAGACTCGAAGAAGAGCAGAAGCCACGTTGGGGATGGCAAAGCAGACACAGGCATAAATCTTAGATTCTTTGAATCATTACAAAAATTGTCACCTCCCTTACTGTCATGGTACCTGCCTTCAAGAGCCTCTTCAGGTCAGGTTTTTTTTTTGTTTTTTTGTTTGTTTGTTTGTTTGTTTTAAATGATGTAACTACCCTTCCTCTCTGTTCGCAGTGCCTAGTTAATCATTTCTGCACAACTCACACTCACTCGCATGCACACATGAACACATGCATACACACAAGTCTTGCTGATGCTCCCTCTGGCTGTCAGCATGCTAACAACAAAACCCAGGAGGCACGAGAAGTAGCCTTGGGTGCTGTAGGTCCCACATCCTGGGGCTCTTGCCTTCTGTCCTGCAGACTGCAGGCTTTCTGTACTATGGGGCAGCTAAGAGCCATAGAACTGAAATGTGGATCATTCAGATGGTTTCCCCGTCTTCCCCTTCTCCGTCATCCTCGTTTCTTTTCCTTCTCATCCTCCATTTCTCCTCTTCCTCTTCCTGCCTGCTTCTCCCCTTCTTCTGCCCCCTTGCTCTCACACTCGCTCATTCTCCCCACCTCCCTCTGCTTCTAGTTTTTCTTTTTTCTTTTCCTCCACCAGGATTAGCAAAACAAAAACCCATCCAAGCCAGAAACCCTTAAATCAGACAAACAGGCAGGGATTTTCTGAAGTGCTGGGTTGGCTTCTTTGCCACTTCTGTTTGATGTCTGTCAGTCCATCTATGCAGAAGGATGGAGCAGATCTTCTTTGATGAGGAGGAATGAACATACACCAGAGCCAATGGTAAGTAAAGGACCAGTATCAAAGACCTTTCCCTCGGCGTCAACCACTTTGTGCAAGCACACAAGCGTGTGTGAATGTGGAGGCCTGATGCCTCTTGTGTGAGTCCTTGAGGAACTCCGCTCTGACAGGGTCTCTCACCCAGACCTGGGGCTTGCTAGCTGCTCCCTGGCTGGCCAGTGAGCTCCAGAAATGTGCTTGTCTCTATCCCCTAGCCCTGGGATTACAAGCGTGTTCCATCTTGTCCATCTTTTTATATGGGTTAGATTCAAAGCCAGGTGCTTATGCACATCTTCACACTCTGCCCACCTCACTCGTTTGACCTGTGAGTGACAGGCAGCACAGCTGTCCTCACGCTGGCCGTGGAAGTGATGCTGGAAGTGATGCTGGAAGTGATGCTGGAAAGCTTGCTGCAGTCAGTGTGACCACTGAGGATTATCCAGAGTATTAAGCAACAAGGCAAATATATTTTGGTGGGAAAGTGTGGGAAATTTTTAGAAAGCAAACTGTTATTGAGCCAGGTGCATGCTAGGACTTAGGAGGCGGAAGCAGGAGTTTCGGGGGGTTTAAGATCTTCCTCACAGAAGTCCTTAGGAAGTGTCACCAGCAAGCCTTGCAACATCATTGGCTGCACTGTCATTGGGCCACAGTGAATTTGCAGCAGGTCTTAATTAGAAGGCGGGTGCTTACTACAGCTCACCTCTAGCTCTGGTGGGAGCGGGATGCTTCATCAGGGGTGAACGGAGTTCTTACCAAGTCCGCTCTCCCAGAGGGCACTGCAGGGACTTCACCAGCACAGTGATGAGACCATTCAACTACATACCAAACTAGAAGACTGGGGATGGAGCACAAGCCTTACCTCCACACCAGATAGAAACCAGCCTGGTCTACACAGCAGACTCTAGGCTGGCTTGGGTATGTAGTAAGATCTGTTGCGGGAGGGGGTAGTGCTGGGCTACATTCCCTGGGACCTGTCTCTTCTATATCTGGGTAGAGTGGCTAGCTGAGACAGTGGACATCACGAATATAGCTATGGTAAGTGCCTGGCGGCTTCCCTGGGCTGTGCCTTCATCGTCATCCTGGGTTCTGCGGCTGGGCCGCCCTATCCTTCCTGTTTCCTGGCTCTCTTTCTAGGCTTTGTTTCTTGCTTTGGTAGAGCACACCCCCCCAGTAGCTTCTAGAAAAAGGGTGGCCACTAGGTCAATGTTGGGGGAACTTGCTTATCTGAAAATGCCCTTTAATTCTATTTTATTGGCAGTTGGCTGGGCATATGGTCTAGACTGGAGATAATCTTTCTTGCAAAGTGGCTTCATTGTCTCCTTGCTCAGAGTGGCTGCTGGGCAGCCAGACACTGATCTGCAGGGAGTCTATGTCACGTGTTCTCTTCCCTCTGGAGTGTGTTGAATCAAATCATCCCCATCTTCCAGGGTCCTGAAATCTCACGGCACTGCACCTGAGTTACGTGTGTTTTACTCACTTTTTCTGGGTGCACGGAAGCCTTTTCATCTAAAAATGCACAGACTTCAATTTCTGAATCCCATTTTTAACTGTTTTTATTGGTTTCTTCCTCCCCCCCTTATATCCTAGAATGAAAAATGATTGACTTGGGTGTTGGCCTTCCTGGATTCTGTCTGTTTTCATTCCTCCTCCTCCTTCTCCTCCTCCTCCTCCTCCTCCTTTCCTGTTTTCATTGTTCCTATTATCAACATTATTATTGTTTAGCTTAAAAATTTAGGTCTCTGTGTATTATACATGCATGTGCACATATGTGTACCACTGCATGTACATTACTGTGTAGAAACTAGAGGATGCCATGTTCTGTTACTCTCTGCCTTATTCCTGCAAGATGCAGTCTTTCACTGAACCTGGAGCTAAAACAGCAGCCAGCAAAACGTAGTACACCTCTACATTACACATAAACCATTGTCTACACAGCAATCCTCCTGCCTCTGTCCTCTACCACAGTGGAGATGCAGACCCACATGGTCATGCCCAGTTGTTTTTGTGTGGGTGTTGAGGATTTGAACTTAGGTCTTCATGCTTACACAGCAAGATCTTTTACCCACTGAGCCATCTCCCTAGTCCATCATTTTGTTTTTCTGAGGCCAGGTCTCACAGTGTAGCTCAAACTGTCTGAAAACTGTGATCCTCCCACTTCTGTATTCTGAGTGCTGGGGTTACAGGTGTGTGTTGCAATTCCCTGCACCCCCCACCCCTCCACAAGTCAACAGAAAGGATGCTATATGGAAGAAAGACAGAAACCAATGGGAGTGGGGCCCATGGGCGGGGACTGAAAGGGCAGATGTGAGTCAAGTTCAACATGTGTATATGAAAATGTCACCACGGAACTCATTGCTTTGTATGCTAGCTGGGATTGCTGGTTTTAAATGTTTAAACTGTTATAATTTAGAATCACTTGAGCAGGAAGCCTTGGAGGGATTGTTTTGATTGCCTTAATTGATGCTGGGTGACCACCCCCAAGTGTGGGCCCCATCTTCTGGAAGCAGCCAGATAAGAAGAGGGAAAAGGAGGAGGAGGAGGAGGAGGAGAAGGAGAAGGAGAAGGAGAAGGAGAAGGAGAAGGAGAAGGAGAAGGAGAAGGAGAAGGAGAAGGAGAAGGAGAAGGAGAAGGAGAAGGAGAAGGAGAAGGAGAAGGAGAAGGAGTAGTAGTGTTTTTATCTTTTGGTTCCCGGCTTCCCTCTTGCTGCCAAGTTGATTTCCCCATCCAGGCTGCTGCTGTCTCTGTCAGTGATTCCAAAACCAGTATTCCCAGGCTTCCAACACAGTGTGAAGCCCAGGAACCATGGAGACACCCAGCTTCAAGGACAGAATGACAACTGTGTTCTCAGCCTCTCTGGGGAACGCTGGCTAATGCACTAACTGACAAAATAATAAGAATCAATAAATACAAGGATTTGAATCACAGCAATATTTAGAAATGCCGAGAGAGTGAAACTCAAAGGACAACCGATGTTACATGCAATAGAATGGTTTTGGTAGGTAGCCTAAAGAGACACAGTGTGACCTCAGTGCTTAAAATAACTAGGTATAAAGCCAGGCATGGTGATGCATGCCTGTAACTCAGCACGTGGGGGAGGGGTGGAGGTAGGATAGGAACTCAACTAGAGACCCTGTATCAAAAACAAAACAAACAAAAACAAACAAAAAAGGGCTAAAGAGACTCTATTGGCAAACTGCTTGCCTTCTAGGTGTGAGGATCTAAGTTTGATTCCTAGTATACACACACATGGTTAAATATGTATTAAATTATATGCTTAAATATGTTAATTAAATACACTTTATATTAATATATTAAATATGTGCATTTAGAGCCAGGCATAATGGCACATAACTGTAATTCCAAAACTGGGAAGGCAGAGACAGGAGGATTCCTGGAGCTTGGAAGCCAGCTGATCTTTCACAATTGAACTCCAGATTCTGTGAGAGACTCTGTCTCAAGAAAAAAAAATGTGGAGAATGATTGAGGGAGACATCTAACATCAACCTACGGCCTACACACACACACACACACACACACACACACACACACACACACACACACATGCGGGCACACATGTACAGGCATACACAGACAGACATGTACACACACATATCATATTCACCTTCAAACAAAACAAACTAGATGTATGTTTAGAGAAAACAGGAAAGAAACCCATCAAACAACCCTTGGTGCTTGTCTCAGGGTGCTGGGTGTCTTGTCTGAGCATGCTCTCTGGGGAGGCTGAGATGTGCTCTTCATGCTAAGGGCCGGGAGCTGCTCACGGGCACCTACCAGGTGAATGGTTATATTATGAATGGGTTTGGCCCTCTCTAGACTTTCTGTACATTCTAAAATTTCTATAGCAAATGTATACTTTTATAATCACAAGCAAAAATGTTTAATAAAGAAAACTTGAGAAAAAGAAGGGACACACTACAGAAGTGGGGCCTGCCCTGAATGGACCCCACTCTCCTCCAGGTAGTGAGGGCAGCGACGAGTGATGTGAGCCAACTTCTTCCTCCTAACACTATGCCATCCCAAGTCAGCCAAGGTTTGGGTTTTCAGACCACCCAAGGACCAAAGTCCTGGCACCTGGCCCACCAAGAACTGGTATGGGGAGGTCCTGGGCATTGTGTGTGTGTTCCACTCTGTCTCTGAGCTAGGTACACACCTGCCATCAGATGTTGCTTATGTAGATTTTCAGGGAACTATGGCGCTCCTAATTATACCCTGGAGTGATTCACTGTCAACATGGAGAGGCAGGGGTGAACTGGGGAGTCATGTGGGAAGGGAATGCTTGTGACTTACCGTCACTGCCACCAAGAGATGGTGGCTGTGCACTGGGGAAGGATGCAATTCTGCACCAGCTTCCCCCCTAGTCCCACTGCTCCCCATTATACGTTTTTATGTGATTATAAAAGTGATTATGCCTGTAAGAGGAGCTAGCCCCTCCCTCTCAGTGATTATGTTTAATATAGAAGTTTTAGAGTGTACAGAGAAATCTTAATTTTTTAAATTCGCATTTATTTCTTTATTATGTTGAGAGGTTGAGTGTGCACATGAGTAGAGCTCAGAGGACGACCCACAGGAGCCAGTTCTCTTCCTTCTTCCAAGTGGGTGCCAGGGGGTCCAACACAGGTCGTCAGGTTTGATGGCGAGTGCTTTTACCCAGGAAGCCAGCTCACTTGTGCCCTACACAGGAAAGCCTCTAGAAGCATGTCGCACTTACCCATAATACTTTTCACCCCTTCACCCAGCACCACTGAGCAGCCTCCAGGTCCTACGTACAGAACAGAGACAGGATACCCCATCTCGGCTCTGCAGACATCAGGCACTGGGGCTGGGGATGCAGTGCAGTGGTGGTGTAAGTGTCTGGCATGCACGGGTTTGGGTTGAAGTTCTAGTACTGCAGGGAAAGAGTGAGATTTCGTGCGGGCAGAGGCACCCTAATGACAGAGGGGGATGAAACATGGGCATCTCTGAGGATGTCTTTGTTTTCATTGTAGCAATGGGGGCTGGGGAAGCAGCTTAGTTGGTTGTTTGTCTAACATAAATGAGGTCCTGGGTTTGATCCCCAGCACTGCGTAGTAAACAGGGCGCAATGGTGCATGGCCATAATCCCAGCACTCCGGAGATGGAGGCGTTAAGGGTCAAAAGGTCAAGGGCATCCCTGGCTTCACAGTGAGTTTGAGGCCAGCCTAGCCTACAACTGCCTAGCAATAGCTAGCATCTGAATATTTAGGATTTATTAAACAGCTTCCATGCATAGTCTCCTTTAATCTACACAGCAACCATAGGAGTAGTAGCCATCTTTATTTTGCCGATGAGAAAACGGATGCTTAGGAAGATGAAGGAGGTCACTGAATATCATCCTGAGTCACACTGCCAAAAAAAAAAAAAAAAAAAAAAAAAAGGAAGGCCCTGAATGGCCTTCTCTGCTTTCCCTAGTCCCCTATTGGAACCCGGAGGCTTGCTGCAGCCTCAGCTCAGCTACTAGGAGACCAGCAGCCACTAGGCGGCAGCAGAGGTCTGCGTTGCAGGGCTGCTCTGTCTCCAGCTGACTGCGGGCTCTGGTTGGCTGCGTTGGGTCAAAGCCTGAGCCTCTCTGATGTCCAAGAATAGCAAGGGGCTGTAATTCACGTGGGTGGATGCCTTCCCAGGTTTCGAAAGCCCCTCGCGTCATCTCTGTCATTTCATAATCTCGCTCACAGGGTACTTTTTCCGTCTGCTTCAAACAGGTTTGGCGTGGGCCAGACCCGCAAGCTTCCCTGAGATGGTATGTTAGATGCTGACTGGGGCCTGGAGCCACAGAGATCAGTGAAATAAAAAGAAGACCTATGGCTCGCCCTTGGGGGAGACAGATACCTAAACCAACAGCCAAGGTACAGTGTTAGAAAGTCCAACGACAGACTGTTGAGATTTCATGACCGCACAACGTTGGGGAAAGAAGAGTGGGATTATGAGCTACAGGCTGGCTCCGAAGTGCCCCCAGGTCCCGTGTCTATTTGTGGATGTCCTTGTTATACTTGATCTGAGTACCAAAGTTGAGCTTCAATGGGTGTTCTCTTTAAAATGGGCCATGGCAGAGAAAGAGGCCCATGCTAAAAGCTGTTGGGTAAGGAGCCCCAGGTTGAAGAGCAGCAGGTAGCACGAGTGGGTGAAGCATCTAGAGATGGGGCTGGGGATATGACTTAGTGGTAGAGTGTTGCCTGCCTGCGTGGCTGAAGCCCTGGGTTTGTTCTTTAGCACCCCATAAACTAGGCATGGTGATGCTCACTTGCAATCCCAGCATGCAAGAGGATCAACAGAAGAGTTCAAGGCTATCCTCAGCTATGTCGATAGATAAGGAGGGTACATAAGCTACACGAGACCCTGTCTAAAATGGAACAAAACAACAAACAAGGGCCAGGAACACAGGGATAGGTAAAGGGATTTCCAGGCAAGCTTAAAGACTGAACTTTGAATTCTCAACACATGTTTAAATACTGCTGGGCATGGTGGCCTTCCTGTAACTGCAAGGCTCAGGAGATGGACACAGAGGATTCCTGGGGTAACCTGGCTAGCTGAACCGGCAAGTTCTGGGGTCAGGTGAGACCCTGACTCAGTATAAAAGGTAGGAAGTGATTGTGAAAGACAACTCAACGTCAACGACATACATACACACAAGCTTTACACACACACACACACACACACACACACACACACACACACACAAATCTGGGACAGCTGCGGCAGGCATCCAGCAGGAGATGCAAGACAAGGCAGTGGTGAGGATTACACATCCAGTGTCCAGGTCAGCCTTGCTTGCATTCTTTGCTGCAGAGCCGATCCAGTCCTTCTCCAGCAAGGATATCAGAAGTGTGCCCCTGCCTGGGTCCTTTCCCCAGCCCAGGGACTGAGGCTCTGACACTTTCCCCAGCCAGGACTGCCCTAGCTGGATTCCTGGTCTCCTCTCAATTCCCTATTCTATCTCCCCACATGAAGTCTGGAACAGCCTTGGCTAGATGAGGCAACTCCTCCACACCTGCCCTCCTCGGTCTTGGCTGAAACCCCGTGTGGTCTGTGAAGCTCTGGGCATGCCCAGGACTGGCCCAGAAGGGGACAGAGTGTGGGGATGGAGGCATCACTGGAGATGCTGCCATGTCTCCGCCTGCTCACTGTAGCCCAGCAACCTTTGGGACTGCCCACTTCTCGGGCATCATTAACAGGTGTGCCCCAGAACCAGACGGTTGCCAGTGTCACATGTGTGGGTCACCTCTGCTATGCCAATAGTTAATTTTAGCACCAGCCACTTCTCTTTGGGCATGCTAGTCCAAGAGGGTGATGTTAGGCGTCTACCCTCAAAGTTCATCCTGAGGCAACCAAGCGCAAGGGAGAGAGGCGGGGCTGGCCCTGGGCTCACGTGCTACAGCCACACCTCAAGCAGAGCACTTTACAAACCTTTTAGTTTTTTCCTTTTCTTCCTCTTTTCCATCCTCTTTCCCCCCTTTTTCATCCCCCTACCTCTTAATAAATATTTTTATTTTATTTTTAATTGTGTTTGTGTTCGGGTGTGTATGTAGGTATATGCACATGAAATGTAGATACCTGCAGAGAGCAGAGGTATTGGTCAGACACACTGGAGCTGAACTTATAGGCTGTGTGAGGAGTCTAACATGAATTCTGAAGTCAGACTCAGGTTCTCTTGGGGGAAGAGTTACACACTCTTAACTGCTGAGCCAGCTCTCCAGTCCACCCTTTACCCCTAACCCCCACTTTTTTGTGGGGCTCGGTGGTGTGGGAGGGTGAGACAAGAGTCTCACTCTGCAGTCTTGGCCAACCTGGAACTCACTACATAGTCCAGGCTGGCCTCCAATTCTTACAGATCTGCCTGCCTCTACCTCCCCAGTACTGAGACTAAAGGTGTAGTCTCACCACCACACCCAGCTCACATCCCTTGTGTTCCTGGGGTCTGGAGAGCATCTCACAGATTAACAGCACACACTTGCTGCTTTTGCAAAGGACCAGGTTTGATTTCCAGCTCCCACAAGGTTGCTCAAAGCCTCTGGGCTCCAGGTCCACACAGGATGCTTATATATACTTGCAAGCAAACCATTGGTGCATGAAAATTAAAAATAAATAATTTTTAAAAAGCCAATCTTCACTGGGCGTGGTGGCACACACCTTTAATCCCAGCACTCGGGACGCAGAGGCAGGCAGATTTCTGAGTTCGAGGCCAGCCTGGTGTACAAAGTGAGTTCCAGGACAGCTAGGGAAACAGAGAAACCCTGTCTCGAAAAATCAAAAAAACAAGAAAACAAACAAACAAAAAAGTCAATCTTCATTTGGAATTCTGCTTTTTAGCGTGTCCTTGCAAGTTTTAGCAAACAAACAAACAAACAAACAAACACAAAAACCAAAACCAAAACCAAAACCAGCAAAAACCCAAGCCTACTATCTTAAATGACTTTCAGTTCCATTTAAAATACGTTAGATCACTGTTTTATTTTCACACTTTGGAGACGGTGTCAATTGCAGGGATTGTGGATGCAGCCTTTTGATGCACTGCTTGGCTAACACGCATGAAGTTCTGGGATAGCTCTCTAGTACTCATAAACCAACCATGCTGGTACACACCTATAGTCTTAGAACTCAGAGGGTAAATGCAAGAGACATAAAAACTTAAGACCATCCTTGGGTATGTAACAGATCTGAGGCTGGCAGGGGCTGGAGAAATGACTCAACAATGAAAGCAATCGCTGTTCTTCCACAGAACCCGAGATCATTTCCCCAAACCTGGAGTGGGCATCTCGTAACTACCAGTAAATCTAGCTCCAGGGCATCTGATGTCATCTTCCATGGGGCCTGTATGTGGGGCACACACATGCATGCATGCAAACACACACACACACACACACACACACACACACACACACACACGGCATCAGCTGCAAGAAGCACCCTGGCTACAATAATATTTAACTGTTCTGGAGAAACAAGAAATGCAAATCAGGGGGCTGGTGAGATGGCTCAGTGGGTAAGGGCACCCGACTGCTCTTCCGAAGGTCCGAAGTTCAAATCCCAGCAACCACATGGTGGCTCACAACCACCCGTAATGAGATCTGATGCCGTCTTCTGGTGTATCTGAAGACAACTACAGTGTACTTACATATAATAAATAAATAAATCTTAAAAAAAAGAAATGCAAATCATTGAAAAACTGCATCATCTCAATGCATTCAGATTTTTTTTTAAATGGTGAAATATGAAAATAAAAGATATGTAACTTAGAAGGAGGAAAATTCTTTTTTTTTAATTTTAAATTATGTGTGTGTGTGTATGACATATGAGTGCACAAGCTCTCAGAGGCCAGAGATGTCATCACCCTGGAGCTTGTGTTATAGGTGGTGGTGAACCTGATGTGGGTGCTGAGAATCAACCTTGGGTCCTCCGGAGAAACACAAAGTTCTCTTAACTGCTGAGCCATCTCTCTAGTCCGACTGAGGAGAACCCTCGTGGGTAATTTTCATCCTCTGAATGCCTTTGGGATAAATAACTGCAGTCCCAGAAAAAGTGTGTGTGACTCTTGGCCTTGGCTTTGTGCTCCCCTCATGCAGGCTGGGGTCCTGCTTGTTAGGAGTTATTTCTGGGTTTTTCCCACCTGAAACCCTTTTCTGGTCGCCTAAAATGTTCAGGGGCTCTGTTCTAGTCGGTGGGAACACTCTAGTGAAACAGGGCCATCTGAGGTACATGTGAAGGTTTGAATACCTGGGGTAAGAACTTGCTCCAGACACGGGGTTGCTGTCACCGCTGTGAGATCAGACGCTTGCTAGTATTTCCTCATGGAAGGAGTCAAAGGTCATCAGACTCTCACCTGAGACCCACTACTCACATCCTCCTGCACCCAACCCCCAGCCCAGCTGCACACGGTGATGCTACGGTATAGAGGAGGGACATAGCGGGATTGGTGATGCGGCTGACTTTGGAATTGTTCATACTGCTGTAAGCAATCTCTCACTGTGCTCCTGTAAGCACAATTAACGCACTGTTTCCCAAGGTTGGAATTTTCTTTTATTCTTTACAACATTTGTTTATATGTGTATGTGCGTGCTTGTCCATGTGTGTGTATATGTGGGAGAAAGGCCTATTTTCATGACACTCTTTCCAGGTCAAAGGACCATTTTCAGGACTCAGGTCGTGTCTTCCACACAGTGGGTTCTGGGGATTGAACTCCGGTCATCAGGCTTGGCAGCAAGCACCTTGATTTACACACTGAGCCACCTCCCTGGCCCAGAACTGCTTCTTTGCTCTCTCACTGATGCCCTATTTGGAGTAATTGGACATGAGTTCATGTCTCCTCAAGAAAAGTTAGGCAACAGAACTCTTTTGTTTTTTAAAGTAATTAATTTATTTTATGTGCACTGGTGTTTTGTTCGCACGTGTGTCTATATGAGGGTGTCAGGTGTTAGAGCTGCCAGTTGTAAGCTGCCATGTCGCTGCTGGGTATTGAACCCAAGTCCTCTGGAAGTACAGCCGGTGCTCAGCTGCGGAGCCACCTCCCCAGTGCCACCAGAACTCTTCAGAACAGCCTCATGGCACACCACACGTGCTCATTCAATCCTTGGCACGGGCTGCTTCACCTTCGCTTACAGGTGATGATTTTACAGAACTCCTCCAGGCCGTTTTTGCCAACACTGGTTTTCTGGAACTGGGCATAATGTGACCCTAGCTCACTGCTGTGCTATATTTTCTTGTTAATCACTTTGTCACCTGTCACCTCTCTCTCTCTCTCTCTCTTTTAAAAACAACCACACATTTTATTGTCACAGATCTTCTCAGGAACCAAAGGATAAAAATGGGTCCCCTTGGTCTTGCTCTCTACCCTGGCTTCCTAGGGACAGAAACTATTCAGATATTTTTGGTTCCACAAGAACAATTTGATTTTTAATACTTTTATATTTCTGCTCTCCCTCTATAACTAAGATCAACTTCAAATGACTCCATGACCTTGTGAGATGTTCTAATGGATGGAAAGTTGTAGAGAGATTATTATAAATAAACATCTTTTAAAAAATATTTATTTTTGAGATGGAATCTCTTGTAGCACAGGCTGATCTTGAATGAGCTATGTAGCCAAGGATGACCTAAAGTTCTGATTCTCCTTCATCTAACTCCCAAGTGTTACCTAGTTTTATGCTTGACTTGGGACCTAAAACCTAAGGATCAATGCTGAGTAGAGCTCTACTAAGGAGCTACATCCCTTGCCAAATAAAGGCCTATTTCAATGCATTCCAACGTCCCAAATGTATCCTCAGCAAGGACAAACACGTCACCAGGGTGATATACTCATACCTGTCTGTAACCCCTAAGGACAGGCCCTGGTGGTCACATGTCTAAAGAGGACAAGCCGTTCCTGGGCTCTGTCTGACCACCTCGGTTGCCCTTGAGCCCCTGCTGGCTGGCGGGGTTGAGAGACAGGTGGCTATGAGGCCATCTGCTAACTCAGCAGTGGGCATGCCATGCCTGTGTGTGGAGCTGCTGGGGGCTTTAATGAATCTGTTCGTGAGGAGAGAGGCAGAGCATGAGGCCAGTGACAGGGAGATCTGAGTTGGCTTCTTGAAGGCTAACTGGAATTTACCAGGTGGACAGAGGACATTCATGATACCGTAAAACTTAAAGACACAGAAGCCATAGTATATAGCAGACAGTGTGGGGAAAGAGAGAAAGACAGAGAGACAGACATGGGGGTAGGGAAGGGAAGCAACTTCTCCCATGCTTCTCTTTCACCCCATAAGTACCACCCCACCCTTCAGTGAACTCCTGCCTTAAGCTTCTTCTATGAGAAAAGTTATCTTTGAATCTGTTCATCCCAAACCGGTCCCAGGCTTGGCTTCCAGAGGGACAGTCACTCGATCCAGCCCAAGACTGGCAAGGGCCACCGCGCAGGGAGCAGCTGTGAGGGTGGTGTTGACTCCAGATGGAAAGCCTTTGGAGAATTCTGAGGTGACATCACAGCACCTGACACTGCACAGGCTGTGCCGTGCTTCCCAGCAGTCGCCTGAAGCCACCCCTCCCCCTCCTTAAGCCAGCCCAGATCAAGGGCCTTGGCTTGCTGAGGTGGGGGCTGGGTGGGAATAGTATCTACAATCAAGGGGTGGTCGCAATAGAGGCCTTCTAGGCACCCAGACTGGCTCTGAGGACAAGCTGGATGTGAACAAGTGTCCTTCATCTGTTCCCAAGGACCGGAGCCCAGCCTGTCATCGATGCTGCTAGCTGGAAGAGAGACTCTGTATGGCTGCTCGGTGTTCTCCAACTCAGCCCAGAGTCTTGTCATCTCTCCTCTCTCAGCCAGGCCTCCGTTTCCAAAGGGCTGCTGCCACTCTGCCATGTGGCTTTCTGCACTTCAACCCCAGGCCTGCTAAGCCCTGTTGAGCCAGGTGAAGAGCTGGGGCCGCCCCAAACCTAGGCCGGAGGATGAAAGGGGAACCCCATCACAGCTGACATGGTCCCCCTGGACTCCAGCCCAGGGCTTGGCTTCAAGGCACCATCTGTCACTGTGAGAGCTGATCAGGGACAGAAGGCTGGCAGAGAGGGGGGGTGGTGGTTAGGAGGGCAAGTCATGGTGGCCTGCACTGTGGTTTGTGGGATGACCCTCTTTGCCTATCTCCTGCCACCTGGGCACCTTGGAACTGAAGGATAATAGCAGTGGTCAGCTTCCAGCTCAGGCTGGTGTCAGCTGCCCAGATATTTAAGAGAGTTCTCTTCTGAGGAAGCCAGAGGACACAGCCAGATGGTCTTCAGCCGAGGGTAGCAGCCAGTTCCAGGCATCTCCACAGTCACCACAGAGCCATAGGCATGGTTGGGCACTGGCATCAGCCACAGGACAGGCTGCCTTGGGTTAGCACTTTGGCTGGCTCTCTGTTCCCTCCCAGGGAAGAGGGCACCGTCAGGGCACATAGCTGAATCTGGTCTGGGACTCCTGTAGGTGGAGACACATCTCTGGCAGGGCAGAGTCCTTGGGACAGGGACATGTGCATACAGGCTGGAGAGCAGAAGGCCTACCTGTGTCCTCAGAAGACCAGTCTTGCCACCTGCCACTTTAGCAAGGGGTCAGGGAGCTGCAGAGTAGACAGAAGTAAGAGGTGGGGGAATCTGAGAATCAGGAGGAGAAGGAAGAAGAGGAAGGAGTGGAGAGGAAACCAGACAACAGAAGAGGAGAGAGAAGGAGGAGCAGAACTGGAAGATAGGGTTGGGTTACAGTTAACTCCAGACCCCAAGATAAGATTTATTTTATGGATGTGAGTACACTGTTGCTCTCTTCAGACACACCAGAAGAGGTCACCAGATTGCATTACAGATGGTTGTGAGCCACCTCGTGGTTGCTGGGACTTGAACTCAGGATCTCTGGAAGAGCAGCCAGTGCTCTTAACCGCTGAGCCATCTCTCCAGCCCTTCT
The DNA here is from genome assembly GCF_000001635.26 of Mus musculus. Classification (NCBI taxonomy): domain Eukaryota; kingdom Metazoa; phylum Chordata; class Mammalia; order Rodentia; family Muridae; genus Mus; species Mus musculus. The sequence goes on along the minus strand of NC_000072.6, from coordinate 72,253,503 downwards.
TTTGTTTCTTTTGGCGGTGTGGCCCCTAACTAGACTAGAACTCACTTTGTAGACCTGGCTGGCCTTTAACTCATGGAGATCTGCCTGCCTCTCCTCTGTCTCCTCGGTACTGGCATGAAAAGCATTTGCTACCATGCTCAGACCCTATTTTAAGCAGCTGGCTAGAGAAAGGCAGGGTACAATCCTAACTATAAGGACCCACGTGTGAGCTAACACCCAACTGCCTTAGCCTCATCACTGGGCAGAATATTTCTTACTGTAGCAAAGGGGCCTGGGCAATGTAATCTTTTCTTCTGGACATTCACAGATCCAGAATAAAAACCTCAATGAAAAAGAAGAGAACAAAACTGGGACGAAGGAGAGCTCTTAGGAAGCAAGGACAACCAAGCAGCCTTGTCAGACCTGACCATCAGCCCTCCCGACTCTCACTCAAGGATGACTAAGGCCCAGGGGTCTGTCATGGATAAAATCTTTGGAGTCTGGATCTTTCCCATTATCCACAGATTGTTAAACCTGCTATGTACTCCTAGAAGTGGGCTGTGAGCTCTTTTGGGTGAGTTTTTTTCCAGGAAAGGTCTATGTCTAACACTAAGAGGGAAGACCAAACGAAGCAGCTGGGGAGATGGTTCAGTCAGTAAAATGCTTACTGTGTTAATACGGAGACCTGCCTTTTATGCTCAACACCCATGTAAAAGGCCAGGTATGGCTGTATACCCAGTGCTGGTGAGGTAGAAAGCTCTACTGGCAGCTGGGTTAACCAAAGCAGCAAGCTCCAAGTTCAGTGGTAGACTTTACCTTTAAAAATATGACAGAGAGGAGAGAGCAAGATGACTCAGCAGGTAAAGGTGACTGCTGACCTGATGGCCTGGTGCTGTCCTTGTGACACACAGGATAGCAGGTAACTATCAACGCCTGAGAGCTGTCCTCATGAGCACAGTGCTATGTGCATACAGGTAACACACACACACACACACACACACACACACACACACACACACACTCACTCACACTCAGGAACTAGCACACACATAGATATACAAATAAACTATGTAAGTAAAATGAAAATAAAGAAGACTGAGGTCAAGGTCTGTCTCTTAGGCCGAGGAAGGGCTCCTGAGCACAGCTAGGGTGTGATGTCAATAGGATTATGTATTTTTGGCATCGAAGCAAGAACCTTGGGGGGCTTTCTTCGAGGTAGTGGAGGTGCACGCACCATACAGGACTGTTTCATGCAGCAATTAGACTGCGGTTGGCTTCACATTATAGAAAACCCAACCAGAATAGTCAGCGGGAGCGGCTGCTTTCTCTGAAAGCAACGAGCCCCAGGATGAGGTTCAGGACTGGCTGCTCCAGTTAGCTCCTGGGTGCGTGGGCTCCTGTTCCACCTCCCTGGATTCTCAGTGCTTCCCTTTAGATGTAAGGTGGAAGTCAGACCACCAAGGACGATGCCTTTCCAAAGCTGCTTCCATTTTCTTCTTCTTTTATTTTTCTTTTTAATTTTTGTGTCCTCTATCAGAATGTGTGTATGTGTAGGGTGCATGCAATGGCATGTGTTGGGGGTTGCATGCAATGGCATGTGTTGGGTGCATGCAATGGCATGTGTTGGGGGTTGCATGCAATGGCATGAGTGTGTGTGGTGGTGGTGGGGTCAGAAGATAACCTTTGAGAACTGATTCTCTTCTCTCATCCTGGATCCCAGAGATTAAACTCAGGTTGCCAAGCTTGTACAGCAAGCCCCTTTGCCCGAGAAGCCATCTCAGCAGCCCTTCAGATCCCAATGTTGTGAGTGCATGTGTACACGAATGTGTTCCCGTACATGGGATGCTTGCACGTGTGTGTGCTCGTTCACAGAGAAGCTTAGCATCACGAGTCTTCAATCACTCTCCACCTTAGTTTTTAGTTTTAATTTGTTTAATTTTATTATGTGTATGAGTGTTTTGCCTGCATGTATGTCTGTCCACTACACGTATGCCTGGTCTGCTCAGAGAAGGGGATGTCCGATCACCTGACCTTGAGTTACAAATGGTTTTGAGCTGCTAAGTGGGAGGTAGGAATTGAACACAGGTTCCCAGTGCTTTTAACTGCTGAGCCATCTCTCCAGTGCCTCTACCCAGTTTTTTTAGATTGGGCTTTTTATCACATCTAGAACTTGCAAATTAAGCTAGCTTGGCTGGCCAGCAAGCACCTCCTGCCCCTTCCACTTCAGTGCTGAGACTACAGTGCACACCACCACGCTTAGATTTTAGGGGAACTGAACTCAGGGCCTCATGCTTGAATGGCAAACAGTTTACCAACTATGCCAACTTACAGTTTTCTTTATGTTTTTGGGCAGAAGAATCCTGCTTCTTCTGCCTTGAATGCTATTACCTGCTGCCACATCTGCCCCAAATTGCTTTCAAAGGAAGTATTCTCACCGGTTTTATTTTATCTGGAGAGCATTCCTCTCCCTGGACATTTCCACCAGGACTCTCCTATTTTGGCTAGATGAGATACATCTTCATCCCTAAGTCACCACAGGTAAGAATGAATGGGCCTACCCTCTCCCATGGCGTAGACGGTTTAGTTAGGTCATGAAGCATCATCCAGGACTCACTTTCTCTGAGCACATTAAGGCTGGATCATGAGCAAGGACAGATTCCGTTATCAAAGAACCAGAGAACAATGGCTGTTGGCTTGGTTGAGGGCAGACATTAATAATCAATCACAGCATTTGCTCAGTCACTAGCAGTCAAATAGTTGACTCACAAAATGAAAACAGGCTGGAGATGTGCCTTACTGGTTAAGAATGCTGACTGCTTTTCCTGAGGACCTGGTTTCAATTCCCAGCACCCCTACGGTGGATCATGACTGCTTATAATCCTAGTGCAAAGGCTCTACAGTCCTTGTCTAGTCTCCCTGGGTACTAGGCATGCATAGACAGATACATGCAGGCAAAACACCCACATAGTTTAAGTAAAAATAAATAAATCTCAAGCAAAGAATCAAAATGTGTTATCTAGGCCTTAGACAGTAAATGAAGTAAAAGAAGTCATAATTCAAATATTTGAGTTTTGTTTTTACAGTGCTGAAGAGGTGAGCTCAGAGCTTTTCATATGCTGGACACGCATTCTACAACTTAATGAGCTACAACCCCAGCCCCTCCCCTTCCATTCTGAAGCAGGCTTTTACCGTGTAGCCCAGTCTGGCTTTGAACTTGCAATCATTCCATTTCCCGGGTGCTCGGATGACATGTATGTACTACCATGTTGTCATGGCACCTATAGCGCTTCACCCATTTTGTAACTTCCTCATGTGGTGCCTTGAAGTCTACAAATTCCTTGTGTTTCTTTCAGAAGGTGAATTACATCACCTGGCTCTGGTGACTCATTCCTAACTGACAGCAGCAAAGTGACAGTGTGACTTTTTTTTCTTTCTTTCTTTTTTTTTTTTTTTTTTTTGGTTTTTTGAGACAGGGTTTCTCTTTATAGCCCTGGCTGTCCTGGAACTCACTTTGTAGATCAAGCTGGCCTTGAACTCAGAAATCTGCCTACATCTGCCTCCGGAGTGCTGGGATTAAAGGAGTGTGCCACCATGCCCAGCTTTAGAGTGTGACTTTTAAGAGGCAAAAAAGACAACATGACTTCTTCTTCTTCTTCTTCTTCTTCTTCTTCTTCTTCTTCTTCTTCTTCTTCTTCTTCTTCCTCTTCCTCTTCCTCTTCCTCCTCCTCCTCTTCTTCCTCTTCTTCTCCTTCTTCTTCTTCTTCCTCTTCTTTTTTGTCTCAGACCATTTTCTCTGGGGGAGCCATCTACAAGGCCATCAGGTATATGTTGTCCGTAGCTCTTTAGAGTAGGACCAGGACCGTCCGCCATTTTGGAAATAGATTTTCCAGCCCAGTGAAGCCTTCAGATGACTAAAGCCCCTGCTGACATCTGGACTTCACGTCAGGACAGATCCCAAGCCAGTTCCCCCAGCTAAAGCACTCTTAGATCCCGGGGCTACAGAAACCTCCACACAACCAATGCTTCGTGTTCAAGTCAGCAAGTCTCATGTAGTCTGCTCTGTATCAGGGCTGGCCCAGAGGAAGCGAATGGAAAATAGGGTGTGCAGCAGAAGGAGAGGCACCACTCAGGGCTGTAGACGGCCAGGGTCAGGCCTGACTGCGAAATGCTGTAGTGGATAAAGGCACTTGTTACCAAGTCAGGTGACCTGAGTTCAATCCCCAGGTCCCATATGTGGACAGAGAACCAACTCTTGAGATTTGTCATCTGATCTCCACACATGTACTGTGTGTGCCACAGGCCTGACCACAAACCAACTAAATAACCAAATAAAAATTTAGAATTCAAAAATAATAAGGGCAGAGTCAGCTAATGGCCTCGGATGGGTGAAGGTGTTTTTTAATCGTGCCCTCTGTTCCTCCCTCGTCTTAGTCTCACCCCTGTGCCTGGCAGGAGCTGTGCCTTTCCTGGTCTCTCTTCAGCTTGATCCTGAAATCTGAAGATGCTGGCTTCTCAAGGGAAACAGGCCACTAGGCCAGCATCCACTACCCTCTGATAACAGAACCCGGATCCTTGGGAACGTGCAACCCAGTCCTGTGCAATCAGAATTAAATAGGTGTTGAGACTTTTGCAAAGACAATTATGATCCTACTTTCCTGATGGGAACTGGCTCCTGGTGGCCCTTGGGGGGACCACCCAGGGGACCTTGTCTGGGGCGAGAGGTGGGGCAAAGGTAATGGTCAGAGCAGAAAACAAAGTCCACAGGGACTCCACTCAGCTGCTAGATTAACACCTACCAGAGCCAACCTTGTCCTGGGGCTCCTCACCCAGTAAGCTAAGCATTTCCCTTTTAAAATTTAAACCAGTTTGGGCCTGGTTTTTGGTTACAAGGCGAAGGGAAGCATGAATGTGATGTTAAGCACACAGAAGAGACCCCCATCAGTTACTCACACAGATGCTGCCAAGCGTGCAGCTGTTCCACGCTGTGCAGAGTGAGTATCCAGATGTTCCGTTACACTGCTCTTGTTTCGGCCAGATGTTTAGCATCTCAGGAATGAGAGGTTAACGTGATCTAATGCTTAACCAGATGCATTCCGTATCCTTTCCGTCTCTGTTGCTCTGGGACGGGGTAGGGGGTCTGGGGTATGCTCACCCCTAGCATCTTCCAGGTTCGGCCACATCCTGGAGCAGGTGCTAGGTTTTGTATCATGTAATACCGCTCCTTCCTCGTCTCCTTCACCCGAGCTCTTTTGGGATCCATACTTAGCACAGAACGACAGCTCAGGTGGCTGCTGGATAACCCATGTTGCATGAGACAAGAGCCCAGGGTCTTCCTTTGCCTCTTCAGCACAGTGGCTATGGCCAGAGATCTGTGAGTATCTACCTTGAGGTATGAGGCTGTCAGAGGCTGGGCTGCACAGCAGAGCTTAGCCCATGTGGAGCAAGCAACAGTGCTGTGGGAACAGAAACCAAAGGGAGAGACAAATGAAGAGACCAAACGGCCCTAGCGTTCAGGGAAAAGAGAGGATGCAGGTGACCACAAATATACAGAGAGAGAGAGAGAGAGAGAGAGAGGGAGAGGTGTGGAGAAGGGGAGGGAGACTGCAGAGAGAGACTGCACAGAGGTCTGGGGAACTCACAGCCCCCTTGTCTTAGTCACTATGCTGGAATTACAGGCATTGTTGCCACACATAGCCCTGACTCTGTTTAATAGCCGAGTGGGTACTGAGGATGTCACAAAGACAGGATTTGGAGGACGGCTGCTAGAAACTTCACAAGCACAAAGATGTCCATGCCTCCAGACAGGCAACGGCATGGAGCTGTTCCATTTCCTAGTGCTTTCTGTTTGCCTAGACAGTTGCCTGACGTACTTCATTTAAGACACCTTGGGCCTGAGATGGCTCAGCAGCTAAAAGCACTTCCTGCCTTGCTTGATGATCAGAGTTTGATTCCCAGGACCCATAGGTTGGAAGGCGAGAACTACCTCCAGCAAGTTGTCCTCTGAGCCCCAGAAGCATGCTCTGGCACAAGTGGACACACGCACACGCACACACACGCACACACACACACACGCATAATGCTGGACTGGAGAGATGGCTCAGTGTAAGACCATTTATTTGTGGAGGACCTGGATTTGATTGCCAGCACCATATGGCTACTCAAAATTCTCCATAACTCCAGTTCCAGGAGATCTGAACCCCTCTTCTGATGAGTACCAGGAATGTGCATACACATACATTTAGGCAAAACATTATCACACATAAAATAATAAATATTTCGTAATAAAAATGTAATATTAGAAAATACTCTCTCATTGCTGTTGGAAGAGCTGTGGCTTAGAAGCTTCACTCCCAGGATTTGTAATTTAGTGAATGAGCCCCTCACACTGCACATTATCCAAAGAGGTGGACATGGCAGCCAACCCAGGGGCTGAGGTTAGTCTCTGGGAACGGAAGAAGGAAGGAAGTGGCTTCAACCAGGCAAAGCTTACCTCTCAAGACTGAGACAGCCTTGGATCTGGGGGAGTTCTACTTAGCTGTATTATGCCCCGAACTCAAGTTCTTCTTGGAGAAAACCAAGAAGCAGAGAAAACACAGAGTACTTGTAATGCCCCAGTTGTGGTCTCTAAGTATCGTCTCCTACAGGAAGAAATGAACTTCCTAGAGAACTGCCGACTTTCAGGTCAGTGTATAAGCCCACGCCATCATGTACTAGACAGCAAGAAAGGTATCTCTCAGCACCAGAGCCATGGCAGGACTCAGGGCCAACCTGGAGGAGGTCCCATTGGACAAATGGAACTATCTGCATATTGAACATCCTCGAGATCAAAATGCTAACACTGAGGCATTTGGGAAGTGGGGAGATGGCTCAGCTGGTAACATGGCTGCCGCAGAAACATGAAGACTTGAGTTCAAATCCTCAGAAAGTGCAAGGCAGGGGCAATAACAAAAGGACAGTTCCCGAGGCTCACTGGGGAGGCAGACACAGGCAGGTCCCTGGGACTGGCTAGCCAGTTAGCCGAGCTCAATCAGTGACTTCCTGTTTCTGAGAGAGACAACTGTCTCAAAAAAATGAGGGTGGAGAGAGATGGGCCAAGGGAGAAGCCAGCGTTGACTTCCCACCTCCACATGCTCACACGCATGCGCACACACATCCACAACATTTAAAAAAAAAGTGTTAGAGGCTGTTTAGTTAGAGGCTGTTTAGAGAGACATGCCATCCTAAGACCTGACAAATTAACCGGAAGGGGATATTTTACAAACATAGTCCTTAGGGGCTCCCAACAATACAGTGAACTTGAAAACTAGGTGACTAACTTCCTGGGGTCACCCCCAAGCTACCCCCTCTGCGCTAGTAGACTCTCATTTCTTTAGCATAAGGCATGTCTTGAATTTGGGTAAAAATATCCTTTGGACAAGTTTGAAGACTACTTTGCTTGAAGATTGTGAGGAGAGTCACTGGAGAAGGGCCAAGGGCCAAAGAACCTCCCAACCATTTCTAGAGGAGGAATTCCTTACCCTGGACAAAGAGAACCATCCAGGCTAGCCATCTGAGATTCACCTTCTCAGGAGCCAGTCAGATCAAGTTCGATCCAGCTGATGAGTGGCAGGGAGACACATCTGATGACATCCTAGGTGGCCCTGTCATGGTCTCCCTCTGGGCAACATTGGCTTTTCTCTTTCATTTTCTGCGAGTGAATTTCTGTTTCAGCAACCCTGTCTGTCACTACTCAGTCCCTACTGTCAGCCTCTTAGAACTCTGTCAAGCCCCTCACCCTGAGACCTCATTCATCTTGCTAGTTCTCCATCAGGTGCAGGGTCCTCTCTGTGGGGAGCTTGCACCATAGCAACAGTCAAAGAAGCTACCTGGGTCCCTTGGAGTGTTTACTCTCAACCCTCCCTTACAGTTTTCCAGCTCTCTGAAGCAGCTCAGCTTCTCTCGAGTCCCTGATCCCTAATGTCTGGCAAACTTTCTGGCTTGGATGGAGGGGAGGCAACCTCCACCTGAGTGTCTAGCTGCTCCCAGCACTCCAGTTCCTGACCATAACACTTTTAGCCATTCTGCTCATCTGTGTGTTGATGGCATCTAAGTCTGTCCGTCCTCATCCTGCTGCCTGCTGACCGCCTCTCTCTGCTCTCTGTCCTTGTACAGATAGGGGGGTCATTTAGCTCCAAGGCCATCCCCTAAACCGATCTAAGCACAAAGCCCCCAGACCAAGTCCATCAGTGAAGCTGTGAACCCATCTCTTTCCTGAGGAAGGACCCCCATGGAGCCTGACCTTCAGAATTCTGTCCCCACACGCCCTGGCCCTTGGCTAACAGGCCTTGGCGACACTCCCTTGCTCTGACACCTGGCCTTTGCCTGACCTCATGAGCAGGCCTGGGCGCCAGGCTCAGCCCTCCCTGGCTGGCCCATCCCCTGGCTGCCCAAGTCTGGCTTATGACATCTTTCCACTGAGCAGCCCTTATTTTGAGACAGCAAACCCAACGGCGCCCACAGGCATGTACACACGCTAGCACACGCGCTCACACACCCCGTCCCTCTAGCGCCCTGACACTGCACGAACTGGCCTTCAAATCTGGATGGCCGTGTTTACTTTTCTTCCTGTAATTTCCCCTTTGGAACAAACACCAGTGTTGACGCCCGACCACCCTCTCCTCACAGTCTCCAGTCTCCCCTCATCTTTCTCTCCTGTCCTCCCAGCTCGGCTATGAATGAGAACAGAGTCGTCTTTAGCAGAAGCCTGAATGAATTGGTCTCAGCCTCCAAGCCAGCACGAGAGGCGGGGTGCTGGGCAGCATGTGGGTTTGCTTCTTAAAACTCTTTGCACCCCCTGAAGCTTATATTTTTCTGTATGCCTTGGAGCACAGCTCTCGCCCTCCAGCCCCCTAACTCTAAAAGTTTATTTTGTTGCAGTTTTTGGTCCCACGGAGTTTTGTTTTCTGTTTTCTACAAGGGAGACTGAATTAGGGCCTCAGAAAAACAAGGCCAGGCTGCCAACTGGAAATGTTTGCTCTGGGGGCGAGTTCGGAGGCTGGCGTCAGGCGGGGCAAGATCCGTGCCAGTGGAATGTGATTTGGGGAGGAAGCTGCAGGTCACTCAATTGCTGGCAGGCGGCCCGGGAGCAACTGGATGCTTTCTGGGCTCTGTGTGTGCATGAAGACTTTTTTTCCCCTCATGCAAACAGAGCCCCAGAGATGTGGAGACAGAAGCACTAGGAACAAGTAGACAAGGGGCTGGAAAGAAGGGGGTGGGTAAAATGGGTGGAGCCGGTTGAGGGGCAAGATCCTGTTAGCCACGTTGTTCTGTACCCATTGAGTCCTTGGCTCAAAGGTGGAGGGGCACACTGGTGGGAGAGAGTGGGGGACCCTGTGACTGAGAAAGAAGCCTCCCAGTACAGGCACAGGCAACTTTTCTTGGAAAGCCCCCTCCCCCAGAGCAGGGTGTGTGAATGGACTCAGGTGTTCAGGGGGGGCTTCCTGGAGGAGGTGTGGGAGATACATTGTGCTATAAGGAAAGACTCTTTCGATCGCCTGCTAGTGGTTACTATTTGCCAAGCCTCTTTCATAAATAATCTTAATCCCTTTTTTTCTCCTTTCTCTTTTCTCTCTTCTCCTTTTTTGTTTGTTTGTTTGTTTTTTGAGACAGGGTTTCTCTGTGTAGCCCTGGCTGTCCTGGAACTCACTCTTTAGATCAGGCTGGCCTCCAACTCAGAAATCCGCCTGCTTCTGCCTCCCAAGTGCTGGGATTAAAGGCGTGCATCACCACTGCCTGGCTATTTTTCTCCTTTTTTGATACTGGGTATCCCATACTTACGCTAGCCTCAAACTCCTTATGTAGCTGAGGATGGCTTTAAACTTCTAATCCTCCTGCCTCCACCTCCTCAGTGCCAGGATTGCAGCAATGCACCGCCATACCCGGTGGGTATAGTGCTCTGACTGAACCCAAGGCTTTGTGTATGCTAGCTACCACACCCCTAGCCCTGACCTAATTCTCTAATTCTCTTGTGATGTCAGTCATCTTTCAGTCCTGACTTGGCAGGTGAGAAAACAGGCCCAGAGAAGTCTGGAAACATGGCCTATTGGCTAGGTTGTAAGTGGTGACTCAGGGCTATCTCCCGTAGCCTGAGCTCTCCTCGCAGCACTGACCATCCTTTTGTACACGAGCATCCTTTTGTACACCCACACATTTCCTAGGTAGGAGCTACTTTCTCCTCTAGCACCTTAGCTCAAAATGAGGGATAATAAGGACCTAGGGAGGTGGCTGCGCTTCCTAGGGTCTTGGGACAGAGTTGTCTGAAGCTGAGAGATGGGCCTAGGAGGTGGTGACTGGACCTCTGGCCACTCCTCCTGCATTTTCTGTTACAGGGGTTCTTTCCTATCGCCTGGCTACCGTCCAGTACCCGGACTCACACCCTCCGCAGACTCCCTTCATGTGCCAAGTTCTTGGCCACCCAGACCTTTGCTCAGGACCACCTTCCCTGGGATGAAAGTGGGGTTCATACTCGGTAGGAGGTTCTTACCTAGAGTCAGGATCAGGGCCTGGGATCTGCAACCCCCATGGGATATCAGGTGAGCTCTTTCTCCTCTCCAGCCTCAGGGTCCCCGGTTTTATGAGAAGTGGCCAGGCTGGTGTTTTTACTGTGGCAGACTCTGGATAGTGGAACTGATCAGCAGGTGTGGCGGGGCCAGGAAGGCTTGTCTGAAGTACCCAGCACACCACAGAAGGCCTCTCAGCCAAGAAAAGCAAGGCTGGAGAGGGAAGGGAGTGAGCTGGCCTGACAGGGCATGAGGAGATGGCACAAGAGAGGTGGGGTCATGCGTAGAGCAGCTAGGCCTGCTCAATACGCTGGACAGTGATTCATCCCATTGGACAACTCCACTGACGACTTGGGGATTTTATTGTGCTGGGCTGAATATTTCGTTGCTCTCACCCACAGATCCTGTTCTGACCAAAGTGACCACTAGTCTTAGGTCGACTGTGAAGGCCTGCCACATCACCTGTATTTGTTGAGCCAGCTGCTCAGTTCAGCAAGATAACGGGATCAACCAATTATTTTCAGGAAACAGGCAACTATCCTAGCTAACCCAAGCCAGTGGCTGTTTTTGCTTCTTGGAGACAGTCCTTGGATCTGACATCTCTGGTACTGAGATCAGGACAGGGTGACTTACACAAAGCAGCTAGCTTCCTGAAAAGACTGGGGGATGGGGGCGGGAATCCTGTCGATGAGGTTTGGGACTCAGTCTCCCCATCAGTAAAGTGGGAGGGTCAGACTACAGTAGGCAAGGCCGGCAGATGGCGTGCACCCTGACGCTCCCCAGCTTTTACCCATGGCAGACATTTGCTAATCAATTTCAGCTGCTCTCCCCCAAGGGACCCAGAACCTCAGAATCCCTTTCAACACCAAACTTCAGGCCACCCCTACCAATCAATTAGATCTGAAATGCGTGATAAAAAACATTCGTCCTTGGGACAGTAGATGGTGGCCAAGGTCGAGCCTCTCTCCAGCTGTGGTGACCTAGGATCACAACTGATTAGGTATTTTGAAGACTCAGCTGGGGTGGAGACTACCAGATCTCCAGCTGTCGCTGGGGCTTCCCAGGTCTACCGAGAGGGCCTTGCTCTGGTACGCCTTATTAATTTTCCTCACCGCTAATAAATGTAGATTACGTCAGCTCTCTTCTGCCCCCTCATGTTCTCCGACTGCCGCCATCAGCAGAGACTTTTTTAGAAGTCTCACTGAAGAAGCAGCCAGGCACCCTCCCCCTTCTTTCTGAGGGACTGGGGGAGATGGGTTAGGGAAGAAAGACTTCACAATGAAGGAATGCACTCCACGGGGAACTGAAAGTTGTTTTCCTTAAGCAAGAAGATGAAAAAGAAGCGGTTATCACACTGGTTTCCCACACAGTCCTTGAGCATGGCTGTGGGGACTAGTAACAGTCCCGGGAGGATGGTGGCTGAAGCCCAGCCTTGTCGGGCTGTTGACAACTAGGTCCTGATGCTCACAGCCTTGGAGAGCCACTGGCTGGCTCCCTGTCTGCCTCCCTGGCTGATTCTCCCTATTTCCCAGGGCCCTGAGCCTTCACTGCCTGTGGAGGAGGCTGCTGGGGCTTCTGTCTCAGAGTGGAGACTCAGTTCTTCTCCACGGTGCCCTGCTCTGTGGTGGGAGGAGGTTTAGCTCCTCATTTGCTAGAGCTCTGGGAGTTTGAGGTCTGTGGTTCTACATCCTCCTGCTGCTTCTCCATTTACAGAAGAAGAGCAGAGCCTTGCAGGGGGCCAGTACTGGGTGCGAACCAGTCTTGGGAAGAGGATGCCTCTCAGAGTCCCTTAGCTTGCATGAAGCTGGGGCAAACAGTGTCCCAAACTCCTGGATCTGAATTAGACTTTTTGTTTTCTTTAAAAAAAAAAAAAGGTTTTATTTAAAAAATTATGTTTTAGATTTATTTGATCTGTATGAGTGTTTTTTCCCAAGTATTTGTATATGGCATATGTGTGTGTGCCTGGTGCCCAGGATGTCAGGAGAGGGTTTGGGGTCTTCTGGAGCTGGAGCTACTGATGATCATGGGTCACCTGGGAATCCAGGGCTCTTCAAGAACAGCAAGTGCTCCTAACCTCTGAGCCATCTCTCTAGTCCCCATTTTAAAGATTTTAAACTATGTTTCCATGTGTGTGGGAGTACAGTTATGTAGTGTTCTCAAAGGCCAGAAGAGGATGTCAGATTCCCTAAACTTTCAGTGACACTGGCAGTGCTGAGACTCAAACCCAGGTCCTCTACATGATCGGTGTGCGCTTCACGGCTATCTCTCCAGCTCTTTTTTTCCCCTATTTTTGAGACAGGGTCTCATGTATTCCTGGGTAGCTGAGAATGGCTCTGTGGTTTCGATCCTCCTTCCTCCACCCCGAGGGCTGGGCTTACAGGTGTGCACCCTCGTGCCTAGCTTATGCAGTACTGGGATGGAACTTGGGCCTTCAGGTGTGCTAAGCAAGCGCTCTATCAACTGAGCCAGCCAACCCCAGCCCTGAATTATCATCCTCTGTCTTTTCTTTCTTTCTCTTAAAATGTTTACTATTTTGCCTGCACGTGTGTATGCCTGTGGGTGTGTATGCACTATGTGTGTGCAGGTCCCAGAGGAGAGAAGAAAGCAGGTCTTGGATCCCCAGGAACTGGAATTACATACAGGAGGTGCTGAACAGCAGGCACAATGTGGATGCTAGGAACGGAATCTGAGTCCTCTGAAGTGCTCTTAACTACTGAGTCATCACCTCTCTGCCCGCCCTCTCCCCCAACACAAACATAGATGTCAAATATTCCTACTGGCCACATTAAGTGACTGAGATAGATTCTATCACCTGGTTGAAACAGAGCCCCATAGGTAAACAGATGGCAAGAGCAGATAGCCTTTCTGCCTGCACCCTGCTGGGCCTCCCCCTTGTTGACCCCTAGAAAGAGGAATGCAGAGTGAGCCCCACACTTTAACAATGAGGTCAGGGCAGGATGAGGGCAGGGCATGCCAAGGGAAAATGGGTGCCTGGAGACTTGGCTGCTCTCTCTTCATCTGCCAAAAGGCTTCTTGGCTGACAATGGGCCGGCTCTGGGCAGAGATGGCTAAAGCCATCCCATCCTTTCTTAGTGGAACTCAATGGTTGGAGCTGCACCCTGCCTTGTGGGACTTTGTTTACCTCAGACAGCGCTCCTATCTGCTTCTTCCTACTGGTGAACGGGGAGCAAAGCCCATGAAATTTCTTGTACAAGAAAAGCGCACACTGGAGGAGGTGACACAGTAAAAAGGGCTCCAGTTGCAAATGGATGGAGAAAGGAGACCTCTGTGATCACGGGACAGAACAGAACAGGCATGAAGGAAGAGAGGGAGCAAGCCAGAGGGTGGGCCCTCTAGGCAAACCCTACCTCCTTCCTGGTTCAAACATCCCTTCTAAGAAGCAGCCCAGATCTATCCCATCCCACTCTACTTCCTCAACTCTGCCTGAAGCACCTGTCATTTTGCACAGGGTTAGACCTAGCCTTCCTCCGGGACACTCTCTGTACTAGAATGGTAGTTTGTTAAGGTCAGTTTTTGTTTGTTTGTTTTGTTTTGTTTTTTTGTTTTTCCTCTATTCAGTGATGCATCCCCAGCCTTGAGAGCAACCTCCCAGCACTACAGATGCTTAGGGGAATGGATGGGAGCTACCATCCAATGTGGGCTCCCAACAGCAAGAACCTCATCAAATTTACCCAGTGCCATCAAGGCACCTGTCCCTTCCGAGGTATGAATGGCTACTGATCTGAACCATTGTCTCCTGCTCAGTTTCTCTTACCAGGGAAGATCTTAGAGGTAGTGAGTGTGGTGCCCCACCCCCACCCCCGTCTCCCCCAGCAGAATCACAGGGGCCTCTACCTTGGCGACTAAGGGTTCCAACTGGCAGGAAGCTGATGCAGCCAGCCCCTGTAGAGCACGCCTCCATTTCCAAGGCTCTATTAGCCAAAAGAATCACAGAGCAGCTCAGACTTGCTGTTTTGTCTCTCTAGGAATACACAGAGAGAAGGACTCTACGGAAGCCTGTAACACATGGGAGCTAAGTGAAGTTACTGGGAAGGTTTGCGCAGAGAGGACACAAAGTATCCTACCCAGAGCCTTGTGCCTGGTAAACAGGCACTCTTCTACAGAACTGCGCATACTCCTTCTGTTTCTCTTTGACTTTTGTTCTTCTCTGAACTTCAGAGTCAGGAGTAAACCCTCCACCCCACCCCACCCACTCCACCTCACCCCATCCCACAGACTGACATAGCCCTTTTCTGTATCTAGGACACTGTTCCACTAAGGGCAAAACACACTCAGAGCAAAGATAAACCACAGGCTCTCAGAGAGGCTTCCTTTCCTGCTGAGCCCTATTCACTCCGTCCTATCCCCAAGACTCTCAGTTTTCCATAGCTGGGTTAGCCACCAGGGTGCAGGAAGGAAGAAAGACATCTCATCCCTAGATCCAGTGTCCTGGGGGCTATAGCGCCAGTCCCTCATCCCTGGCTAGCCGGCAGAGAGGGGCTCTCATGGGCCCAGGTTTCCTGCTCTCTCTTTCCCACCCAGCTGGCCCTATGCAGGGCTGCTGTGAGCACGATGGCAAAGGGTGATGCTCTCACTGAATTCTGTTTGCACCTGCCTAATTCTTACTCTTCCCCAGTTTCTGTAATGGGGCACAGGCACTTTGGGACAATCTGAACGGCCAGAAATAGACTCCATGTTTCAGAATGTAGAGCTTCATGCAGCAAGTATTTAAGGCCCCTCCTCATCTGGCCAAGAAGACAGAACTCACAGCTCCATCCTGAAGAGCTGACCTAGTCCTGACCAGTCCTCACGGGTTGTCCTTGCGGACCCAGGACCCATGGGGCAGGCTCTGCTCGGCAGCAGAGAGAAAACAGTAGTGCACAGCCACCATGATTCAGGCCCTTTCGGCCTGAGACTCCTGGCTGCCCAAGGAGTCCTGTCATTTGATTCTGATCTGGAAGGAACCCGGCAGACACCAGGCTGGGCTGAGGGAGACCTGTGGCTTTAGCGTCTCAGGTTAGAAGAGCAGAGACAGCCAGCAGTCAAAACAAACAGACAAACCAATGAACCAACCCAGTCTCACTGACGGTCCAGTCCCTCATCTTTGTGTGCTAACGAGCTGCTGGGCTCTCAAGAGTTAGAGGGAGCAGGATAGTTCAGACTCAGGCTTCCGACTCGGTATGGATTCAAACAGCTTTTCTCTCACTCCCTTCTGCTGGCTATTTTCTTCCACCAGAAGTTTTGGTTCTCTTGTGGGCAGAGTGGATTTGCCTCCCTGAATTGTCATAAAGATGAAAGATAAAAAATGTATGTGGTCACTCCCTATGTAGTGGTAATTCTCCGCCCCTGGCTGCCCAGCATGTCTTTCCTGTAGACTAAGTTCTAAGCATTGGCCTTCCCTTCCTTTCCCAGCTTCACTCCTGAGCCATGGTACAGCCATTCAAAGGGTATGGAACCTTCCAGCGGCACTGCTATGCTCTTCCAGCGTAACCTGAAAAAGTTGTCTCAGTTGGGGAGGTTTTACTAAATGAGTGGATTTTCTTGGAGTGTATCTGTGCCATTTCATACAAAGCAAAGATGGAGCTGCTATGAGAACTGAGAGCCTGTTTATCCCAGCACCTCCATGGCTTTGTGAAATTCTTAATGCTGTCTTTATAGGGCCACTCATGCATCCCCAAACCAGATCAGTTCCTTGACAGAGGTCAGTGGGGTTGAGTCTCCTAAGCTTTATACCACCAGGGGGCGCTGCCCAGCTGGTTTCTGTCCAGCTTCTCAAGGAAGCTAACGGGAATCGGAGAACGGGGAGTACCAGGAGAGACCTGGTTTGCATTCAGCTGGCCTCGGCCTGAAATCTGTGGCCTGGTAAGCTGAGAATGGCAGTCACAGGCATTCTTCCCATCAATTAGGCTACTTACATTTCTCTTCTGTTCCTCAGAACACCCTTCCATCCTGTGACTGCCAAGTTCAGATCCTCAAGTTGCCCAAAGGGAGACGTGGGGGTGGTGGGTGTGTCTACCCAACACAGATGTCATCCCTATCACTGCTCTCTTTCCTTCCATTCCGACAAATTACAGTGGTCTTTCCCTTCTTTTGGAAGACATTAGAAAAGGGCTGGGGTTCAGCTTTCGTGGAGCCCGTTGTTAGGAATGGCATCCACTCACGTGGAGGCATCTAACACACTAACTGCCACGGGCAACACAGCTTGTGACTCTGCCCAACTCTAGCTAAGCCCCGAGTTATAGTTTCACTACACCAGTGTGTCAAGGGTCACCATTCAAATGCCATATACGATCTCCTTTCATCCTTTTAATGACACTTGCCTCAAAGGAGACCATTGGAGGAAGGCTCGGTGAAGAGAGCAACTCTACGTGGCAGCACAGGGGAAGGTGTGTGCAGAGGGTCCCGAGAGGGCCTCCCCGTCAGCCTCTTCTTTCTAGTAGGATTTCCAGTGGAATAGGGGCCTGGGGGTCTGGAGAGTGAACTCTACCTCTGGGGCCAATTGGCATCAGGCTCTGTGCTCAATCAATTGTTATCATTCCCAGGAGGAAGGTGTGGTTGTGACCCCTATCCTGGGCATAAGGAGCCAGAGGTGCCGAGGGACAGCACGACGAATGCCAAGGTCGCTCAGTAAATGGCAACCTTGAGCTCTGGACCTAAGAATTCTGTCTGCTTGAGGAGCTGTCCTGCCCTGGCTGATAACATTAGCGCAGCTACTGATGACCTGGCACCTCCTGTGTGGCGGCTTTCACAGCCAGGCTGTGACAAGCATGGGTGTTCTCCAGATTCCTCATTTCATAGATGAGTAAATCTGGGTTTAGCAGGGCGCTTCGGGTAAGATGACTTAAGATCTTCACCGACGTTACATCTGCTAAACCAGACATTTGCATCTCTCAGTTTCCCAATGTCCGGTGTTCTGTTCCTAAGGCCTCTGCCCCAGCAAATAGGGGCAAGAAGGGAGAAGGCCTTCTTGCAGTTGGATGACAATGACCAGCCACTCTGGGGTTCTTCTCTCCCACTTATCTTTCCCTCCCAGAAGCTCTGGGATTTCTCCCTCTGTTGGACAGTTCGGGTGGGAGGTAGAAGGGAAGGTTCTGGATGGGAAAGGTCGGCGCTGCGTCACCCCCACCCCCACCCCAGGCCAACAAGGCTGGGCAATGAAGGGCCACAGCGATTAGCAGCCACGTGCTCGGGACTGTAGTGGACAGTGCGGACTGTTTTTGGAGAGAGAAGGCGCGCCCCCAACTTGGGTAGGGGGCAGAGAGGGCGAGCAGGAGGAGGCAGGTTCCGGCACAAGGCATGAGGGGTGGGGGGAGGCCGAGAGCACGCGGACAAAGGAGGCGGCCCTCAGCCCAGCTGTTTTGAAAAATGCTTCCTGTTTCTTTAAAGGCGCTCGCTGCTCGGGCGGCCTGGGCTCGGGAGGCGGCAGCGGCGGCGGCGGGAGCTGCCTCCTCTCCGGGCGGGCGGCGCTGAGTGATCTTGCGAACTGGGCTTCTGTGTAAACTGAGGCTAAACAAACACAGATGGAGCGCAGCGGGCGTTCTGCAGAAATGCTGGCAGGGCGGCAGCGACTTCAGATGACACTCTGAGCTCTCCCGGGGAACCGGCAGCCTCCAAGGCTTCACGGAGCCGGAGGCGCAGCTGCCCCGGGAGTGGGGGTGCGAGGGAGGGACCCGGGGAGGGAGGGTAGGAGGAGAGAGCGCGGCGACAAGGCGGCGCTCAGCGCGGCGGCCACCCGGCACAGCCAGGCGCGCGGCGTGCAGAGTGATCGCTGCGGGCGCGCGTCCCGGGCAGTCCCACGCCCCAGCCTCACGCCGTCCTCGCCATGAAGCACATCCCGGTCCTCGAGGACGGGCCGTGGAAGACTGTGTGCGTTAAAGAACTGAACGGCCTCAAGAAGCTCAAGCGGAAAGGCAAGGAGCCGGTGCGGCGCGCGAATGGCTATAAAACTTTCCGATTGGACTTGGAAGCTCCCGAGCTCGGCGCCACAGTCAGCACCACCGCCGCCACCAACGGGCTTCGGGACAGGACACAACCGTTCCCGATCGCGACCCCAGTACCAGCCTCAGTGGCGCCGGCGGTTCCTCCAGGTGGAGGCACAGACACAGCCAGGGAATTCCGGGGCATCAGAGCGCCTGAGGTCTCTGACGCGCGCAAACGCGGTTTCGCTCTGGGCACAGTGGGACCGGGACTACCCACGCCACCGCCGCCTCCCGCATCTCAGAGCTTGGCACCCGGGGATCCCGAGGCGCACTCCTTCCGCGAGCAGGCTCTGCGTCCCCGCATCTTGCTGTGCGCCCCTCCCGCGCGTCCCACACAATCCGCGCCTCTCGCACCCCCAGCGGCGCCACAAGAGTCCCCCGTGCGCCCTGCGCCCCCCACGCGCCCGGGGGAAAGTTCCTACTCGTCAATTTCACACGTAATTTACAATAACCACCCGGATTCTTCCGCGTCGCCTAGGAAACGGCCAGGCGAAGCGACCGCCGCCTCAACGGAGATCAAAGCCCTGCAGCAGACCCGGAGGCTTCTGGCCAACGCCAGGGAGCGGACGCGGGTGCACACCATCAGCGCAGCCTTCGAGGCGCTGAGGAAGCAGGTACTCACTAACCGCCGCGGGGTTAGAGTGGCAGAAGTGGGTGGGTGGGTGGTCCCAGGGTCGGAGTTAGGATAAAAGGAATCCCACAAAGCAGGCAGATTAGAGTTATCATTGTTGCAACTTTTTAGTTTGTAAAGTGGGCGAAATCTAGGGATCTCTGGCCTAGACACGCCCCTGTTCCCCAGGAGTAACCGCGTCTGACCTCAGGTCTTGTAGTTGACTTGTGCAGCGAGTATTTGTCTTCTGGTCCCTTGGGCTTGGTGGGGAGTACGGGGGGGGGGGGGGGATGTGGGAATCTTCCCCTGGCAGGGGAAGGGAACAGAGCACGACCTTTCCGCTCTGTGCACTTGGCATGCTTGGGGTCTCGGCCCCCTGTTGGTGTCACCGAGGCACACAGCATCACAGAGGTGCGCTCCTGGGGGCCCTGGAATGTAAAGGGCGACCCAGGAGGCGGGGGTGGGGAGGTGGGGGTGGGGGGTGGGTAGGGGTAGGGGGTGGGGCTTGTCAGCGCCTCTCAGCTCCTGTTTCCATGGTCACTTCAGCTTGCTTCTAGGATCTCTGCTTTACCTAGTTCCCGGAGTCCGTTATGACCGGGCTACAAGGCTGTGTTTCTTTCAAACACAGCTTCAGGAACTTTCCCAGGAGATCCTGCCCACCGCTGCCCTTCCTCTTCACACCAGTCACCTCCTGGGGGGCCAGGAGACTGCTGGGGATTCTCTCAGGGGTCGGGGTGGAGCCAACAGAGCCGAGCTCTGGATAAGCCAGGGGGCTCCTCTTTAGTTACTGGGGGCAGACTGCCCTCACCTGACAGCATCTATTGGGAAAACTAAGGAACATTTGACTAGAGAATTACCATGGCAGAGGGGGCAGCTGACAGTTCCACTTAAGATAAGCTTAGTTCTTCCCCAGAACTCTCTGGTTTCTCACTTTCTTAGAGAGGAGTAAGATCTGCAAAGGGTGTGGGATGGGCCCTCTCATTCAGGTCACATAAGAGGTTGGAATGGGTGGTGGATGTTACTTCTTTAATGGATGAAACTTTTGTTTGTTTGTTCTGCCACTGATTAGCTGTTTGTCTCCTGGAAAGTTACTCAACCTCTCTGGGCTTTAGCCAGTAGCATCTCTCTCGCTCAGACTCCCTTCTATGGGTAAAGTCAGGCATTGGAGACTTAGTCCTTCCATGAGTTGAACATGGGACGCCTAGGAGAAAGTGACCCTAGTGGCTTTTGAACCTGGGTTTGGGAGAAGCGTTTGGTGGAGGCAGGGTGGCTGTCACTGCCTGCAGATACATCAGCTGTTCCCTAGGCTGTGGAGCCATCCATGTCACCCTGGGCCAGCTGCTGTGTGCCTGCATGCCTGCGCAGTGACAACCTGTGGGGTATCTTGCAGATGACAGAGGGCAGGGAGTTGCCTGTATATCTGCTTTGCTTGTGGTGAGGTGAACCCCTCCTGAACTGAGGGGGTTCGTGTGCCCCAAACCTCTCCCTCAGCTCCTTTTCTCTGCCTCCAGCTGCTGCCTTCAACTTTACTTAGGGAGAGCATTCATGCCTGTGTGCTTGCCTGTGTCTCTCGTGTCCTGTGCCTTTTCTGTCTACAAGGACTCCTATTTTATGTAATCTTAACGTCAGGATTGGATAGACCCATTTCATCGTAAGCAATACTGAGGCCAGGGGAAGGTACGAGACTCACCCAAGATCATCTTGTAGTGAGCAGTTCATGGAAAGTTTATGTGGCTACAATCTTCCCACTGGGTGGTGCCCTTGTTGACTTTCAGATGAGGTTTCGTTCTGCTGTCTGTAGGGGAAGTTCTGACACAAGCATCAAATTCAAAGTGTCCTGACGAAGGTTAGCCCAAGTATTTTAAAAGAGACTTAGTGTGCACACAGATGTAGTTAAATGTATGTACATGTGTTGAATATATCTACCCAAAGGACGCTTGTGCGCGCGCGCGTGTGTGCGCGCGCACACACACACACACACACACACACACGTCTCTTGTTTCTTTTTCCTAGCCCCAACCATTCTGTCCTTTCCCTAAAAGGGTTGCTGGGTCCCATTGGACATCATCTTGTTGACTGAGAAGGACAGAGATCTAGAGAAGGGCTGAGACTGTCCCCACCCTGTCCCCACCACCAGGCACTCCCAGGGAAGGAGTGTCTCCCTGCCCTGGAGCTTACCCTCCTGGACTTTCTGTGTGGCTGGGGACAGTCCTCTGTGGGCCTTGGCTGCTCAGGTTGCATCATGACGTTATCCTCTACCTCACATTGAGCTCTTCTGCACCAAGAGCAGGCAAGGTCCATAAGGAAGAAGAAGAAGAAGAAGTCTCAAATGTGTGTCTTCAGGGGCCTGGGCACTGAGCAGGGCAGGGCTCTACAGGACAAGGCAGTATGGATGCTTTATTATACCCCCCTCCTCCTTTTTTTTTTTTTTTTGACAGGGTCTCTCTATGTACTCTTTGTTGGCCTGCAGCTAAACTTGTTATATAGACTAGGCTAGCCTGGAATTTATAGAAATCTCCTTGCTTTTGCATCTGCCTCCTGAGTGCTGAGGTTAAAGGCACATACCACCACACCCAGCTCTTTTGGGATTTTAAAAACTATATTGCTGTGTGTGTGTATAGGTGTGTCTCAGTGTGTGAGTAGAGGTCAGAGGACAGCTTGAGAAATTGGTTCTCTCCTTTTACCATGTGATCCTTGGGGATCGAACTCTGGCCATGGGGCTTGGCAGCAGGCAACCACTGAGCCAGCCAGCCAGCCATTTCGTCGTTCTGATGATAACCACAGAAACGCACCAGGCTCCGTGCTTAGAACCTCCCATGTTCTAGTTGGCTTTGTGAAATAGGTGCTGTCATCACTTCCCCCATGCCCCAGTTCTTACAAGGTGGTTTTGGGGTCTCAGGAAACTTATGTGAACTGGCTGAGGTCTTGTGGTGCTCCCGGTGGCCCCGTAGGCTTTGTGCTGTGCTGCACCCATGTGTCGGCACTCTCGGGTCTTGGCAGTGCGTTCATGGTGTTGTGCAGTTACAGAGCTGTGTGGCCACCACAAAACCTGGATTGAATCAGGGTCAGCGAGTCTTCCCACTGGCCAGCGCTTAACGGCTTTGCTTCCTGGCTTATGTACCGCAGCACCAGGAAGACAGTTAGGTCCCTGCCAGTCATTGCAATCTCCTCTCCTCTCAACCAGGAAGAGCTGGGAGGGAGCTGTGTGCCTGCTGCAGGTGGGACAGAGTCCCTCACGTCTGGGGACGGGGGGTGCAGGGCAGATGGTCAGACCACAGCACTTGCCACCAGCCCAGCTGCACCCAAGCCCTCCTTGCTGCCCCATATGAGGGCCATGTGTGTGCAGCTGGGCTGGCCACGTGCAGGCTGCTCCCTGCCAGGGGGGAGGGGTCCATGGGAAAGGCCAGCTGTACTGGGCAGAGGAGGGAAGGGCCGGGGCTTTGGAGCTCAGTTCCCTGGCAGGACCCTCGGGCTATGCCCACCTTTGGGATGCCTAGCCTGTGGGTGGCTTTGTTCTCCTCCTCGAAGCCCCTTGATGTCCATGGAGGAGTGGCATCAGCAGACCGTGATGGCCCCTTAGCAGCGAGCAAGTGGGCCCCAGGTTACCCCCCCACCCCCATGTGCCTTGAGGATCTCCAAGGTTCATCACTAGATTATAATTCCAGAAGGGTATAGGGGTGGTGGTCTTAGCCTGTCTTTGGCTCCCAAATCCTCTGAGGTAAAAGAGATAGGGGAACCCCAGCAGTGTCTGTGTGCCCCTCCCTTAGGTAGTGACCAGCAAACCTCCTCACACTGGAAGCTCCACAGAGTTGGCGAGGGTGGCAGGATCCTACCCTGCCCCCAGGTTCCAAGAGAGGCTGTTTGTTGAGATTCTTATGATGTGAATATATATCTTTGGTCGTAAGTTTGTAGAACTACTTGTCACTTACAGAAAGTGGCCAGGTTCTGTCCCCAGATCTGTCAGGCCCTAGGGGAGAATGGCTGGGTCTTGTGTCCTCTTTCACTTTTGTAAACAGTTTGAATTTTAAAGTCCTTTCTAAGTAGACCTGAAAGGGACATTGAACAGCCCAGATGAGGCAGCTTCATGCCAGGAGTCCTGTCCCACAGTCGTGAGGGAATAGCTTCATGCAGAAGGAGTCTAGAATACCCACTGTGTGCAGGGACATGGTATGCTTGTAGCTCTGTGGGCCTGGGGGTCTCTGAGGACTGTTAGAGGGCAAAAGGCTTTGAGGGCGTTCTTGAATGTTCTGCTAGGTTCTTGATTTTGTTTTTGTTGTTGTTGGTTTTTTCCCCCTTCACACTTGTCCACTGTGATCCCATTCTGAGAAGCAACTGTTTGGATGCCCACGTTTCTGGTGAAGAAAGGGGTCCTGTAAGGCCACAGTCCTCCTTAAAGTCGGGAAGATGTCCAGAGGACAGCCAGGCCCTCAGGCTGCCCAGCCAGTGTATGCTGGAGCCAAGGGAGGGTCTAGCTTGGGCAGTAGAGGAGGAGTGGAACGTTTGGGGGCCCCAGAGGACCTTGTAAAAATGCCCAAAGCCGATCCTTTGTGGAGTTTAAAATCCAGGAGCAGGAGAAGTCGCTCCATCAGTAAAACACTTGCTGAACAAACTCGAAGATCTGAGGTCAATCCCCACCTACCCACGTAAAAAGTCAGGAACGTTGGCATACATCTGTCACCCCAGCACCGGGGAGGGACAAACCTGAGGATCTCTGGGGCTTTAGACCCAGCCAACCTGCCAACCTAGCTGAGTCAGGGGGCTTCTGGCTCAGGAGAGAACTTGTCTCCAAAATCAAGACAGAGAGTGATGGAGGAAGACACCTGGTACCGATGTCTAGCCTTCATGTGTGTGCTTGAACTTATGCATGTATCCCAGCAAAGATATTTGTGCACAGACACATGTCTTTAGCTAGTCCTTTAAGCTAGTCTTTATAGATGAATCTGAGGGAGGTGACTTTAGCATTCCAGAAGCTGGAAAATTCAGGTAGGGAGTGGGAGACAGGTGGCCATATCTACTTCAGCTTCAGTCCTTTCACAAGTTAGGGTCCTGTGCAGACAGTTGGATGGGGTATGGATGGGGCTCATGACTTGTTCTGGATTCTCACAGAGGTAATGTACAAATTTGGAGTCTTTGGGGATCCCTAGCCTAAAACTATCTAAAGCTATGCATGCCCACCTTAAGCTAATTGGAAGGAGCCCTGGTGGAGCCATGACTTGAAAACCCAGCACATCTCTCTGCAGCTGGAGGCATAGGGAGACTACGCAGCTGGGAGACAAGTGCATCTTCGTGGAGTGGACACCATTGCTTTTCCTCAGTGCACTGCTGAAGAGATGGGTGTAGCTAATGCATTCAGAATGCCTCAAGAAGGCAGCTGTTGGGGACCTTTTGCAACACCAATAAATATCCTCAAGACGCCGTGAGGAACACAAGGGTTGCTGTCTCTGCCCTCTCAAGGAGGAAACAGAGGCTCAGAGAGCTGAAGGGATTTGCTCTAAATTATGCTACTGCAAGTGCCTGGAACTCTGTGGTGGCAGCTGGGCCAAGGCGTCTCCATGCTAGGGTGTAGCTGGACTGTTGGGGGTCAAAGATTGCGTGGGCATTAGGAGAGTGCATAGTAGTGGTTTGTGGGTTTTGGTGTTTGTTGTTTGTTTTGGTTGGTATGTATGCTTTATGTTTGTGACAGGGTCTAATGTAGTCAAGGCTAGCCTCATACTCAGTACATAGCTGAGGATAATTTCAAACTTCTGACCCTCCTGCTTCTATCTCCCATGTGCTGGGATTACAAGTGTGCTCCACTTCTCCTGGTTGGTGCCGTGCTGGGGATCGAATACAGGGTATCAAGGTATGCTAAGCAGGCACTCTTAACAACTAGCCTTGTCACTAGGAGACTCTGAAGGAGCCTTACAAAGAGCCAACCTTGGGGTAGGAGAGAAGAAGGGACAAGCCATCAGAAAGAGCCACTGTTGCCCCATGTGTCCACCCTGGTAGCAGAATGTCCTGTTGAATATGCCTTCCTCGGGTGCTGGGTAGATAAACTGCTGGCTCTACCCAGGGCTCAGTTGACTGAGCTGAGGCTCAGAATGGCACTCACCCATTTTCCTCATGTGCATACGGGACGTTCATCTTTACTTGAGGTAGATCTCAGATAGGACAATGCTGTGGAAGGCCGCTGGTCATGCTAGAAAGACAAGGGCTGTCCATGGTTGTCTTTTGTTGACCAGGAAGGAGCTGGACCCAAGCAGTGGCACAAAGTGACGTATCTAGGACAGACTGCCCCAGAGCCTGGCACGGTGTGCCTGGGTTGGCCTTGGCTTCACCTGCCAGTCTGGGTCCAGCACACAGACCTTTCTCAAACTCTCACTTCCTCCTAGAAGCCCAGCTGTTTGGGGGCCCAGGTGCAGAGTTGTCTGTTGAAGGGAGATTTCCAGAGTGGTCTGTAAATGACATAGCCCTGTGCTCCCAGATTCCCCCACCCCGCAGGCAGACACTACCTCCACAGAGGTGCTGGGCCTGACCCTGAGACCCCTTCCCTGGCCCAGATCTTGTTTGTTTGTTCAAACTGATAACAGGGTTTTCTGGACTCTGACTGGAAACAGGCGAATAGCCTTGTTCTGCCAGCTTTTCTTGGATGGGTTTGGTGCTGTGGCTGGGGATGGGAGAGCGGGGGGGGGAGAAGGAGGATGGGCACGTAGGTGGGAATGGGCACGTAGGTGGGGATGGGCACGTAGGTGGGGATGGGCACGTAGGTGGGGATGGGCACGTAGGTGGGGGGTGGGCACGTAGGTGGGGGGTGGGCACGTAGGTGGGAGCTGGAGGTTCAGGAGAGTTGCTTGCTTTGCTGCCTTTCCTGACCCTGTGCCTTGGTTTTCTAGACTCCTGGCTTGTATAGAGTAAGGGGTACTTAGCTACCATGCCCAGGATGAGGGGTGCTTAGCTTCTGTGCCCAGGATGAGGGGTACTTAGCATCTTTGTCCAGGATGAGGGGTACTTAGCTTCTGTGCTCAGGATTAGGGGTGCTTAGCTTCTGTGCTCAGGATGAGGGGTGCTTAGCATCTGTGCCCAGGTTTCTCACCCTCTCTGGAGCCTGTCTCAGGACCTTGTGCAATACTGAATGCCATCATTTTCCTGACCTCTGCTAGGCTTGCTGTGTACAATGCCTGCCATCAACTGAGTCCCCACTGCCTTGTGAGGTCAGTTTTGTGCCCAGTGTACAAGGGCTGAGTGAATATGTCATTCACTGGGACGTACGCTGGGCAGAGTCAGAGCCAGGCATTGAACCCAGGAGACAAAGGTAAGTATGCGTTGTTTGTTCATCCTCAGAGAGATGGCATTTGTGTTCAAAACTGCACCTCTCTCGCTCTGTGTGTGTGTGTGTGTGTGTGTGTGTGTGTGTGTGTGTGTGTGTGTGTTAAGGTTCTCTCCTCTCATTGATCCGGAACTGACCAAGTAGTCCAGGCAGGTTAGCTAACATGCTCCACAATGCTTCTGATTCTACCTTCCGAGTGCTGAGATTGTAAAGCACATGCTACCATGCTGGACACTTTTTTTTTTTCAAGACAGGGTTTCTCTGTGTATCCTGGGCTGTCTTGGAACTCACTTTGTAGACCAGGCTGGCCTCGAACTCAGAAATCCACCTGCCTCTGCCTCCCAAGTGCTGGGATTAAAGGCATGCACCACCCTTGCCCAGCCATGCTGGACACTTTTAACATGTGCTCTAAGGATTGAACTCAGGTCCTACATTTTGCAAGGCATACTGATTAAACTATTTTTAGCCCAGTTTTTTTCTTTTATCTTCTTATAAAATATTTATTTATTATATGGATATGAGTGTTTTGCCTGCATATATGTCTGCATAGCACGTGAGTGCCTGATACCCAAAGAGGTTGAAAGAGGGCATTGGATCCCCTGGAACTAGAGTTACGGGAAGTTTTGAGCTGCTGTGTGAGTGCTAGTACCCAAGCCCAGGTTCTCTGGAAGAGCAGCCAGTCCGTACCCTTAACCACTGGGCCATCTCTCTAACCCCTTATCACTTTATTTTTAATTATGAGTATACATGTCTGAGTGTGGGTTTGTGCACTAGTGCAGTGTCTGAGGCCAGAAGAGGGCCTGGGGTTCCATGTTTCTGGAGTTAATAGGCAGTTGTAAGCTGCTCTGTTTGGCTGCTGGGAACACAATTTTGGTTGCCTGCAAGATCAGCGTGCTGTCTTAACTGCTGTGCCATCACTCCAGTGCCCAAAATATGTTTTTAGAACTAGATTCAAAGTACCCTGGAGTTAGTTCACTCATAGCCTATTTAACCAGCCCTTTTGAAACCTGCTCTGGGCCAGACATGGACTATACTCTGCAGCTGTGAGCCTTCCCCCAATGTATGAGGGAATACTGGACACTTAGGGTGGGAGCAAAAATGAGACTTAAAGGTCAATAGATCCATTACAGCACCGTTAGGCACAGGCTGCTCCTTGGTGTGGGGCAGGCATGAGAAATCAGAGAGAGTTCCTAGGTGAAGTGCTGGTTAAAGTGGATGATGTAATGTCCACAGACGTGGGGCTGCCAATCTTGTTATTACTGAGCTTTGTGGCCTAGGACTTCTTTGCTGAGGAGAGCATTGAGGGTCCTGTACACGGTGTGATGTTCAGCAGCATGCCACCTCCTTCCAAACCCTGCTGCTCCTCTATGGTGACAACTAGGAATGGCCCCAGACCTTACCATCTATCCCTCAAGGGTTAGAATCATCCCTTGTTCAAAATACTGGCTTCAAAGAGTTCCTGGCCCATGAGTGTGCTCCCTTAATGTGACTGTGGCAGCTCTGTGCGGGCCCCACACTCGGTGGGGTGACACTGACGATGTGTATAGATGCCAAAGAGCCATAGATGGGACCAGAGCTTGCCAGTGGGGACATTTTAGCTGTTTGGATAAAGAATGCAGGTAAAGAACAGGTAGATTGGTTAATAGTTGTCAGGTAGATTACAAGGAGTTCCATTCGTGTTACAACACCACACTCAGTTACATCGTGCTGTGGTCTTAGCTCTTTGATGGCTCGCATAGCACACGTGTAGGATGACCAGTACTAGGAAGGCAGAGGCCCTACCCATCTTCCACAATTAGTGAGTGATAAGCTGCTAACAACACAGACAAGTGAATCAAGTTGGGGCTGTTGGCATTTATCACCCACCTGTTGCGTGCCATGCTCAGCAGTAACCCAGGTCTAGAGGGCATAGAGAAAGTGAAGAAAGAAGAAAACATCATGTTTTTGTGTCTTGAGTATCTGCCCTGTTCCCCTGGAAGTCTCCAGGGTCCCAAGAGAATGAAGGGTATCTTTAAAAAAGTATTCTTTATTGCTAAGTGTATGTGTGCACATGGTGTGTGCCCCAGCACACGAGGGGTGCAGAGGGCTGATTTATAGACTGTTCTCTCTGTCCACCTCGACATGGATTTCCAGGCTTGGCCTCTGATTGGGAGGTTTGCATGGAGGTCTTTCCCACGGAGCCGGCACTCCAGCTCCGCCATTATTCTTGGGTCTAAGTTCTTTGAAGGTAGGAGTTGAAGTTTGTTTATTTGTTGGCCTATTTTCAGGCTGGATTTTGTTCTGTGGCCCGAGCTAGTGTGGTACTCACTATGTAGCTGAAGATGGCTTCCAGCTCATAGTAGTCCTCCTGCCTCAGCTCCCCGAATGCTGTGATTCTAGGCGTGCACCTCCACATTTGGCTAAGAGTCATGGTTTGGTTTGGTTTCCGAGGCAGGGTTTCTCTGTGTAGCCCTGGTTGTCCTGGAACTCAATATGTAGATCAGACTGGTCTCAAGCTCGAAGATCAGCCTGCCTCTGCCTCTGCCTCTGCCTCCCTAGTGCTAGGATTATAGGTATATAATACCAGGCCCATAGGAGTCAAATTTTTGCAGGGTATGGTGGCACATGCTTTTAATCTCAGCACTCAGGAGGCAGAGGCAGGCAGGTCTCGATGAGTTAGAGGCCAGCCTGGTCTGTATCATGAGTTTCAGCCCAGCCAGGACTACATAGTGAGACCCTATCTATCTCAAAAAAAAAAAAAAAAAGTGTTTTAATTGTTGAGCCCTCAAGTATCCAACTAAATTTGTGTCAGTGAATGAGTGAGCGTATGAAAGAAGCCTCAGAGGTAGAAAGAATGTCTGCCCCTCCCCCAGCGTCAGGAGGACAGGGCTCTGTAGGGTGCAAATCTGTGTGGTACTACATACAGCTGGTGCTTGGGTGTGAGTGCAGCCTCATTGTCTCCTCTGTCAAATGGGAATTTGGACACACCCTCGAGTGTGGGAATAGCTGAGCAGGATGTGGGTGTGTAAACCTCAGGTGCTTGCTTAGAGGTCGTAAAGTCAGGTGTGCCCAGACACACACTAGATAGGCTGCCCTGCCAGCCGAGGTGGGAGTGGAGGGGTGATGTTCCACACAGAGGCCCCTGCAGCTGTTCTCATGCCCTCTCCCTGCATTCTCAGGTGCCGTGCTACTCCTATGGGCAGAAGCTCTCCAAACTGGCCATCCTGAGGATTGCCTGTAACTACATCTTGTCCCTGGCACGGCTGGCTGACCTGGACTACAGTGCCGACCACAGCAACCTCAGCTTCTCCGAGTGTGTGCAGCGCTGCACCCGCACCCTGCAGGCAGAAGGGCGAGCCAAGAAACGGAAGGTACTCACCCGCACTGGGGCAGCAACCTTAGGGGGGGTCGGGGACACGGGGAGGGAGATATGCCCAAGAGGCCAGAGAGACCAGCCTCTTGGAATGTTCCGGTAGACACCTCAGACCCAGGAATCCTCACATCCCAGGGGTCATGGGTGGGATCGTGAGCATAAAGCTGCCGGGTGACCTTCGATATCCTGGAGTTTCCAGGTTTGGGTTTGCTTTTTCCTTAAATGAGGAAATGGTCCATCTTTGAAGCCCTTCCTGTTCCTATGTGATGTGAGGCTTAAATGATCCGTGTGGCCCTGACAGATGTTCTGTCAGGATGAGATGTCCCCAAATAGGTGGTAGCCCAGGAGAGGCTATCTGTGGGTTTGGGGAATGTGGTTTTGTCTGGGGAGTCTTATGAAGCTGTGCATGAGGGCAAAGGATGATATCTATTCATTTATTCAGTAGGGAGAGATTCCCTGAGAAAGTTGGGCAGGGGTATGAACTTGCCACGCAGTATTGATAGGGTGGTCAGAAAGCTATCCTGTACGACCAAGCGGAAGGGATAGTGTGGCCTCTCCTGGGGTGTGGAAAGGCCAGATGGAAGATTCACAGTAATTCTCCTGCCCAGGGGAGCTGGGCAGAACATCTTGTTGGAAGTGGCATTTGGGCTGGGACCAGTGGGACAGCTAAGAGGCTGCCAGGCGGATGGAGCGGGGACATCACTGGAGGTGGGTGGAGCAGACAGCCTGCATTAAGCCTGATACATTTAAGGAAATTTGTGGAGGAGAAAAAGGGTTGGGCACAACCATAGTTTCCTATACGCTTGGTGCTTCCAAATACCCAATCAGGGTCTAGTACTTAGCAGAGTGGCTGTAGCTCTCTGGATCTGTTCCCCTGAAGTGCATGGAGAAAGACAGTGGGATGCAGTCTGTCTGAGATGCTCAAGAGGTCCTGGGAACTCTGGTGCCCTTCATCCAATCCTTCCCTGCTTCCATCCTTTTGGCCTGCCCCTCCCCCAGGGAACCTATAGCTTGCCCTGATTTCCCCGAGGCCACTGAGGCCCCAGCCAGGGAGGCCCTCCTCAGGGGGTGCTACCAGCCCTAATTGCACAGTGCATTCCTGGGAGTGATTTAGCAGGGCCAATTAGGAGAGGCCCTCATCAAGTGGGTGAGAGAGGAAGCGCCACCGGCCACTCCGGGGCCAGCTTTCCTGCTTTCTTTGGGAGAGTGACATGGGTAAATGAAGGCGAGATTGATGGCTCCACGCCGCGTGCTCTGTGACAAAGGAGGTTGGTAAACTCTTGGTGAACTCCCCTGGCATTCAGCTGTTGGTGTGTGTCCCTTAGTGGTGCAGCTAGGCAGCCTGGGCAGGCTCCTTCCCTTCCTGTCTCCCCTCCTCACCTCTTTATGCCCCTCGCTCCTCCGCTGTCTATTCTGAGGCAGCACCAGGCCCCTCCCTCCGCTGGCCCTTTGACTGGAGTAGACAGGACACTCCAGCCCCAGCCAGAGAACCAGGGAGGAAAGACCAGCAGTGAGGATGCCCCGCAGAGCCAAGCATTTGGAGCCCTGGGAAATCACCTCAAGGCTAAGAAACCATAGAGACCTCCCTGTGGCGTAAATGAGGGAATGGAGTTATCTGACAGCCCTGCCTGTCACCTAGCAGTTGAGACCCATTTCCTGACTTGTCCAGCTTCCTTGACAGCTGCAACTAGTGGGGCACCCACTTAGGGCCACCTGAAAGATAAAATGTTGTGTTCACGGGTCGCCAAAAGGAGGGCGGACCTGCCTGCTTGGTGACTGGTTGAAGGGGGCCTTCCCTTTGCTCTGAGGTAGGGGTTGGGGTGGGGGATGGGGAGCGCAAGGGATGCAAAGGTCTGAACAGGAAGTGCATCTTTAGATATGCCCTATCCACTTAAAGTAATGACCCTCACTGGTCTCCTTGGTTCTCGTGGCCTCCAGGGTGTGCTTCCCAGGCCCGACTTCCCCCTTCTTATGTGCAGAACTGCCTCTTTGAAAAGCCTCATGTGGCAAAAGGGGACAGAGGCTGTGCTTCAGCTCCAGGGACATTGTCACAGCCTGGGACATTGGCAGGCTCCAAAGAACACTTCCTGCTTCAGCGGGTATATACGACACCTCTCTAGAGCGTGTGACCACTGCAGGAGTCCTTAAACATGGGATGGAAGGGATCTTAAAGTCTTTCTCTGTATACCTACTCCCTGTACAGGACCCTCTTTGTGACAGACATGGGGGTATAGACACAAAATAGTTTGCCACACTGTCCCTGCCACCTAGTGGCAACAGGCCATTGTGGTTGGAGGATTTGGAAGCCAAGGATAATGAGAATTAAAAGACAACATTTAAGGAAGAATTCTTGTTCTTCTCAGCCATCAGAGGACACCGGGAAGTCAGGGATGGATATAGTCGAGTCTGTTCAGCAGGTGGGAGGATTGGGACGATTTGCTCAGAGCCCTGTCAGGCCTTAGAGTACAGGGGTGAGATCTGGAACTTTGCATGCAGGTGTTTGCTTTGCCCTTTCTGGGACTGGAGTAGTCCTCCATGCCCTGGGCTTGTTATTAGCATCAGCCCCCAGAAGGCCCTGGGATAGAGTCATGGCCCTATTTGCCAAGTACTGAGTGACATCAGGAAAGTATGCCCTCCACTTGGCTTATGGGCAGCTCAGAAACACGAGGGACCCTTGCTGTTCCTCCATGGAAAAAGAGCTGACCATCTCAGGCTACACTCACCTCCCAGCCCCTTCCTCCCAAGGCCAAGTCATGGCTGTTTGTTTGCCCTTTCATGTCCCTTGGGGATAGCTTCATAGTTACCCCTCTGCCTCTGTCCCTATACTGGAGGCTGGGTAGTCTCTGAAGAATAGAAGTTTCTTTAGCTCTTGGTTCTGGAGCTGGGTAGTGCAATAGTCAGTCCAGTGTTGGTTTCTGATATGGACTTTCTTGCTTCATCTATCTTGCCTGGTCAAGGGGATCGCACAGTCAGATAGCAAGCATGCTAGATCAAGTTTCTCTCCCACTTACAAAGCCAGTACTGTCCCGAGGTATCCACCTTGATGACCTCATGACATATAATTAACTCCCATAAGTCCCTGCCTCCATATTATTGGCACATGAGATTTGGAGTTGAGTTTCCAATACATGTAATTGAGGGCACATGTTGAAATCCCATTACCATTCATTTGCATTGAGAAAATTAATTCACAGAGGCGGGGAGGGACTGTGCTATGCGCGTGGAGGTCATCAGAGGACAACTTGCTGGTTCTTCCTTTACTCCCACATAAAGTCCAGGGACTAAACTCAGTTCATCAGGGTTGGTAGCAAGTGCCTCTACCCTCTGAGTGGTCTCACGGGCCGCCTGACTCAGCTCATGCTTAAAGGCTCACGTGGTGTCTAGCAAGATGGCTCATACCTGTAATCCCAGCTCAGCACTCTGGGAGCTGAGGCAGGAGGATTGCCAAGAATTTCAGGCCAACCCTGGCTACAGAGTGAGCCCCCCCCCCCCGGCCTCCCAAAGCCTTAAGTGGAAAGAGCAGTTAAGATGTGAGACCACCAGGAAGGACAGCAAGAGGCTGAGTAAGGCTGAGGGGCCGTGGATGGAGACTGCTGTGTCTGTGAGCAGATGCCAGCTCTGCCTGAGATGCTGGAGGTCCTGGCCAACGTGACTGGTGACAGTTTGACCTGGGAGATGGCTCTATGAGCAAACATGTCCCCAACACGGGGGCTGGGTGACCCTTCTTCAGGATATCGGTTTGAGAGCCTGAGTCCAGGGCTCCTGACCCACCCACCCCGTGAGCCACCCTGCCACTGTCTGTATTAAGACCAGAATCAGCACCGAGTTTTGCTCACTCCCCAGGCCTTAGTCTCTATCCATCACAGCCCTTCATCAGCCACTCTTCCTGTCCTAGCTTCGAGTTCCCACCCAATGCATAAATAAGCCTTAGCAGTGCTGAGAGCCTTGTCAGAGGCTCAGCAGAGAGAGAGGACTGGGGGAGGAAAGGCTCTGCGGAGTAACTGTCCCAAGTCTGCTGTGCTGGAGACAGAGCAGCTAAGCACCTGGCCCTGCGCCACACTCCTGTAGCTTCTGTCTCTATGGTGGCAGCTTCTGGGGCCTCTCAGAAGGAGGAAGGTGGAGAACAAGAAGGGGGACAGACCTGTCCCTTCATAACTGGTCTCTGTACGGCTTCCTACTCCTATGGGAATAGGAGAGCCTGTATCCTTAGTCTAGAACATTTTCTTCCAGAGATTACAAGTAACTCAGTAACATTGTCTCCTGCTGTCCTCGATAGAGTTTTTGGAGTCTTGGTAATGAATGGCCATTGAGGCCCTGCCTTAGTTGCTCACAGCAGAGGGGTGGGGTGGGATAGTAGGGTAAGTAGCCCTCACTCCATTGAGGAACTCAGGGTGCCAGCCTGCCTGTGTGGCCTGTAGGGCTAAGGAAATGGAGAGGTGTCTCTTGAGTGTGGGTGCCCTGGCGTCTGTGACCTCTTAAGCAGGCAAAGCTTTAATCCTTCTGCTGTTTACTGCCATCTGGGAGAAGAGGGAAGCTCTTTAAAGAGATAGCAGGTGGGGCACCAGACTCTGTCCTCTGAAAGACCGTCGTCTCAGTAATAGAGCCGTGTAATATCAATTCTGGGAACAGACCAAGGGCAGATGATTTGGGGGGGGGGGTTGTCAGTGGGGAAGAGAGAAGAGTTAGTGTGAGCTTTGCTCGTCCAGGACTGCTTTGTGTCTAGGTGGCTGAGCTCTGGACCATGGGCTTTGTGGGCTGTTCACAGAGCCTGAAGGTGTGTGGCAGGTGTGTGACAAAGTCTCAAGAAGCTCTCCTAGCCTGGGTCCAGCTCTCCCAGCTCCGCGTGGGCCTGAGACCCACTGGGGGCACTGGCCTAGCTTAATCTACCCCAGCCTGCCACATGAGTGGTCACTACTGCTGTGCCTGGCTGTCCCCCTCTGTAAGGCACTGATTACTACCCACATGGAACTCAGGCAGGCCAGCGAGCTCTCAAGTCCAGATCCTCTAGGCTAAGTCATTGAGTTAAATGCCATTTGCTCTCAAAGTCTGTTGAGTCCATCTATGCTGGGGAAAGGGGGTGGGGGAGGTGGGTGGGAAAGTACCACCCAATTCCCTTCCAGTCATAAAAATGGATGCAATTTATTTTTTCTGGCATTCCAATTACATAGATGTTTGTCGCCAGCTGTTCCAACATGGAGCCTCCTCTCAGCTGCTGTTTCTTCTCTCACATTTGACACCGTTAGGCCACAAGTCTGGCAAGGCCTGGCTTGGAGGGATCATTAGCTGGGAAGCCTCCCAGGTGAGCTCTGGCCGGCTTTCCTTGCAGTGGCCTGTGATGTTACTTGGGTGGTCTGAGGTCGGGTAGAGGCTGGGGTGCTGCTACCCCAGCTCTGTGGATCAGAACTCTGCCTTTCACCCTGTAGTGCTGGGTGTGAATAGAGAGAGAGAGACTCAGAGCCTTGAGCGAGAAAAAAAAAGCAACTGCCCTGCATGCTCAGACATGAGACCCATCTCTGTTGCAAGAACTCACTGTGCTTAGGATGTGGATGGTTCAGAAGGGTGGCTGTGTAGAGTTGGGGTGAAACACCCCCCCCCCCCCGAGAGCTCTACACCTCTCATGGGTGTTGCCTTCTCTGGCATGCTTAATTGTGAAGTAAACAAAACAGGATGTTGGGACGGGACAAGGTGTTAAATCCTGGCATTCGTACTTCTTCTTGGTGACCCTGGATTTGTTACTTAACCTCTTTGGTCCCCAGGACTCTCCCCCCATAAAGCAGGAACATCATACCTTCCTTTCTGCCTTGCTGAGGAGATTAAACAAAACCCTGTGTCAGAAGGGGTTGCCCTTTTCTCAGAAAGGGAATCTCTGAATGTACAGCCACAAAATGACAAGTTCATATTTAGTCCTGGGAAGGAACATCTCAAGACAGGGAAGGTACCCAGGGTGGACAGATGGGGATCTTTCAGGTTAGGGATTCTCGAATCTCTAGCACTTGAATCTGAAGCGCTGATCCTGCCCTTTAAAGTGAGGCCAGCAAGCAGCCAGTCCATAAATCCCCGATTTCAAAAGACGTGGATCTATATCAAGAAATCTAGGCAACATTTGGCTCAAAAGAATGCCAATAAACAGACCGCCATCAACAGACACCATCCATATGGTGAGGTATACTGTGCACCAAGCACTGTATCTACCATCTCTACTCCTTGTCAGTAATACTCCTGGAGTCGGAAGCAGTGCCCCCTGGCCCCCATTGCACAGAAGGGAAACTGAGGCCAAGAGAAAGCCATGTGCCTTAGGGCTAGGAACTAGGTTTCCCTTTCTTTGGTTGAAAACCCACAACCTCTTTTCCCCTGAAGATTGCCCAGGAGTGCCCCCCCACCCCCACCCCCCAGCCAGCACGCTATGGCTATGTCCTGTGCTATACCCACTTGGAACCCTTATGTAAATAGGCATCTGCAGCACGTGGAGGTTCCATTTAGCTGCAGGGAGCCAATAGCCCGCTGGTGGTGGCAAGGAGTGGGGTGGGCCTGGATTCGGGGCGGGGGAGGGGGTGTCATCAGCTTCGAGTACCCCCAGGGCTGCGCCGCCAGTGAGGCCTGACACCGGGTTAAGTCGCCTGGCGGCCTCCGGCTGCAGCTGGGAGCGCCGCCTGGTTCCCATTCGGTGCTGTGGTTTTGATTAGCTGCTGGGAGAGGCCTGCCTGCCTGCAAGTCTATGGGAGCTCCGCAGGAACAGCGGGTCCCCCCCCCCAGGCCGCCCGCCCCCCCTCCTGGCAACCCCAGACTCCAGATGTTCCGAGCGCTCGCTGGGAAGGCCTGCTGGCGCCACGGAGGGCAGAGGGCAGGGAAAGCACGCGAGCTGGAAGCCCAAGAACTCAGTCACCGCAGGCCTTGGCAGCTCGCCCAGCCCTCCGCTGGCACATTCCCCAGCTCTCCCCTGGCCATCTGTTCCCAGAAAGCCCTTTCAGAACCTCATCATCACTCAGGATACAACAGCGCGAGCAGCTGGTTTGGAGGCAACAGCGAAAACCGTGCAAAAGGTTCTTTGTGAGAGAGGAAACTCGCTTATGAATAACAGGGCTGGATGCCGTAAAACTTGGCGGCTGCAGTTCGTGTTTCTCAGGCGCCGCTGTTTGCTCTTGACTTTTTATCTCTGGTTTTTATCCACCCCCCCCCCCCCGCCACCCCCTTGTTTGCTTTCAGTGTTGTTTCTTCCTCTTCTGACACCAGGTGTCATTTCTTACTTCTTTGGAGTACCTGAAGGCCACCTAATTAGTTCTTAGGATATTGACAACTTTTTTTTTAAAGCTCAAAGCTGTTAATCCGGGGAATAGTGGACTGTTTTCCTCTGGGCTGGAAGAGACAGGCAAGCAAGAGGGTCAGGGAGTCTAATGGGAGGACAGTAGCTAAGGAGATGGTTCAATGGGTAAAGGGCTTGCTATGAAAAGGTGAGGACCAGCGTTCCCACCCCAGTAGACTCATAAAAAACTGAGTGTGGCAGCATGTGACAATGAAATGACAAGGTTCAGGGAGAAACCCTGTCTCAAAAAGAAAGGAAATATTGTCCAGAGGTAAGTGAGGAAGATACTCTGATGTTTGTCCTTGTGTACGTGTGCGTGTGTCTGGATGTGTGTCTGGATCAGTGTGGCCAGGTCCTGACCTGTAATTGCTGAGGTCATCTTCAAAAGTGTGGCCTGGTAACTTGTCATGGTTGGAGTTCTAACCAAATAGTAGCATTGAGCTGCAAAGTCATCCCACTGTTACCCTGACTGACCCCAGCTTCCAGAAGAAGCAAGCACTGTGTCTGCAGGGGCTGGGGTGAGACCTGCAGAAGACAGAGGAGGGAAGAGACAGAGACACATCCATTGGCTCATCAGAGGGGCGGCACAGAGGAGCTTTTGGGAGAACAGTGGTAGCCGTAAACACCCCAGTGCCTGGGCCCCCACAGCTGACTGAGGCATGACGTGAGGCCTTTTTAAAGAACCGGCTGCCGCCACTGTCGCCAAAGGCTTCTGGGACATGTCTGCTCAGAATCTGGGCACCTTCTGGGAACAGTCACCAGGTGGCCTGTCCTGGGCTGTGGGATCCTGGGGCAGGACTAGCAGCTGGGATGAAAAGAGAGAGAAGCAGGGATTCCTGTCTTCCTGGTACCCCTTGAGACAGGGAATGGGGTCAAGACTGCCCCGGAGTGGATGGCCAGGGTGTGCTTCTGGTATTAGTGCTGTGATGGGTTTGGGGCAGGGGACAGGGGACAGGGTTTTCCTTCCTCAGGTCCCTGCATTTCTCTGTCATTAGCTCCCTTCCTGCTGTCCCTTCAGACCCCAGAGCCAGCAGGCCCCTCACTTAGCAGTATGAAGTGACTGCCAGTGGCTTGCTTTTCCCAAGCCTCCCATTTGGGTCCCGTTTCTTCTGTGCTTTCTTCAAATCCCTCACCCCTTTCTTCCTGTCTTTTCCACTGTTTTCCACCCACCTACACTTGGGCAGACAGGGCAGGACCAAACGTTTATTTTATCATAATTTCAGGGTCATTAATCTCATGTCCAGAGAGGCTTGGCGCCAGCCCTTGGGCCCTCCCTGTGTGGCTTCTGGTGGCGGGGGGAGTCGGGGTCTCAGTGGTGCTTTGGGGACCATGAGATCTTGTTCAAGAGTCTCAGGCTTGGCTGGAGAGTGGTTTCAGAAGTTAAGAGCACTGGCTCATCTTCCAGAGGGCCAGGGTTCAGTCCACAGCCCCCACATATTCTCCATAGGCATAGGTCAGACTCAACAGAACACCCTACTGTCTGTACCCTGACCCCTGTTGACCCAGAC
The DNA here is from genome assembly GCF_000001635.26 of Mus musculus. Taxonomy (NCBI): domain Eukaryota; kingdom Metazoa; phylum Chordata; class Mammalia; order Rodentia; family Muridae; genus Mus; species Mus musculus. The sequence goes on along the minus strand of NC_000072.6, from coordinate 72,214,931 downwards.
GCAGCCACCTGGGTATCTTGTCCCTTGTATCTCAGTGTTCACAGAGCGCCTGGCCAGGAGCTCCTGCTTCGTGCACATGTTTGCTTGTTTATTATAACTGTGTTCCTAGCCATTTGATCTCGCTCTGCCTTACTTTGACCCATTGAGGAAGGCCCAGTTTCTCCATGAAGCCCCCACCCCCCCGCCCCAATCTCTCCTCCAGTTTCTTCATGGGTCCTGGAGAGCAGCCTGTTCCTGCTCTGGGGATCCATGTTTCTTTTTCTTTGCTCCCCATGACTACACAGTGGCTGCCATAGTTTCAAGGCACTTCATTCTCAACAAGACCAGGATGACGGCTTCTTTTCATTAGTGCAGTCTGTCCTAGATAGATCCCTCCTTCTCTGAGGACTTGTTCCCATTGAACCTGAGAAAAGCATCTGAGCTTGTCTACTGGGAGGGCAGCCGAGCAGTCCCCACATAGCCTAGCCCAGGAGACTTGACTCCAGTTGTGACAGGGTGTTTTTCTTCTTCGTGGAGCCAACCAGTGTTATAGCCCTGGGCACAGTGGCAGAAAACTGTTTCCCTGGCTTCTTTAATCTTACTTATGTCCTTACAAAGCTGGTGCCACAGCCCCATTTTCCACTGGTGACATTCAGGTCCCTTGAACACAGTGACCTCTTGGCTCATTACAGGGGATAGTTGCTTACAGTCTGCCAAATCCTCTCACATTATTTTTTAAAAGTCCCACCACCCTTTGAGATTTCTATTGCTTACAGGCTCAAGATAACACAGTCTTCCCCGTGGCCTCCGCAGGGTAGGGCCGGGCAGGACTTACGCAGGGTGCTACACCAGGTTACCGCCACCCTAGATACACCCCTCTCTCTGGACCACCTAGCAGTGTTCGTTCCGGGGCTAGGAACCTGTATTTCAGCACAGCTTTTTGTGTATGCCCTGAGCTCTGGTACTTGCCTTCAGCAGGCAGCACCTTCCTCCCAAAATACAGATACAGCTGCCCAGAGACCAGGGGGCCCGGAGGGCACAACAGCTGTGAAAAGGTTTTCTGAAATGCAAGTCAGAAGGGGCCCTGGAGGGCATGGCTGCTCCATCTGAAAAGTGACCAGAAGCCAAGTGTCAGACTAGCCTGGGGTGTTTCCCAAGAACTTGACTCTGATAGAGGAAGAAATCTCAAGTCCAACTTTCTCTTTGTTAATAGCTTGCTCTCTCTCTCTCTCTCTCTCTCTCTCTCTCTCTCTCTCTCTCTCTGTGTGTGTGTGTGTGTGTGTGTGTGTCCGTGTCCCCATGCCAGGTGTATGGCACATCTGTCAGGATCAGATGGAGGTTTCCTGCAGGATATACCAACAGAAGCCTGTTCGCTGATGGTTTTACAAGCCCTCCATCCATCAGGAATCTTAGAAATGGTTGCACCATGGCAGGGAGGACAGAGACACATGCGTGCCATCACAAGGAACAAGGCACTCAGAGCCCACCTGGGGGTGGTGACAGCCACTTCTGGGAGTCCCCCTCCCACCACAGGCTCTGATGCTCTCCTGGTCCCTAACACCCTGAACAGGAAGGACATGGGTTGGTACCAGAAGGATTCTTTGCAAAAGGGCGGACCACTTTGTACTTTCCTCCACCTGCACGTGTTAATTTTAACTTACACGTATTTACATTTTGAACCATGTAACTCCAAACTTGCTCCAGACTTGGTGGAGTATGACCTCCTGTCTTCATCTCCCTAGTGCTGAGATTACAGACAGTTCCAACCCAGCCGGTTTCTGCCATGCTGGGCACGGGACTGGGGCTTTGTGCATGCTAGGCAAACACTTGCTAACTGAGCTATACGACCAGCCCATAAAATTTTTACTTCAGTCTTTTTAGATCCCTATGCAGAGAATGATGAAGATGACCAAAAGGGCCCTGCACTTTATTTAAGCCTAAGTAAGTGCCCTGCTCTGCTGGGTTTGGCTCTAGGAATACTTCTGTAAATAAAACAAACAGAGGCCCCACCCTGGCGATCAGAGCTAAATGACACGAAAGTGATAGCTAACAGTGCAGAGGAGGGCTCTCTTGGACAGGAGTTTGTTGTAGATGCTGACCTTGTGACCTGGACTCCCAGGTGCCTGGGATCGAAGCAGCGACACAGAAACAACCTGTTGTATCAAGGCCAGCTCTGGGAGCAGGGGCAGAGGTGACCAGGGCCACAGAGTCAGGGAAGGAGAATGGTAATGGTGACGGCCCAGAAGTGGAGGCTATTTAGTGTTAGGGCAAAGAGTCCCATAAGGGGCAGGGACCCAGGGACCTGTGCGGACGGGTGATGCTCATGGCCTTGACCTTGAGTTGCCCAGGAAGAGTCAGCTGACTTGCTTAGGTAGTCGAATGGATCTCAGAATTCTAACACAGACTTTCTGATGCCACTGCTTGGCACCGTTAACCTCTATATTATATTGCCTGCTGGGCAGGTCCTTCCGCCTCCCCCGCTCTCTGACACACACACACACACACACACACACACACACACACACACACACATATCTATGAAAGGAAGGAAAGAGTCACTTCCCTCATCTCGTTCTCAACCTTTCCTTAGTGTAGTTGGAACCTCCTTTTACGGTGTAATTGATAAAGTGTCAGGGAATAAAAAGCCCTAATGAGAAGATGACCCTACCTGTAACCACATCCCACAGTGGCTCCAGATTCTAGCTAAGGCATGGGTGTATTTAGAAGAGACAAGAAAAAGGGTATCTCTTGTTAAAACTGCATTTTCGAGCTAGGGATAGTTCGGTTAGTAGTGTTTGTCTAACATGCAGAAACTCCGAGTTTGACGCCCAGCATCACAGAAAAAGGACTCATACCTGCAATTGGGAGATAGAGGCAGGAGGAACAAAAGTTCAGTGTCATTCTCTGCTATATAGCAAGTTTGAGGCTACCAAAGACTATTAGTGAGAGAGCCTGTCTCAAAAACTAAATAATTAAGGAAGCAACTCCTCCCCTGCCCCAAACAAACCCCCTGTGTGTGCATGGAACTCCAACTGCTTTTGCTGAAATCATTTGATTATTTGGGCTGCTTGGGGATCATGGCTTTTCCCAACTGCAACACACACACAGAGACACACATGCACACACAGGCACGCACACACTGGTGCACACACACACACACACACACACACTGGCAGAAGCACACATGCATGCCCCATTGGTGCTGCTCTGTGCCTAGCAGGCTCCCTCATGCATCCTTTGGGTACAGACTGAGATCTTTGCAGAGGCCTTCTGGCCAGCATGGATTGGTTTATGTGGCGTTGCCTCCTTGCCCCTGCTGACACTTGGCTAGAAGGATTATGGAGGGGAGGTGTTGAGAGATGCAGAGTCACAGTAATCCATCTCAGGCAGATGGCTCAGGGACCTGACGTCCTGCTCACTAGTGAAGAGATGAGTGTCTGTAGGCCAGGCTTAGAATCTGCTGTACCCAAGAACCATGATGTGAGGCAAGAGAAGTAACTGATCTGACAGTGATGGCTGTCTCCAAGGAGACACCGTAACCCTCCCTTTATCTGGCAGACTGTAAAAATACTGAGTCCCACGAAATTGGAATTTCCCCAGTTGTCTCCCACTGGGAGAAAGAAAGAGATTAGGGTGTACATACGTATATGGAGTGTCTGTGGGGTCAGGCCCACTTGGGGAGACTGAGGACTGGGGCTTTTCCGCTAGTCTGGGCTCTGTCCACCCAGCTCTGCTTCTCTCCAGCCTGGTGCCTCAGGGAACAGTCCAGAACTCTGGGGGCTGCAGGACTGAAGACAACTGGGAAGCCGCAGCTGCTAGGCCCCATAGCCTTGCCTGGACCAGCCCTTCCCTTGCAGGGCACCGTACCAAGAAAGACAGATAGACTGACAGACACAGAGAGACAAACATGGAAGAAGCCAAGAAAGAGTTGGCTCAGGAGACACAGGCAGAGCTCTGAGAGAGCAACAGATCGGCAGCCAGAGAAGAGACGTCAGCATGGCGTGGCTGTCCTCTGCGGGCCCAGGGGGCTCCTGGTAGGCTCTCGTCCTAACTTTGGGTGTGCCAAGCCTCTTGAGCTCCCAGCCAGGAGAAGGAAAAGGCTGGAGCCTTGTCTCCCAGGAAGAGATTTCACATAGCTCTGACAGCTTGTCAGAGCACTTTTCCAAGAGAGAATGGAGCTGAGGTAACGATGATGACCAGGACCACAGATTGTACAGGACTGATCTGTTATGTTCACCCCCAGCCCTCTCTATTTAAACCCAAACTTCATGTCAGGGCCCTTTGGGGGCCGCGGAACCTCTTTTTCATTCCTCTTTGCACCTTTAATAAGTCTCTTTCTGTTCGTCACTGTCACTAGCTGCTTAATTGGCCCAAAGATGGCAAGTGTCGGAAACTGGCTTGTCAGAGCGGCCAGTGGCCAGGCTCTGTCCACAGCACAGGGTGGACCTTGTAGGCTTCTGTGTCTTCGTCTGCCGAATGGATGCAGTGACATACACTTCCCAAGGCTTGTCCCTTGTCAGTGTGAGCATCGGAATGAAGTGAGGTTCCTGGCACATGGCCGCTTTTCTCAAAATGACAGCACTGAGCCTCAATCCCTCACTTCCCTGCTAGGCTGTGGGAAGATCAGGGCATCTCAGGCAGTGCCCCTTGGGAGGGGTAGAGGTGTGGGTGGGTGAGCCGCCCCACTATCAGTAACCCAGAAAGATGGAGGACACTGGGAATTAAGTGCTTTTGGGAGCTGGGAGCAACAGATCCTTCTTCCAGGTGGGAGCCGGTGGGCTGAGAGAGTGGACCTGAACAGACCTTCCATGTTCTGTAAGGGGTGGAGGCAGAAAAGGCACAGGCCACAGTCCCCCGCTGGAGTTTGCATGTTCATGGGTAGGATATTTCCATCGGTCTCCAGAGCTGGTAGCAATGAACCGGTTGCCTTCGATTTAGCTCTACCTTTGACACATCAGCACAGGGAGGGGTTTTGTCAGCCACCTGCCCTCAGCTTCCAGCATTTAGCAACTGTTGAGCAACTGTCGATTCTTACTGCTGGGAAAGCCCCTCTTTGAACCACCCTCTGGCCTAGAGGTTTGGGCTGAATGGTTGTCTTTAGCAAAGGAAGGGTTTGCCCTGCTGGATCCAATAGTCTTAGTCAGGGCCTGGGACCTGCGGGTTACATACACTAGCCTAGAATCCAGGATGACGGCTTTCTCTTTGGGGAACAGTCTTGGGGAATACAGGGGACTGAACAGAGTTGAGATGTCTCATCTCCCATGAGATGAGACAGGAAGCAGGACAGGGCCTCCAACTCAGTGTCTGTCACCAACCAACTTGCTATGTGACAGCAACTCACCACAACTGGTTGAGTGAATAGGTTCTCCCCAGCCTGACTCTCGGATTCACAAAGGCTATGACTTCGATGCCTGCCCTTAGGAGCTTTGAGGATCCTTCTAGCCAGGACACAGGGGGAACGGCAGACTCCTATCACGTCTGTGTCACATCCTGCTCCTGAATTCTCTGTCTGCTTCATGGTGCCCAGGTTGGGTAGGACAGAGTGGCTGGAGATGGGTTGACTCTTGCTTGTTTCCAGTTCCCTGGGAAATTTGGAGGCCAGAAGCTCATGGACTGAGAACAAATCTGTAAGTCCCGGCTCAGCAACAGTTGCTCTCTGACTTCTGCTGGCGAGCCAGGGCGAGGAGATGGCTCAGCATTCCCAGTGGGTTGCCTCTAAGCCTTAGAACCCAGTTCCACCGCAGGAGGAAGGAGAGACCCAGCTTCTGCAGGCTGAGGTTGCTCAGGGTCACAGGGGGAAACATATCTAAAGGGCAGTCACAGTTACACAATTACATAGTTCTACCTGAGAGTGGAGGAATGTCCTGTGGTAAGAGAGAGCTGCAGTGGGCTCAACAATCAAACCAGGCCTGCCGGAATAGCCAAAAGCAGCAATATGCCATTGTATTTGCTTTCTTGCCTTCTGTTTCAACTGATTGGTCCAGAGGAAGAAACCAACTAAACACTGAAGCTAGCTAGTGTCAGCTTCCTTGGCTGGTCTGGGGCATACCGGGAGCTGGGCATCAATTGTGAGCCCAGTCTTGAGAACCGGCCAGGTTTGTAGCTAGAGCCAGACTGCCCTGGCCACCTTCACAGTGTGGGCCAGGAGAATGGTCCCGGTCTTCCACTCCTTCTCCAGACCATAGTCAAGCTGGATGAGGAAGGAGCTCCAGCTCCAGTCCATGGCAGGGCCCGCCCAGGCAGCCAGCTAGATGACGTGGCTGTAAACCATGCTGTGGACCACAGACCCAGTGCCATCCCCGTGGGCCTGCCTTCTGCTTCTTAATCCTTCTTCTCAGACTCAGTAACAAAAAGCAGATCTCTGTGGGGGCCAGCCATGTCCAATGGGCCAGGAGAATGTAAGCCTGGGATTAACCACATCAAGATCCTGCCGGCCTCTCACTTTTCCTTTCCCCCTGCTTAGCCACTATTAGCAGGACCAGCCTTCCTCCCCCATGTCCTGGCTCACTCACCCTGCTTGGACCCTGTATGCAGCCTGGCTCCAACCTCTTATTTTGGATCTTGGACCACATCTTGGCTATGCTCCTGTCAGTGTCCTGGGGCCTCCAAGGCCAGACATACAAAGGTCTGTGGTTAGCAGCCCTCCAGCCTCATGGATTGGCTCCTGCCCCCTTGCTGTTCAAGGCAGTCTTCAGCAGGAGCAGCTTCTGTGGGTAGGAGAAGCAGGGATGATCTGGGTTCAACTCCTGACATTGCCAGTGTGAAGCACTCACTTCCCACTTTGCCTCCTGTGGCTCACCCTTGGCGTGTGAGAAGGGCCCTGGCATGGTAGCGGTGCCCGAAAGCTGCTTTGCTTTAGCATCAGCAGGAACGGCTTGCTCGGGATTCTTGCAGAACCAAGGGGTGTGTGGTACCAAGGTCTCTGAGTACTTTTGGCATGGATCCTTGGATCCCTCATGAGTCTCTGCACTCATTCTGGCCATCCCCCATCCTCTAGGGCTGGTCCCCCAGTGTGCCCTTGGCTTACCGCCTTCACCTGTCCCTTCTTGGAAGTTTGGAACTTAGAGACGGCCTGACCCGCTAACTCACCGTTCTCAAGATGTCTCAGGGAAGGCAACACAGTAGGGACTCCGGGCCCTCTGTGTCTCCACCTCGTGATGTTCAGATACACAGAATTCTGTTGTTTTCTGGGTGAGGATTCTACAGATCCGTTCTCCTTTCTGATGAAGGAGGGACTGAATCGTTGCTTTCCTTCATCTGAGCCATCTTGTCAGAGGAAGACACCTAAGATGTGACTGTGCCAGGTGTCCCAGCTGGCAGGTGACAGGCCACAGCTATAGTAGGCCTCAGAACTTGTGATGACGTGCTCTTGTCTGAACAGGGTGAGGAGATGGTAAAAGTGACGGACAGGCAATTATTCTATGGGAACCAACCAACCTGCAGGGAAGCCCTGCTGTTCCCCCATTCCAGCACCCCACAGTAGAGAGCTGACTTTGATATACCTTGGAGGTGTGACTCTGGAGTTCATGATATCAGCACCAGGTGTCCCTGGGATTAAAGGGGTTCGGTATCCTCAAGGCAGCAGAATTCAGTGGGGAGAAAGAGGACAGTGTATGCTATGGGGATTGCTAGTCTTGGGTCTAAATCTGGCCCTATTGTATGACTGAAACATTGCCTGGGCAATATAAATCTAATGTCCCATTGTGGGCAGCCATGACAATTGAGAGAATGTCCTGTGAGTGTTAGCATCCAACTTCAGGAGGAACAGGAATAATGCTGATATACTTTTCTTTTCAGGAGTGACCTGCCACAGGCTAGACCACAGACACCACTGTGAGTCTCTTCCCAGTTGGGACTGAGGAGAAAGCTGGGACCACCAGGAGACGACCAGCCTCATTCCTTGTCTTCCTCAAGATGCTGCCAGATACTCAGCCCGTGTACCATCTCTCAGGGTCACTTAGAACCAGCACAAGGGCCGCCGGCCTCCCTCTCCGTCTCCTGCCATCCAGGGTTACTTCAGATTTTGCCTTCTGCCTGGTGGGGCGGGCTATTGCCAAAGATTCTACAGAGATCGTCCAAGGAAATTATGGATGAGGCCCCAACAGCACAAAACCACATCATTGCTGCCCTACCAAGTCCACCTCAAGCCAAAGATGGATTAGCACTACTGCTAGGAACCCATGCAGTGGGCACCTGGTGACCATCAGAAGCACTTAACCCTCCAAGCCAGTGCTCGCTCTGTGCTGGGCCCTGAGCAGCTGGTTGTCTTCGAGACAAGCTTCCTAGAGCCACGACAAGCAGGCTGCTGGTGGAAGGTGGAGCCCGAGATCCTTGGCCCTTCCCATTAGCTACCCAGACCTCTGACTCCTGTTCCCGATACTCTTTGGGTCCTGGCTCCTTCTTGGACCCCAAGCCTCCTGAGAGAGGAGGGAAGGGGGAGACTAAAGAAGCAATATTGCCCCATACCCCACCCGGGATGTGCCCCAAGGAAATCTTTCTGACAGTCCTTGCTCCCAGCCCCTGCCCCAGCAGGTGCGCCTCACCAGTGGTCAGGTTCAGGCTAACACTTAAATTAGCACTCTGCTGGAGAGCAGCTGCCTGTGGACAGGCCAGGCAGGAGGACTTAGGGAGGAAGGGACCAGGGGAATGGGCCAGGATGTGGGGGAAGGGGCACGTTCAAAGCCAAGGCCTGCTCCTTGTGCTCCAGAGGCCAAAGCTGTTCACATCTGTGTGCAACCATCTGCTTCAAATTGAAGTAAAAGCGGCAACATATAAAGGGCTCGTGTGTGGTGAATGGACTCGGGGGTGAGCAGGACTCTGGGCGGTCACTAGCTGGGGATTGTGAGGGAGGTGCGGGGAGTCCTTCAGTCTCCGTGTTGTCGAGGGATTTCCCCACCATGGTCTCAGGCTGGCTGGCCCAGGTCACACAGGAGACACTATCTCCGCTTCACCCTTCACTTAGCGCCCACCACAAGTTATGTGAGACCAATCACTATTTAATGATCACTATTTAATGTCATTTTCCAGATGAGGGAAACAAGGCCCCAGGATGAGGGACTGACAGGGTCAGTCATCGGCAGAGACAGTCCTTGAATCAGGACGGCCTGGCTCCAAGCCCTCTGTTCTCAAGTCCTTCCCAGTCCCAGCACAATGTTTTTGGGTGGCCTTGTTACTTGCCTTTATTTTGTGGGTCATTTTAGGATAGAGAAAGGAGAGGGGAAGAAACTACACTTAAGAAATAGGAAAGGACTGTTGGGGTGCTAGGGAATACATGGGGGGAGAGTACCATGGACCTGAGGTGTTCTGATAGTGGGCGTCCCTTTGCCACACTCAGCTCCAGGACCAGACACTGAGTAACAGCCACGGCTAGGGCCATCCTAGGTGCTGCAGGAGAACACCGCACAAGCACTTGCCTGTGGTCCTGGCCACAGATGGGGTACAACTGCATAGGTTAGGACAGGCCTGCTGGGCTTGGAGAGATGACGTGGTTAGGAACACTTGCCGTTCTTGCAGAAGACCCAAGTTAGGTTCTCAGTACCCACACTGGGCAACTCACAGTAGCCTGTAACTTCAAAATCAGGCAATCTAGGGTGTCTGCAGGCATCCATACTCACACACGCATACCCTCGCAGAGACATAATTTCAAAGAAAAGAAATCTTTACGAGAAGGGATAAAAGGGACAGGCATGCTGTCGGCTGCTCCAACATCGCTCAAGTCTATACCCTCTACCCAGTCTACTGCTCCCATTCTGGCTGGAGTGTGGAGTCCCATCCCAAGACCAACAGTCCTTCCTCCTCAATCACACCCGTCTCTTTTTCTGTGGTTTCCCACAGAACAAGGTCCCTTTCTGGAGCCCTGTGCTTGCGACACTGGAAACAGTTCCTTTCAGTTCTAACTCTGTGCACTGTCTGCCGCCGGGTCTCTGGCTCCCCCGGGAATTCTAGTCTTCTTGAGCCAGCCCCTGGGGCTGAGGGGTTGGACTCATGCAGCAGGATGACCTAGGTGCACCCCCTTCTGTCACGGGATACAAGCCTCCTTTCACATACAGATAAAAACATCACCCCACCCAGTGTCCTAGGGAAACAGGCACAGTCCACTCAAATCCCAGATCCCTGACAATTCTCAGGGGACCAACATCTCAAAATCTCTGCCTTTGGTCTCTTCAATCAGCTTCCTGTGTCCTCTTCTTCAGCTACCTCTCCTGGCCAAGTCCTTCTCTACCCCGTGCCCCTGAAACAGGGCCCATACAAGGCAGCAGCGTGGAAAGCCGTTAGCTTTTGCTGTTTGTGATACAGTTTACAACACTCACGAATCGCAGCGAGCAGAGCATCATCTTGATGTCCCCGTTTATTGTATTTCCAGCAGTTGTAACTCTCCTGACGATGCATTTCTGGGCTCTGACTCACCCTAGGTTGTCTTTCAGCTGCTTGTCTTTTCCTTCATTCTGATGTTCCTTCCAGACCCACATCACTATAATGTATGGTGACCAGTGAATGGGCTGTGAGATATTGGAGGGTAGCTAGCATGGCTAGTCCTCTGCCTCATCTGAGTGGGGTCCCGGGTCTTGTCTCCAGGAGGACTGATACTCTCTCTGGATCAGCAACAGTCTCATCCCTGGGTACCCTGTACCCGAGGACTGGTTCAGAGGTAGCAGATGGACCACAGAGGGAAGGAAGGGACAGGGCAAAGGATACCCCTCCCCGGCAAGACCATGCCTCAAAACATCTTTAAAGCCATCTGGCCCACAGACAGTAAGTATGCTTTCATCTTCTGGAATTGCATTTCCAGCCATACAACCAGAAGTTCCCAGAAAATTCCCCTTACATACACACACAGGCATGGAATATGTACCACACGTGTTTGGTGTGTGTGTGTATGTGTGTGAGTGTGTGTGTACACATGTGCCTCTGTGCATATATATATGTTCATGTATGCATATGTACACAGTATATGTGTACATGTGTGTATATGTATGTGTGCATGGTAAATGTGTATGTGCAGGTGTGTGGGGAGCCCTGAGGAGAGCGTTGCATGTCCTATACCACTGTCCACATTGTTTCTTTATTGCAGGGCCTCCCTGTGAACCTGGAACTTTCAGTCCCAATGTCTTACTGTCTGTCCCACTCAATGCTGGTGTTCAAGGCACACCAGACCATGCTCAACATTTTATGGCTGCTGGGGTCCAAATTCCAGCCCTCATGCTTGCACAGTAAGCTTCCCTAACCACTAACCTATCTCTAAAGCCCCCCCCCCACCACATACTTCTCTGGAAATAGTAACAAAGGCGTAAGGGTCTGGAAGAGAGCTCAGTTGGTAGAGTGTTTGTCTAGCACCCATGATGCCTGGGGTTAGGCCTCCAGCAACACATAACACTGATGAGGTAGTTCCTGCTTGTAATCCCATCTCCCCAGCACGAGGAGGAAAGAGGAACGGAAGTCCAAGGTCATCCTAGGCTGGGCAGTGAGTTAGAGACAAGCCTGGGCCTTGGAGATGTGCCCATGAGATGCTTCCAGCCACTAAATGCAGGCATCTCCACGTTTCCTTTTGAATACCTAGAACAGTAATGCCATTCCTTATTTTCAAAATAAAAGTCAGAGCACGAGTTCACAAAGATCTCAATGGCTGTTCAGGGTGTGAGATAAAGCCAAGAAGCCAAATACTGTATTTGGCAAGCAGCACAAAGATGACTTAGGCCTTTTAAGACTCTAAGACTCCATGGTCCAATCTCCTGGGACCACAGCCCTTCACTAAGGCTCTGAAAGTCCTGCAGGAGAGAGAGACCTTTGGCTTTGTGAACAGAGCACCCCTCAAGCTTACATAAGCAGATAGATAATCTTTTCACAAACAAACTCCACTGTGAGGCTGGGGATGGCGCTCAGTGGTTAGGGGACTTGCCTAGCATCATGTCTTCAGATCCCATGGGACACTTGGTACTGCTGGTCCTGGCAGCTCAGCTCTGGAGTGATCTTTCAGGGTTACCTTCCTTGGTTTGTGAGGCGAGACCTGGGAGCCAAATCTGAGGAAGCAGCTGGCCAGGAGGTTGCTGCTCTCCTGCAGCATTCTAATACTACAGCTGTGTTAGTGACTATCCCTGTCGGCACCTCTCCCATCGAGCCCTTTGTGGGAGCACACATGGAGACGAAAGGGATAAGGGCCCCTTGGGAGACACCATGGCCCTCTGGAAAGCAAGAAGACATCCAGAAGAGGCTCTGGTGTCATGAGACCAATCTAGGTCCTCCGGGATCCCGAGGGGCTGGTTTCATCCTAGTCAGACCACGGTGACTGACCCTCTTGAGCATAAGTGGGCAGTGACCTCATGACCTCTGGGATCCCCCCCCCCCCAAGCCAATTGATGTCCCATCCAGATCTTTAAATGTCTTTTTCTTGTTCTGGACTCATTAAAACTCCCAACATGGCACTAGTAAGCCATGGTGTCAGAGGCCACCACTTCTCAAGAGGCAGCTTGTTCTGCTCCTGTGGTTTGGACAAGGAAGGAGAGGAGGAGGAGAGAGAGGAGAGGAGGGGGGAGGAGGAGGAAGAGAGAGACACACACAGAGACAAAGAGAGACAAAGAGAGAGGAGGAGGGTGGGGAAAGGGGAAGGGAGGGAGGGGGAGGGAAAGGGAGGGTATCCAGAGATGTTAAAACAAAAAAGAAGAGAGTTCACCAGACCAGTGAATGGCTTAGCAGGTCAAGCTCGACCTGAATTGCATCCCTGAGTTGCACCTGGTGGAGGGAGAGAGAGAGAAAAAACAAAAAACAAAAAACTCTTTTTAAGGTAGTGGTGATACATGCCTTTAATCCCGGTACTCAGGAGGTATATACAGGCAGATCTCTGAGTTCAGGGCTAGCCTGGTCTACAGAGTCAGTCAGTTCCAGGACAGTCAGGGCTGCATAGAGAAACCTTGACTCAAAACAAAAAGAAACAAAAAGCCCATCTTCCTAATAATTTTTTTTAAAAAATGGGATAATTTTAAAAGAAGGCCACCTCCTTAGACGCTAGACCTCACCTTCATACCCTCTGGGCCTTCCTGGACCCTCTCCTTGTTCACAGCACATTATGTGTCTCTCTTTCTGTCTCAGCCAGGCAGAGTAGGCAGGAAGAAGAAATGCACCTGGCTTGTCTCCCCATAGTGTGGGGAGAGGCTCAGGGCCTGAAAGCCAAGTCACCCCCTGCTCTCTGCCATGGTAGGGGCTGAGCTGTGTGCCTATAGGATCCTGCCCACCTCACTCCTGCTTGGTTGTTCTCCAGAGCCATGGTGGAGATTCATGGCAGAGGATGGAGTATGTTACATTCTAGGCGCAAAATGAAGGAGCTCCTGGAAACCGTCTCGGCACAGCAAAGGGAAACACAGGAAGTATTGTTCTTCTTCAGCCCAAAGCTGCTCTGAGGGTGAGATGGGGGTGGGGGCCCAGGGCCAGAGGCTGATCTCCAGGCCTATCTTCTCCCCTAACTCGACTTTCTCCTGCAACCTGGTTGGAGCTGTTCTCACCACAGCCCCCCCCCGCCCCCGTGCCCACCCTCCTCAGGGCCAGGCCTCTATCTCTTCCTCTTCCTCCATCTGGAACCATTTTACCTTGTTTGGGTCCTGCCTCACTCTCACAGCCTAGGCCCCCTAAGTGTGTAGATGTTGGCAGCTGTGGGACGTCATGGGTGTCAGAGGCCTAATGGTTTGGGTGACCCTGGGCAAATTAGACCCTGTCTGAGCCTCAGTTTTACCCTCGGGGAAACAGGAAGGTAAAGTCTTGCTTCATGGATCTCACTAGGTAGCATCTGCCGACTCCTCGCCCTAAGTTCACAAATTGTGCTTGCCCTGCCAGGCACCCCAGCAAGGAAGGAAGAGGCATTTTGCTCCGTCTGCTTTTCCACTCAACACTGGCCTCATCTGGCCTGGCCTCTCCCCAGCCCCTCCCAGGCCTGTGTCCTTCCTCTGGCCCAACCCTTAAGTCAGGGGGACGGTCTTCCTCTTCCAAGTTGTGTTCTCGGGAGCCAGCGTGTGAACTAGTCGCCTTGCTGCTTCCTCTGGCTGGAGCCCTGGTCAGTGAGCACTGGTTTGCCCTGGTGGAGACTTAATTAACAAAGGGACCTGCTTTGTCCTGGCCCTGGGTGAGAGGCCTCTGGAAAGCAAGAAAGGACACAGGGCATCACATTGTTCTAGAGAGACAGCTGCCATGTGCAGCTGCCCCAGGCTGTCACCTGCTGCCCTCTTGCTCTCAGAGCCCTTTCGGCTTCCCTCCTGGAGGGAAGAACACGGTGCCCACCCACTGGGATGGAAGTCCTTCTGTGGATCTGCGGCCTCCCAGCCTTCCCTCTCCTTCTGATGTGTGATGGTGGTGCATCAGGGCACAGTCCTTAATCCCCATCAGACACTTCCCTCTCCAAAGCCTCCTTTAACTTGGCTCTGAATCCTATCCCAGACACTGCCTGGTTATATTCAGAGTAAAGCTGTGTCTTTACTGTGATTCCCCCAGGGCCCTGGGCCATTTGCTTCTTGTCCTTCCTAACACTTATCATATGCTAATATCATCTCTCTCTGTCTCTGTCTCTGTCTCTGTCTCTCTCTCTCTCTCTCTCTCTCTCTGCGTGTGTGTGTGTGTGTGTGTGTGTGTGTGTGTGTTTTAAGATAAGGTCCCCTGTTGCCCAGGCTGGCCCTGAACTCTGTATATATCCAAGGATTACCACGAGTTTCTGATCCCCTTTCCTTTGCCTGCCAAGTGCTGAGATTGCAGCACTTTCCCTACCATACCTGGCTTATATGGTGCTGAGGATCTGACAGAGGTGGTGTTCGTGCACACTGGGCAAGAGCTCTAGCAACCGAGCTCCAGTCTTCTCCACTGTGTGCTTTTTTGACACACGAGTCCCAGATTACCTGTAAGCATTTGCATTATCTGTCCTTATTGTTCGGGATGCTTTGAGCTGGTCAGTTTTATGTTCACTTGACACAAGCTAGAGTCATCCAGGAAGAGGGAGTTCGTCAGACTGGCCTGTAGGCAAGTCTGCAGTGCGTTTTCATGATTGATTATTGGTGTGGGAAAGCTCAACTCACTGTGAGCAATGGCACGCCTGGCCTGCAGAACTTGGATACTAAAAGAGAGCAGGATGAGCCAGCCTCGGGGAGCAACCATCCTCCACGTCTTTTGCATCAGCTCCTGCCTTGCCCTTACTTTCCTCAACAATGGAGTGTGACTAAGAAATGACCATCCGGAATAAACCCTTTCCCCCTCAAGTAGATTATGGTCATGGTGGTTTATCACAGCAATAGAAGCACTAACCAAGACAGCCTCCGATGTCCCAATGGCTAGCTAGCTCCCTCATCTTCTAATCTCTGATTAAGTGCTTTTTGTGATGTTGAATCTTGTCAGCCAGATGGATTTTAGAATCACACAGAAGACACATCTCTGGGTGTAGTTCTGAGAGCATCTCCAGGGAGGGTTAACTGGGGATGAAGATCCACCTTGAAAGTGGGCAGCACCATCCCCTGGGCTGAGATGCTAAAATGAATGAAGAGGAGAAGTGGGCTGAGAAGCAGCATCCCTCTCTCTCCGATTTCTGAGTGTGAACTCAGTGTGATTGGCTGCCTCACATCCCTGCCTCCAAGCCTTCCCCATGGTGACAGACTGTGCCCTCAAGTTGTAGCCCCAAATACACCTGCTTCCTCTCTTAGTTTGCTTTCTGTTACTGTGATAAACACCATGACCAAAAGCAGCGTGGGGGAGGAAATGGCGTCGTTGATATTAGAGGTAGCAATGCATCACGGAGGGAAGCCAGGTAAGGAGCTGGCGCAGAGACCACGAAGGAACCCAGCTTCCTGGTTTGCTTCAGCTCCACAATCAGCTTTCCTCCTTACACAGCCTAGCCCCACCTATCTATGAATAGTAATACCCACATCGGCCACCCTACACCAATCAATCAATCAATCAATCAAGAAAATGCCCATAGGCCCGTTTTTTATCTGAATCTCTCTTTCCTGGCAACCCTAGATTAGTGTCAGGTTGATGCTGGAGCTAAAATTATGACCCTTAAGTTATTTTTGTCGTAACAACGAAAAAAGTACCCAACACAGGTTTTCTCCAGTAGGCGTTCCCTCACACACTTAAGTCCCGCCCCCATCTACTCCCGTGATTCGGTGATTTGCCGATAGGTAAACTTGTCTGGAGTCAGGATTTGGGTTTGTTTTGGTCTCTACTGTCTCCCTGGCATCCAAGCGTGTGCGGCTCATAGTCCTGATTAACAAGTAACCGCTGAACAAATGAGTTCCCGTGTCTTCGTGTTCCAGTGTTTTACCTGGACATGGGCAGTGTCTGTGATTGTCGGCACAGAACATGCTAAATGTTCATCAACAACCCCAGATGAGTCTCCCAAGAGGTTGTCGCCATGGTGCCTCGCTGTATCTAGACCTTATCGCACTTGGATTTTTGCCAGTCTTCCAGGGAATGGGACCGACACCTTGTTGTTTCAACTCCTATTTTTCTGAGTAACAGAACATTCTCTCGTGCTTACCGAGCACTTAAACTTGCGTTTCTGTCGCTGGCCTTGCTCATAGCTTTTGCCTGTCTTTTTGAAAGGGGGGGGGGCTTTTAAAATGAGATTACAGATAATTCTGACACTTAAGGAAAGTTCCAGAACTGTTGCTCTAGCAGGAGAATGCTCCTGGTTTGCTCCTGCCTCACACGTTCCCTGATAGACTCTAGAAGGAAAGTGTCTCCAAGGTTTGGTTTAGTTTCCGAGAAGTTCTCACACAGCTCAGGACGGTCTTAGCTTGCAGCCAAGGACGACCTTGAACTCTCAACCTTTGCTTCTGCCTCCCGAGTACCAGCCTGGGGTGCAGGTATATTGCCATCACACCCTGTTTATGGGAACTAGTGATCAAACCCAGGACTTCACTCTACCAAGTGAGCGGCTTCCCCAGCCCCTAAAGTGGTTTCTTCTTCTTTATTAGTTCTCTTTTATGGGATTGTGTTGCTTTAAAAAAAAAAATCACATTAAGGAACAATCATAGGAAAGACCTGTGCTGTCTTGCCAAGTGGAAAAAGCATTTACAATTAAGACCTACCTTTTGATTACAGCTGCTTAAAAAAAAAAAAAAAAAAAAAAAAAAAAAAAAAAAAAAGCTCCTGGTGTATAGTCTAGCAGTGGGTCAGCCAAAATGACAAGGGTGGAGTTGTGGATAAATTTTTCTTCTATATGGGGCATCCAAGTGGGGGAAAAAGAGATGGAGGTGAATCACTTGTGGAAAAAGGAAGAGCTCTAGACATTGTGTGCTGTTCACCTACCACATCATCCTCCAGTGTCCTGGCAGGCATCACTAATCAACCACTTTCTTTTAATCCTTTTTTTTTTTTTTTTTTTGAGACTGAGTCTCTCCTATCCCAGGCTGACCTTGAACTTGATATGTAGCCAGAGTTGACCTTGAACTTCTGATCTGTCTTGACCTTCTGAGTACTGGGTTTGGTACTTTATCTGGTACTTGGGATCTAATTCAGAGAGTCACATGTGCTCAGTAAATACTCAACTGAATAAGCTACACCCCCAGCCCCTAAACCCCTTACTGCTCCCTTCTGAGTAGGCGACTACGGTCAATATCTTCGTTAGATTTTATCACTGAGGCCGAGAGAACTTTCTGGAAACACCCTACCCCCCAGACCTTAGAGGGCCTTAGAATCAGGACCAGGACTCTGCCTGAACACTGAGAGTAAGCCTTTCCTGGTGTAGGCCAGGCCTCCTCTGGGTACCACTAGGCTCACTCTGCTTTCGGCTTGGCCCTCCAGCCTCTACTTCAGTTCTCATGGTCCTACTATGGCCCCTCTCCAACTCTTTCTTCTTTCTTCTTCTTTCTTTTTGATTTATTCTTATCTTTTATATATGTATATGTGATGGGTGGGGGCAGTTGCCCACAGAAGAGAAAAGAAGACATTAGATTCCCTGGAGCTGGAGTTACAGGTGGTTGTGAGCCACCTGATGTGGGCGTTATGAACTGAACTCCTGTTCTCTGAAAGAGCAGCAAATGCTCTTAACCTCTGAGCCATCTCTCCAGCTCCCAGCTGTAATTTCATGCCTCGCTACTGTGTCGGCTGGCTTATCCTGTCTAACCAGGCCCTGGCCCTGCCCCTCCTGACTCCCTTGCACTTAGCATGCCTTGGAGCTGACAGGTTCATAGACACAGAAATGAATCTAGGACAGTTATCTATTACATGGTGTAAGCCTGGCTAAAAGTCTGTTCTATGTGAGAGAAAATGAGACATGATTGTACTTGCTGCCTCAGAAGAAGCAAAAATACAGCTGTGCTAGAAGGGTGGGGAAAAGGGGAAGGTGGAAGGAGAGAAAAGTCAGGTAGAGTATGGTTTACCCTCTAGGAGAGTGTCTTAGTCACTGCTCTAGCCGTGGAAAAACACCATGGCCAAGGTGACTTGTAAAAGGAAGCATTTAATTAGGGGCTTGCTTACAGTTTCAGAGGATGAGTCCATGACCATCATGGCAGGAAGTATGCCAGCAGGCAGGCAGGCATGGCGCTGAGCAGTAGCTAAGAGCTTACATCTGACTCCCTAGGGATCAAGCATTCAAACAGATGAGCCTATGGGGAGCCGTACTCATTCAAACTACTACAGAGATAAAAACATACTTCTGATCCCTGGTAGTTTTGGGATTGCTCATAGAGTATGGGTGGATAAAAAAAAAATGCAGGTTGAATAGCATCATGACAGTGACAGCTTACTGTCACCTGGAAAGAGCCACTTGGAAAGTCATGACATCTCTGAAGCAGTCCTACTGCCTGGCCCATGTACAAGGGATTGAGGTTTTCTGCCTCAGCCAGCACTTTAAAAGCAAACCTCACACCCCAGGCAAGCATTCTAAAGGCAGTCATCCTGGATGCTTTCAGATTCCTGACCCACAGAAACAGCGTGCTTATTGTTTTTAACAAGTAAGTTTTGCTAATATTTGATCTAATGGGACAACTGATGTGTGTTCTGGAAGGACTGGGTGGCCCATCCCTTCCCTTTTGCCCTCTGGATGGATGGATGATATGTCTTGAGCCATCTTGCCTCTTAAAGATGAGGATAATATGCTGGAGATGGAGGAGCAACAACATGGACAGGGTCTGGACCTTTGATGACATCATAGAGCAGGGCAGAGTAATAGGTCAGATTTCTATATGAAAGGTAAGTAAACCTCCATATTAATTAAGCCAGCCCTTCAAAGCCAACGCTGAGTCTCTGTGGTGTGCTACAGATGTGTGAAACTGTATCCTCTGTCCTGGGCTAGTGGTCTACACTCCAGCAGCTTACTATAGAGATTTTTGTCTGTGTTTATGTCTCTCCCACATTCGTGTGTTAAAACCGACATGATGTGATTAGGAGATGAGAGGAGAGCATTCATGAATGATTTAGTGTATTTCTAGGGGTATGTGTGAAGGGGCCAGATGTTCTGTCTTTCACCATCTGAGGATGCAGCAATAAGATGCCATCCATGAACTAGAAAGCAGGTTCTCAGCAGGCTCCAAATGCGCTGATACAATAATACACTGCTCTTCTTCTTCTTCTTCTTCTTCTTCTTCTTCTTCTTCTTCTTCTCCTTCTCCTTCTCCTTCTCCTTCTCCTTCTCCTCCTCCTCCTCCTCCTCCTCCTCCTCCTCCTCCTCCTCCTCCTTCTCCTTCTCCTTCTCCTTCTTCTCCTTCTTTCGATTCCTCTCCCCTCCTCCTTCTCCTTCTTCTTCTGTTGCTGCTTCCTCTTCCCCCTCCTACTTCTTTCTCCTCCTCCTCCTCTTCTTCCCTCCTCCTCCCTCCTCCTGATAACGCTGGCATTATTTTGTTCTCAAAATGCTAGGGATTGAATCCAGGGATTCCTGAAAGCTAACCAAGGGCTCTACTCCTGCATTATATCCCAGCTCTCAATGGGACTCCTCAGCTTCCAGGACTGTCAGAAATAACCTTCTATTATAGAGTTGTTTGTTTGTTTGTTTGTTTGTTTGTTTGTTTTTTAAGTCGCTCTAATAGACTAAGACACACCTGTGTTCTTTTTTTTTTTTTTAAAGATTTATTTATTTATTATATGTAAGTACACTGTAGCTGTCTTCAGACACTCCAGAAGAGGGCTTCAGATCTCGTTATGGATGGTTGTGAGCCACCATGTGGTTGCTGGAATTTGAACTCCTGACCTTCGGAAGAGCAGTCGGGTGCTCTTACCCACTGAGCCATCTCACCAGCCCACCTGTGTTCTTTATTACAGTGTCTTAGTTAGCACTTCTATTGCTGTAATGGAACACTGCGACCAAGCATCTTGGGCAGGAATGGGTTCATTTCATTGTACAGCTTATAGTTCCTCATCCAGGGTAGTCAGGGAGGGAACTCAAGGTGGGAGCTGAGGCTGAGGCTGTGGAGGGGCTGCTGCACTGCTGCTTACTGGCTTGCTTGCTTGTGATCTTGTTATACCATCCAGGACCACCATCCCAGAGATAGCACCACTCAGCAATCTGGGCCCTCCTACATCCTTTACAAATCAAGAAGATGCCTCCCCGCTGACATGCCTACTGGCCAGTCCCATGAAGGACTTTTCTCAATTAAGATTCCTTCTGCCCACATGTCCTTAGCTGTGTCAAGTTGACATAGAAACTAGCCAGCACCCTCAGTGAGCTTTACAATTACTGTCATCATCTCTGTGTGCTGTGATGGGGATAAAATTTGGGAAGCTTTGGGTTTCTCTCATAACAACCAAAATGTATCCAGAGGAGTCCATTCTCCACAGTAGGTTCTTGCTTAGTGCCGCTGATGTGTGTCAGTGGATTCTCATCAACGGCAGAAGTTTCCTAAGCATTCTGCCAACGAGCAGTCTCACAAATGCTCATTATCCTGGTAGGGTTGTTTTGTTTTGTTTTTGGGTTTTTGTTTGTTTGTTTGTTTGTTTTCAACTGGATACAAGCTAGAGTGTCTTAGTTACTGTTCTATTACTGTGAAGAGACACCATGGCCAAGACAACTCTTATAGAAGATTTGGGGCTTGTTTATAGTTTTAGAGGGTTAGAACAAGATCCTCATGGTAGAAAACAGACAGACATGACACTGGAACAGTAGCTGAGAGTCTGATCCACAGGCAGGCAGAGAGAGGGAGAGACAGAGAGACAGAGACAGAGAGAGACTGGATTTGGTGTGGGCTTTTGAAACCTCAGAGTGACACATCTCCTCCAACAAGACCATGCCTTCTAATTCTTTCTAAACAGTTCCACCACCTGGGGACCCAGCTTTCAAATATATGAGACTATGAAAGCCTTTATCATTCAAACCATCACCCTGGGTTTTCTGGGAGGCAAAACCTCAACTGAGAAAAAATGCCTTTATCATATTAGCCTGTGAGCAAGCCTGTAGGACATTTTCTTGATTAAAGATTGGTTGGGGGTTAAGAAGCCCACTGTGAACAGGGAAATCCCCAAGGCAGGTAGTCCTGGATGGTGTAAGAGCAGGGCATGGGGAGCAAGCCATGGGGAGAAAGCCAGTAAGCAGGAAATTCTTCATGGCTTCAGCTTCAGATCCTGCCTCTGGGTTCCTGCCCTGACTTCCCTCAGTGCTGGACTATAATCTATGAGGTGAAAAAACAACACAAAACAACAACAATAAAACCCTTTCCTCCCAAAATTGTCTTGGTCATAGTCTTTCTTACAGCAATAGAAAGCAAAATAGAATGCTCCTGGCAGGCTGAATGAGCATGGCCCCCATAGGCGCTTGTGCTTGAATACTTGGTCTCCAGCTGCTGGAACTGTTTGGGAAGGATTAGGAGGCATGGCCGTGTTGAAGGAGGTATGGTATTGGGGTGGCCTTGAGGTTTCTAAAGCCCATGGTCTTCCCACTTACCTCTCCCTTTCTGCCTCCTGCTAGTAGATCAGATACAAGCTCTCAGCTACTGTTCCAGCAACTGAGTCTGCCTTCCTGCTACCATGTTCCCTGCCATGATGGACATGGACTCTAATCTTCTAAAACCATGAGACCCCAAACTAAATGCTTTATTTTATAAGTTGCCTCAGGCATTGTGTTTTGTCAAAGCAATAGAAAAGTCAGGCAACAATCACGAGACCTGGATTTGCCTTCCCTCTTTCCTGAGCCCTATTTTCTGTATCCTTTATATGTGGTCTAGCTGAGATCTGCAGTTCCCAGCAGAGTGTTCCTTGGTCTAGCATTAGAAGGGATTCTCCTGGGCTAAGCAGTACTTGCCACTTAGGGAAGTGGATTTTTACTGGTGACCAGTCTGGGTGAATGGTGACATTACTCCCTCCGGTTACCCTAGAGAAGAGAACAAATAGGAACCCAGAGATAGACAGACAGAGACGGAGAAAGAGAGGGACAGAGCTTGCACTTGGCAGGGAGACACAGGGGCCATCACCCTGTGCTTCTGAATCCCACTGCCAACCCGGAGACTGGTCCAGTTGGTGATGGTGACCTGACTCCCCCGCTCACTCCTCCTTCCTTCCTCCTCTTTGTCAACATACACATGAATACACACACTTCTAAAGATGGAAATCAGTCTGCAAAAGGCCCTGTTAAAAAGGATCAAAGACAAACCTATGCATATTATAGAACTGCTAAGAGCTAGCTATCTCACAGTACTCGGGAGGATTCTGAAGATTGAAGTCAGCCTAAGCAAGCAAGTCCAGGCCAGCCAGGACTACATGGAGAGAACATATTAAAAAAAATCACAGAGAGAGAGAGAGAGAGAGAGAGAGAGAGAGGCAGAGAGACAGAGAGACAGAGACAGAGAGAGAGAGACACAGAGAGAGACAGAGAGAGACAGAAGAGAGCAGAGAGACAGAGAGAGAGAATGAGGTGCACACAGAGAGAGACAGACAGAGAATGAAGTGAACAGGCATGTATGTCCTGTAAAATCAAGATATACTCGAGATTGTACAAATGTCCATTTCTAGTTTTGACTGTACCATGGTATGCTGGTTAGTTTTGTTTTCTTATGTATGTATGTATGTATGTATGTATGTATGTATGTATGTGTGTGTGTGTATGTATGTATATTGCTATCTTGACAAGGTCAAATTGCATGGCAAGAGGGAATCTCAATTGAGAGAAGTGCCTCTATCAAGTTGCCTGTGGGCAAGTCTGTGGGGCATTTTCTTGGTTAATGATGGATGTAGGAGGGCCCAGTCCTCTGTAGGCAGCGCCACCTGTGGGAAGGTGGTCCTGGGTGATACAGGAAGCAAATTGAACAAGGCAGGAGAAGCCAATCAGTAGGCAATGTTTCTCCATGGCCTCCACTCCAGTGGCTGCCATGTGGTCTAGCCTTCACTTCCCTCAGTGCCAGGCTGTGAGTGGGAACTCTAAGCCAGATCAACCCTTTCCTCCCCAAGTCGCTTTTGGTCGCAGGCATCCTCACAGCAATGAAAAGCGCACTGGGACACATGGCAACGACTGAGCACTGAGAGCATCGTTGGCAAGCAGTGGAGAGAGCGCTGGGGACATCCCTGGACATTACATTGTGCTTTTCTATGCATTTCTAATTATTTCAAAATGAGGCGATAACAACAAAAACCCCTTCAGCCCCGCTTCCCACCAAAGGAGTATGCTGTAAGGACCGCTTCGGACCTAGCCATCCATGTATGGAGGCACTACATCAATCCTATGCAATGCTCTCAACATGGCTGTCTTGAAACTGGAGGGCCACCAAGGACTCCGTGGCTGCAGAGCACCAGAAGAGCCGCGTGAATCCCTGCCACGTGGATAAGTTCTGCCTGTTCACAGCTTCCTCTCAGGAGCTTTTGGGGCCAGGAAATTTTAAAGTTTGGTTTTGCTAAGGAGGTCTAGAGAAGTCCTGTAATGTATTGTGACTAGATCACCTGCTTCATCCCAGCCTGGGGACAACCCTGGTAGCAAAGATGTCAGAACCAATGTTCAGAGATCAGGTTTCCAGGCAGTGGGGGACAGGCAGACAGAAATGTGGCACTTGAAATCACCAATGAGCTCTGTTTAGGACAGATTCTGTTCCAAACTGCACACATTTGCACACCTGCATACATGCACACGCGCACATGTGCACACCTCCTTGGTTTTCAGAGTTTCTGGACTTCAAAGAAGCAGAGCAGACTGTAGAAAGCCTCTGCTGGGGGTGGAGGCTGGGGGTGGGCCCTACCGGAACCTGGGCTGGGTGCACAGGCTACAGTGCTCCGGAGTGTGAGCAACATAGGTGCAGGCAGAGCTCCCACCCTGACCCCTTCACACAGAGCAAAGAAGTGCCAAGTCTTCCTTCAGCAGGCACTCCTTGCCCTCAGACCGGATCTGTGAAGAGTTAAGGACAGGTGGGGGATGGGCTGGGGATGGGGTGGTGGTAGTGGTGGTGGTGTGTCCCTGCCTGCACCCCAGAAAAGTACTTCAACACAAGTCAGAGTGAATCAGAGTTAGTGAGTTTATTAAGCAGAGTTAAGAGGTAAAACATTAAGCACTGATGAGGGAGGGGGAGGCAGGAAGGAGGAGAGGGGGAGGGGAGAAGGAGATGGAGAGTGGGGGGGGCAGGGGGAGGGGGGAGAATATGAATGGCCACTAGGAAAAGAGTGTCCACAGCTCCGACGTTGAGGGCAGGTTTTCTAGAGGAAGTCACACTACTGCACCAGCACAGTGGCACTTTGCAGGATCCTGCGGTTTTTCTAAATTATGCCATTCAAAGGATGCAATTACCACAAGCCTTAAAGATTAAGCAAAGTTTAAAACTTAAGTGAAGTTTAAGTTGGGTGTGGTGACACATGCTTCCCCCCCCCCCCCCCAATCTCGACACTCGGGAGGTGGAGACGGAGGATCAGGAGTTCAAGGTCACCCTCAATCACACAGAGAGTGCCTAGCTAGCTTGGGGTACAGAAGCTTCAGACTGTTCCACCCTGCTGACATTCTCCACCACCACCCATTAAAAAAAATTAAGTTTAGAAAGTGAACAGTTTACTTACGTGTCTTAAGAGATTACGAATGAATTTGCAAGGTAAGGTTTTATGAGGCGTGTTTAGATTTAGAGAGGAGAAGACGCTGATCCTGGTAACTTTAAGGCCACAGCCCTCGACCCAAAGTGTGCACCATGTGTGTTTTAAACACCCATGTTTGCTATGGATTCAAGAAGACAAGCCCAACCTCAATTGACAGTTTCGGCTTGATCAACAGGATTGCAGTTTCTGGGCACAGCCAGCAGGCATTGCACACTGGGTCCCAGGGTGAGGAAGACCCGTCCTTTTTTTTTTTTTTTTCCTGTGTCTCTCTCCTGCCTCACACATCCATATGCTGGAACTAGAGCTGCAGAGATGGGAGTAGACACACCCTCGGGCTTTACAGAGGAGAGAACGCTGAGTGAGGGAGCTGTGAAGGTTCACACAGCTCAAGGACAAGGCGTTTTCACGCTGAGAGTTGAGATGCTTAAAAGTCAGTGGCCTGAAGAGTCTTCAGTACCTACCTCCCGGCCACAAGGAGCCTTCTCTCCCTAACCTCCAATACTGTCCCAACCAACACGGGAAAGCTTCCCTGGCTCTGGGGGAGGAAAGGGGTCACGGAATTACGCCTCAGCCTCTCCCCAGGAGTGCGCCCCAGCCCCTGAGGTTTGCTTAGAGCTAGATCAGCCAGCTCCTGGCAGACTGGGCCGTTTGCGTGTGGGCGCTCTGGAGTCCCCTCCCCGCCCCGCGTCCCCTTACCCCCACAGCTGGCGCCTTTCTCCGTGCTTCCATCCCCCCAGCAGCTTCCCTCCCGCCATCCGCCCCTCCTTGCTTGGTCCCCCCACCCCACCCCAGGCGCCCTGGTCCCTGTGTGGGCTTTGACTCAGCGCCGGGAGCCTGGCTTAGGCAAACCACGCCGCACTGGACGCCGTTCAAGCTTTTACAGGCCCTCAAATTGGGGCTGGAGCCGGAGAGGAAATACTAAAATCCTGTGTACACAACTTCTGTCTGTGCGCGCAGCCCGGGTTCCAGGAGAATCCAGGCAGCGAGGGACACATTTGCGCTGTGTGTAAGGGCTCCTTCCCCCACCCCAGCTTTTAACAAGAGAACCAGGACTCTGGATGTGGGTGAGGGGAGGGTCCAGCAGAGCTGATGAGCTCTGATCCCCACACATCCTGTTCCAAACCTTCAGGACCATCAGCCAGAGACCTGCATGGCCCAGGATGGTTCCCAATGGGTCCTTGGAACCTGGGAAGGAAATAAACCACTCACCACCCTGCCCCTCTCTCTGTGACTGTGGGCAAGGGCCTCTACCTGCCCATCTGTAACACTGGGACAAAATGTTAAGGCATTTATATTTGTATCCATAGATTAGAACCACATTGGTCAGAGACGCTTCTGGCCCGAGTAACAATTAATACAGAGACTTAGAATTAGTCAAAGTGCTGATGCTAAGTGATTACGGAGAACTCAGGCCTAAATAGGATCAGCAAACCAACCTCCTCCCCCAAGGCTCAGAGAACCTTAGCAGAGGAAGGGAGACTGTGAGAGTCTGTGGATGGGGAGGGGAGCTGGGAACTGCTGAATTCCGGGAACTCACTTCATTTCTGTTGGGGTTACCAGCACAAGACCAAGCCGTAGGTCTGTCAGTTTCCCATCAAGCAGCTCTATTTGAACTCGGTGGGTTCGATGATGATGATGATGACGCCGCCGCCGATGACGATGATAACAGAAAAATTAAGAGGACATGAACATGGGAGGCAGGGATCGGGCAGGGGCATGATCAAGGTACACTGTATATGTGTGTGAAACTGTCAAAGAATAAATAGATGTTTTTTTTTTTGTTTTTTTTTTTTTGTTTTTTTTTTTTTGTTTTGTTTTTTGTTTTTTTTTTTGTTTTTTTGTTTTTTTTTTTTTAATGGTAAGCTACTTGGGAGTCTCCTGTGAAGGTTTCAGATGAACTAGGTAGGGAACTAGCTGGAGTCTGGTTGTATCAAGTGCTCACTAAAAGGCAGCGTGATTATTATATGGAGCTGACCCTTCAGAGCCAGTATCAGTTAATCAATCCTCACAGCAGCCTAGCAAGAGAATCTGTTAACAGCAATATAGAAAAACAGGACCCCCAAGACTCACCCAACACCATCCAACTGGGGGGGGGGCATCAACTGAGCAATTGTACCCGTGCAGTCTTTCTTCACAGTCCAGATGTGCGGCACCATGAGACTAAAGAAGAGGGGGCGGTGGTCAGAGCTGCTGATCTGGCACATAGCTCCCACACCCGAGCCTGCTTCATCTCTGTCAAGTGCCCTGAAATGTCCACAGCTGGGTCTGCTGGGAAGTACCTGTCCCACCACCCTCTCCAAAGAGGCTCCTCCTCCTCCTCCTCCTCCTCCTCTTCCTCCTCTTCCTCCTCCACCTCCTCCTCCTCCTCCCCTCTTCCTCCTCCTCCTCTTCCTCCTGCTCTTCTTCTTCCTCCTCCTCCTCCTCCTCTTCCTCCTCCTGCTCTTCTTCTTCCTCTTCCTCTTCCTCCTCCTCCTCTTCCTCCTCCTCCTCTTCCTCCTCCCCTCTTCCTCCTCCTCCTTCTCTTCCTCCTGCTCTTCTTCTTCTTCTTCCTCTTCCTCCTTCTCCTCTTCTTCCTCTTCCTCCCATCTCTCCAAGGCTCTCACCTCCCTGGGCCTCCCCTCCCATCCTGTTGACCTTGACCCCTCTGGTCCAGGATGAGGTTATATCCTCATCATTCTAGCTTCTCATCTGGATCCCTGCATCCCTGGCCCAGTCTCTTACACAAAGCAGTGTCTGTCATGTACAGAAATGGGTTTCCTCTGATGGAAAGTCTGGGTGGCTGGTCACAATACTCCCTCTGGATGCCAGTCCGGAGAACAGAAGAGGGACCCAAGCCAGCTTGCACAGTGACAGGGAGACACAGGGGGCATCACTCACCCTGTGCCCCAGGAATCGGTCCAGTCAGTGATGTGGATGGCTCTTCTGATAGCCCCTCCTTTCTTTCTCTCCCCTCTTAATTGTCCCCCACAGTGAGGACCTGCCAAGAGGCTGTGTTTAGTCACAGGCAAGGGCTGACACCTCCCAGGGCATCTCAGTGTCTTTTTGGTAAGTCACTCATGCTGGAATTAGAGGGGCTCCTGCCCAGGGCAGCACTACACTCATGATCTATACCCAGCCTGTGACCACACAGCGGCTCTCCCAGACTTCTAGACGGCAGGAGTTGCCTCTGCTTTCCCCGGTGATTCGAACCCCAGAAACTCACAGCCAAGAGGCCTGTTGGAATCCAGTTATTGGCTGTAACTTCTGGCATTGTGGTTCGTTGAGGTCTTGGGCAAATCGCTTCCACTCTTTGTACCTAAGTTTTCCCATATAATTGAATTCCTCAGGACTGAAAGGCATGCATGGGGTGTTTGAGTCCTAAATACCCCTGGGGAGCCACAGGATTTTTCTGTGGGAGCCACAGTTGGGGTACCACCTAAGGCCGTGTGGCTGAGCTTGAGGGAATGGCTGACCCAGAGTTCTTTCTAAGCACTGAAAAGGGAGGAATCAGTGTTGGGGAGGCTGGTGTGCCCTGATTTGGCACCTACAGAATTTGTAGCTTGGTGGCCCCCACTTCTGCCCTAACCATTCTGTAGCTTTGACATTCTGGAGAACAACCCATATCCAGAAAAAGGCTGTTCTGAGCCTAGAGTGCCCTCTAGGACACCCCTGATGCCTAACAGATTTGGTGATGCCTTGTGAACACATAGTGGCTTCAGACCCACAAGACTTCCCAGGCTCCCAGAAGGTCCCAGTGCTGTGAACCTGTTATGGTGGAGTCCGGAGGTGCTTAGAACCTGGTGTTCACACATTGGTGACCCAAGAATCTGATTGTTCTACTGGAAGCAGGGGAGAGCTGCCAGACAGCACACCTTATTCCATTAACAATCCTTGAAATTGGTGGCCTCAGAGAGGGAACGTCTTCATGGTGCGGCACCGCCCTCTGCTGGCCAGAATGGGAAGTACTGTCACACAGTACAGGTGGAGGTGATCTTATGGTGGGCTTTCCCACCTGCTCAGCCTTCACCAGTGGGGACCCTCCAGCTCGCCTGAACCCTGGAGGGATACCGACAGGAATGCTCCTCATAACTCCACATAGAGTCATCTTGTGAGTGGCTGGAGGTGTGACTCAGTTAATAGATTGCCTGCCTATGGAGAGCCCCTGGATTCCATCCCAGCAGTGCATGAGTGGGGTGTGAACATGTGCACCAGTAACCCCAGTATACTCAGAAAGCAGAGGCTGGAGGATTAGAGTACTCAGGTCATCCTTGGCTTGCTTCTTAGGGTGGGATACATGAGACTCGTGTGTGTGTGTGTGTGTGTGTGTGTGTGTGAATCAGCTTGTGAGAATATAGCAGGACTCACAACTTCTAGAAATAGTGATTTCATTAAAATCACTAGGTACCGTGGTGCACACCTTTAATCCCAGCACTTTGGAGGCAGAGGCAGGTATATCTCTGTGAGTCTGAAATTATCAGTCTGGTATATATAGCCAAGTTCCAGGCTAGCCAGAGATTCTTAGCCAGACCCTGGCTCAAAAAAGAAAGAAAGAAAGAAAGAAAGAAAGAAAGAAAGAAAGAAAGAAAGAAAGAAAGAAAGAAAGAAAGAAAGAAAGAAAGAAATTAAAATAGAATCCAAATGGACTCCACTGTACTGGGCTGGCAGAAAGGCCTTTCTTACTAGCTTTGGAAGATGGGAATGTATGGTCTCTTTGCCCAGGCTGTGGTACAGGGAATGAGGAGAGGAGAGGAGGCCTGTTTCAGTCTTCACAGGGCCCACTGTAAGCTCAGGAGGCTGTTTCCTGTGGTGACTGACAGCCCGGGCCTTGGCCCGTGCCCACTCCTGCTCTTGCTGCTCCACCCCACCCCCACCTGTTGCCTGTGGCTACTGAATGTGTCCCTCAAAACTGCTCTGGAGCCTCCTCCTTTCCCAATCCCCTCAAGGTTCTGGGAAATAAAATCAAGAAAGTCAGGGTGCCCAGGGGAAGGACTATGTGAGGGCCACAGCCATGTGGCCATCTCCAAGAAAGTTGCCACCCTTGGCTGGGTTATAGCGTATGTTGTGGGTCAGTGTTGGTTCCTGGACCGAGCGATCTCTGCCCTGAAGCTGAAGCCAGTACACACTGCTCTGACAAGGATCCACTGCTTGCCTCCTTTTGAAGACACATGAGTCTGGATAAGGAGAGCGACATTCTGTTGTTAGATTCAAAGCGTGGGCCAGACATCTCCTCAAAAGCCAGGCTTGGCCACCTGCCTTTAACAGACTCATTAATCAGACATGTAACAGGGAGAAGCAGAGACAAGATATGCATTCAGTGTAGCCATACTGGGAAGAGGAACAAAGAGAGGCAGTGGTACCCACACCCTTCCCAGTTTTATCTTCAGGGTCCTGAAGGGTGTGAGTTATGTACAGAGGTGTGGTCTTGGTCAAATTATGGTCCCTCATCATCACCGCCCCAGTCTCCTCTGTAAGGTGGTCTCTGGAGCTGGTTATCCCCTCTACCTTTTCCTGGGTTCTGGACATTGAACTCAGGTCATCAGGTTTGTGTGTCAAGTGCCTTATCACTGGGCCATCCTACCAGCCCCAAGTGGCTAGACAAGTGTCAGCAGTGTGAAATCTCCCTTGGGATTGGTCCCAAGGATCCAGCCTTTCCTTCTGCCAGCAGGAGACACCTGAGGAAATTCCACTCCCGGTGGACTACTGCCTCAATGGTCTTGACACTGGAGGGAGAGACTCAAGTGTTCCTTTAGAATATTCACATTCATGTCAGGATGGTAATAGTGTGACCTTCCCAAATGAGTAAGGGTCACTTGCCCAGGAGGTGGTCACAGAGTTGATCCTTTTTGTCCTGTAATTATAATTACATAGAGAGCCTTATGGTCACTGTGGCTGCCAGGTCAATAATCCTGGATTTTTGACTCTCTGACCAAAAGGTACTGCATGTCCAAGATCACCAGTTCCCAGAAGGTGGCCTCTTGGCCTGCTGGAGGCAGTTCATGTTGTCTTCAAGAGCCCTCTTCTACCTAGGGAAGTATGACTGTGCCCATTATGAACAACTGAAACTTCCACATTATGTTTAGAAATGATCTCTGTGTTAAATATTGTTAACATACTAAAGATAGAAAGATTGCTGATGCTTCTAATTAATTAATGTGTGTGTGTGCGTGCGTGCGTGCGCGCGCGCGTACGTGCAGGTACAGAGGCCAGAGGACTTTCACACTGGCCTGGCACTCACCAAGTAGGCCCGACTGGCTGGCAAGTGACCCCCAGAGAGCCACCTGTCTCTCCATTTCTGGGACTATTAGAGTCAATGCATTATCAAGCTTTTTTTTTTTTTTTTTTTTTTTTTTTTTTTTTTTTTTAATGTGGTTTCTGAGGCTGGAGAGATGGCTCAGTGGTTAAGAGCACTAACAGTTCTTCCAGAGGTACTGAGTTCAATTCCCAGCAATCACATGATGGCTTGCAACCATCTGCAATGGGGTCTAATGCCCTCTTCTGGTGTGTCTGAATACAGCGACAGTGTGTGCACTCATATACATAAAATAAATCAATCTTTTTTTAACAAGTGGATTCTAGGAGATGGAACTCAGGTCTCCATGCTTCTGAAGCAAGCGCTTTACTGACCGAGCCATCTCCCCAGCGCTGATATCTTCCAGTTTAAATGGGTAAAGTTTAGACCTGTAATTTTAAGGGGGAAAGAAAGAAAACTTGACTCATTTTTGTGCCCCTCCTTGGGCGTTAGGGGAAACTGGTGCCTCACTGCAGAGATAAGTTTTGTTTCCTAGATTTACAGCTGAATGCTTGCAGGATTTTGCTTGCTAAGGTTGTGGTTTGCTTTGTTTGACAACTAAAGTACTTATAAAGGAGAGGCAATGTGCTAAATTTATAATGCAGTTCAAAGTGTTTAAGGGAACGTAATGAATTACATTTGCAAATGATCTCTAAGGGATCCCGATGTCTTCAAGATGAGCTAATAGCTCGTTAACCAGAGAACATTGAAGCTCATTGTTCTCAGACTTCTGATTATAAACAGAATAACGAGATTTGCAGAGAGCGCAGCAGCTCCGGTGTAATGGAATCACTTGTCCTTTAATGAATGTGTCGTTAGCTTTAAGGCCTAGTCCTTTCTGGATTCACCTCGGATATGAGAAAACAATTCTCACAGCTATGAAGACTAAAGGCCATTGTGGTGAAACCCTTTACCCTAAAGACCTCACCCCGTTCTCCATGACAAGGGAGAAGCTTAGGAGCGTAGGGACTTGCACAGCTGTGCAGGTACTCAAGCCAGACTTGCTTGAGTTTGGGCCCTTGATTCCAGATGGTCCATGGGTCTTGTTTCTTGAGTTCGCATTGGAGCTCCCCAGAGAGCAGCTGACATGTTCTAACATCTGCACCCCTTCTTTGGTACCCTCAGGGGATTGGTTCCTGGATTCCTGGAGATGCTGAGGTCTACACACAGATGTCTTAGGTCGCGTTTCCCATACCTACATTTATGACGTTACACTCACTTCTTTGCTTTTCAATTGTTATGCTTTGTAAACATTTCTTGCATTCATTTGCTTTGTGTATGTGGGAGGGTAGCGAGCTAGTGGGGGTCAGTTCTCTCCTTCTAACAGGATGAGGGCCCCAGGGATTGAACTCAGGTCTCGAGGCTTGGCAGCAAGCACCTTTACCCACTGAGCCATCTTGCCTGTCTAAGATCATTATACTCTTCGCTGTTACTTCTTTCAGTCCCTGTACTTGGGCTTTAGTCTCTTAACAACATCATTGTCAGTGCCATGATCTGCACTCATGTCCAGAGCCTGTTAACCTGGGTGTGTTAACTTCAGGGACCAGGTACCATCCTTACAGGTGGGCATTACCTATTTCACATTCACTAACACTGTCACTTTGAAGGGTTGGGTGACAGAACTCAATTCTCTGATATGATGAGATGACAGAACTGAGGGTGAGGTTGGAGACCCCACACTGGGGAGTGGACATAAGCCTCTAGTTTTATCAGCAGAGCAGCTTGAGTGAATTCCCTTCTTGTTGGGAACTTAATTGTTCTCCCTGTGACATGAGTTGTCACATGATTTTAGAGTTTTATTGTGATGATTAGAGGCGAGGTTTACAAAGTGTCTGGTAGAAGCTTTATGGCTTGCAGTCTGTGTGTGACATTATTTCTGGGGAGATGTGACACAAATGTCTACACACTCAAATAGGAAAACAATGACAGACCAAAGTGACAGTATTGCAAAGTTACAGTATCCAATTTGGTGAATGAATTAATTGGGGGTGGGGGTCAGTAACAGGAATATAGATGAGGGGTTACTTACAGGAATAACTCAAAGGCAACTGTGCCATAGAAAGCTCAGCCCCGCATAAGTGACAACTCTTGAAAGCTGGTACCCAGGAGCTCATGGTATGAGTTGTTAGCAGCCTGACAGGTCAGAGAGTCTCCTCTAGACTGCTCAGCTGATTTCTGTCCTTAGCAGTCTTTACTGCTTATGTATCCACTGGGAGGGAGAGGCCTTCTGCATCTTGTAAGTTTCAGGAATTTCCTAAGAACTTTGAGTTTAATTCCTTTAGAATTTCTTAATGATCCCTCCTTTAAAACTTCCAGAGTCTTAAATACCTTCTGGGTTTTAATGAGGCTCCTGGCACCAAAGAAAATTGCTACACAATATAAGCATAGTTTCCATATTGTGTTCTCTGACCAGGCCGATAAGCCACTGAAAATGTCGTGGGAGTTCAGACTTCTTGGCTGCCAACCTGTTCACAGGGAATCAGATTTCAAGAACCCATTACTCTTGTCCTTTGTGTGTCTTGGAGCTATGTTCTATTTCTGAAAGTTCTGTGGGAACCCTGGACCGTTTTCTGTCCTTGGTATTGGTATATATACTTTCCCACTTCCTTCTTTCAATTCCATTCTTTCTTCTTGGCTCAAAAATAGCAGCACTAGGGGCACTTCCTGTTCCAGCTTTGGTATGGAAAGAGCTTAGAAGTCACGATTCCCATCTTGGGAATGTAGTTCAGCTAATAAAATGCTTTCCCAACATTCACAAAGTCCCGGGTACCACGTGAGACCAGGCATGGTGGTGCGGGTCTAAGTCACAGCATTCAGGAGGATCACAAGTTCAAGACCATCCTAGGCAACATGGCTATTTTGAATCTAGCCTGAGCTACATGAGAGACTCTAACCTATCTATCATCTCTTTATCTCTCTATCTCAAAAATCTGTTATGTTCCTCCTTATGACAAGGAACATGCTGAAAAACAAAAACTAAAAATAAACCATTTTCAATCATAACAGAAAAGTGTGTTCTCAGGGCAATCCACTAAGCAGTGTTGGAGAGATTAACAAAGCAGAGAAAGAGCTCAATGCAGAAGTGGCCAGAACAGACTCCTAGGCATCACGGCTGGTTTGTAAGCAAGATCCCAAAACACTGAAGAAAATCACAGCATAGGCAGGAAGACACGGATATTTAAGGAAATTTGAGGTTAATGTGTGAAATTCTCTACAGCAGTCAGATTCCACAGAGAAAAAGAGTCAATAATTTGCATTTATTCTGAAGAATTGCCTAATTTGATCATGGAGGCTAAGTCCTGCTAATATGCTGTCTGCAGCTGAAGACCCAGGAAAGGCAAGAGTAGAACGTGGTCCAAGTCTGAGGACTTCACAACCAGTGCAGCAGATAATGTGCATTCCGGACCAAGAGCAGGGGGTGAGATAAGACTGCCAGGCCAAACACAGAGGCAGGAAGAGGCGATTCCCTCTTTTCTGGTTCTGTTCAGGGCCTCAGCCTATTGGATAGCACACTGGGGAAGGCAACCTGCTTTTCTTCTTCTAAATGCTAATCTCATTTAGAAAGATAGAAATATTGTGTTTTGAAATAGAGTCTCATGTAGCCAAGACTGGGCTTATACTTGCTATGTACCTGAACGTCTCACCCCTCCTCCTCCTCCTGCCTCCACATTCTGAATACTGGCATTGCAGGCTTGCACTGCCACGCCCCGTTCATACAGAGCAAACCCAGGGTTTTGTTCATGCTGAGTAAACACTTTACTAATTGAGCTGTTTTTAGTCCCAGAATAATGTTTAATATACGTATACTGTGCCTCATTCAAGTTGACACCTGATATTAGATGTCACAGGCCATAATGGAAAAAGCAAACTCATACAGGACAGATGAGCAAGCAGGAGGTTGGAGATGCTGGTGCAGAGCCGAAAGGAAAACAGAAAGCAGACACAGCGTTAACAGGGCTGGAGAGAAGGCCCGGCTGCTAGGACTGTGCACACGCTTACAGAGGACCTGCGTTGGGTTCCCACAACTGCCTGTAACTCCAGCTCCAGGGGATCTGATGCCTCTGGCCTCTCCAGGGACCCACACTTACTTACACACACCCACACATGTAATCACAATGGAAAAGAACTTTTGAGGCCATGTGTGAATGCATACAACTTTAATCCCAGCACAAAGGAGACAGAGGCAGGTGGATCTCAGTGAGATTGAGGCCAGCCTGGTCTATGTCGTATAACCTATACACAAACAGGATAACTTGCACACAAACAGTAACCAGTCACAGTGCAACCTGTGCACAAACAATGTAGCCTGTGCACAGGGTAACCTGTGCATGATGGGATAGCCGGAGCAGAGAAATAAAGGAGAGGCAGTATTTGAAGCAACAATGGTTATCATGGTGGAGAATTTTCAAAAATCAATGACAGATGCAAACAGCCCAGCTCCACAGTGCTCACACAGCACTAGCAGCATAGCCAGCAGCAGCTGCAACAGTCCCACACCTCAGCTCATTGTATAAGTACAGACACCCAAAGAAAAACACAAAGCCTTCCAGGAAGCTGTAAGTGGGGTGCCAGAGAATGCTGAGGAACGCGTACTCTCTAGAAGAAATGGATGGCAATTACATCAGACTTTTCATCAGAAACCAGCCAAGCAAACCATAGTGACATAAAATATTTAGGTCATTGAAAGAAAACATGACCACTTGAATACCTTTTAGATTGTCTTTCCTTCCTTCCTTCCTTCCTTCCTTCCTTCCTTCCTTCCTTCCTTCCTTCCTTCTTCCTTCTTTCCTTCCTTCTTTCTTTCTTTTTAAAAACTATTTAAAGATTTATTTGTTTATTTTTATGTATATGAGTACTCTGTAGCTGTACAGATGGTTGTGAGCCTTCATGTGGTTGTTGGGAATTGAATTTTAAGACCTCTGCTCACTCTGGTCAACCCCACTTGTTGGGGTCAACCCCACCTCGCTGGTTCCGGTCAACTCTGCTTGCTCAATCCCTGCTTGCTCTGACCCAAAGATTTATTATTACACATAAGTACACTGTTGCTGTTTTCAGACACACCAGAAGAGGGAGTCAGATCTCATTATGGGTGGTTGTGCACCACCATATGGTTGCTGGGATTTGAACTCAGGACCTTTGGAAGAGCAGTCGGTGCTCTTAACCACTGAGCCATCTCTCCAGCCCTCTTTCTTTCTTTCTTTCTTTCTTTCTTTCTTTCTTTCTTTCTTTCTTTCTTTCTTTCTTTCTTTCTTTCTTTCTGTCTATCCATCCGTCCTTCCTTCCTATCTATCTCTATCTATCTATCTATCTATCTATCTATCTATCTATCTATCTATCTATCTATCTATCTAGTGTATGTGTGCTTGTGTGAGGTTATGTGCACTGTGTGTACGGGTGTCTGAAGATGTTGTAGCATGTCAGATCCCTAAGAACTGGAGTTAGAGGTGGTTGTGAGCTGCTTGTTGCGGGTGCTGGGAGCTGGACTCTGGTCCTCCACAACAGCAGTAAGTGCTCTTTATGGCTGAGCCATCTCTCCAGCCCTTACCATTGGTTAAATTGTGTTTGGTTTCCCTCTGCAACAGTCTCCCTAAACTTAAGTGTTGAAGCCTTAGTGACTTCAGAAATAGGCCTTTGGGGACATGATTGGATCACGAGGATGAATTAATTTATTAGTCAGTGAATTAGTGGATCAATGCAGTCATGATTTGATGTCATTATTGGGAGATGGGAGAAACCAGGAGGCGGCACCTCACTGGCAGAAATAGATCATTAAGGACGTGCCTTTAAAAGGTATATCTTGTCTCTCCAGGCCTCAGCCGTTCTCTCTCTCTAACTCTTTCTTTCTCTCCCTCTCTCTCATACTGTCCTCTCTGCTCTCCAGTCCCATGAGCCCCCACCCCCCAAAGCCCCTATTCTCTTGCACCGGTTGTGTTTCTTGTTGTGACACAATGTCTGAGGCAAACAACTCAAGGGAAAACAGGCTGACTCTGGCTTAGAGTCCTAGGAGACACCTTCTGTGATGGATGGATGGAGGGGCACGCTGGCAGAAAGAGGGCAGCCTGTCTCACAGTCAGGAAGCAGAGAGTGAACTGAGGCCCACCCCTGGTGACCTCCAGTGAGGTTGCATTTCATAAGGGTTTCACAACCATCCCAAAACAGCACCACCAGCTGGAGACCAAATGTGAGCCTTGAGAGACACTTTATGTTCAAACTCTATCTTCTAGATATGACAGGGAAGATGCACCCCTGTAATCTCAACAATGTGGCTGCCCAAACAAGAACTGAACAGTGACAACACCACCTGATATACCGACATAGATGGGAAAATCTCATGGGTCTACAACCCTAGATAAAGAGCTACAGGCTCTCAGAAAGGAAGAATTAGTCTTCCCAGGGATAGAGCCTTAGCTGGTTATCTAACACCAAGTGCTCAGACCTAAACACACACACACACACACACACACACACACACACACACACACACACTGGACTTAGCAGATCAGCATGTTGCATAATGTACATATGTGTGTGTATGACACAATAATAATTAAGACAAAAATGATGATAATTATTAGAGAAAAAGGTCATGAATTTGAGAGGGAGTGGAGAAGTCATGCTGAGATGTGGGGGGAGAGAAGTGTTGTGGATAGACCTGGGGCTAATTATATTTGATGTTAAATCTGTTCTCCTGTGAGTGGTTGAGAACAAGGACTGAGTCAGCACTCAGGTGATTTTCTGTAAACCTACTTCCCACCTTAATTTGTAAAATAAAGGAGAGCTGATGATTGGGCAGATAAAAAGGAAGGTGGAGCAGAAGATGAGAGAGAGAAGAAGGAGAAAATGGAAGAGGGAGAGGACGCAGAGGAGGAGGAAGAAGGAGAAAAGCAGAGCAGAAGCACATGGCCTGGAGAAACCACAAGTTCTGAGGGATCTCATAAGTGTGGAAGATGGTGGTGTAGTGGTTGATCTGCCCAATGTAGGCTCACAGCATGTAATAATAATAACTGTGTTGGGTTTTCATTTGTTATAGTGTTGAAAAAGTGACTGAAGCAAGCGTGACTCAAGATTCAACAAGGAGCCAGAGAGATGCTGGGTGGAGAGAGATGCCCTCATTGTAAGGTTGGCTGAATTACAGAGAGAACTCAAGTCCCAGCCTCTGAGGGTGTCAGTGGTTAAAGTAAGGGCATTAATTAGTAAAGAATGGGGTCCTGTTACTTGGGGATGTGTGGGAGGACACTATTGATGCTGAGAACTTTGATCCCTCAAACTCTCAAGGGTTTTTCTCACTTGAGGAAATAAATAGTCTATGTTCAGCTTCACCCCTTGAAATATTCCCCTTTTCATCTTTGACAGAGGAAATTAACCCTTCATTGAATGCTAAACCAGCAGTGACCTTGTCTGAAGGAAGTGCCAGGCAAGACAGTTCTGATGTCCCTCAGGACCCAGCAGTAGTTACTGCTAGCTCTATAACTAGACTTAAGGGACAGAAGGCTCCTAGCGATGCAGTCTGTGAGGAGGCAGGCTGCGTTACGAAAGCGCTTAATGTGTTTGCTAATTCATTCAGGCAGAACTCTGAGTAGTCTGTGAAGGAATGGATTTTCAGGGTGAGGGATAATGGTAGAAAGAACATAAAACTGGATCAGGCTGAGTTTATCAATATGGCCCCTCTCAGTCGAGATTCTAAGTTTAATATGGGAGCTCACACAGTTAAGAAAGGTATCTAAAACTTGAATGGTTGGCTGACGCACTTGTCAAAAGAAGGCCTGCTGAAAAGGAGCTGGAGACGTGTAAAAGCATTTTTAAAAAGTAATGATCTTTTCTCTATCCTGGCTAGCTCCCAAATAAATGAGACAGAGACTATAAGACTTATTTGATAAGCTTTACAGCCTAGTAGCTAAGCAGTTATTAATCTATTCAATCCCTCTAAGCTAACCTGGCTACCTCCCTGTCAAAATCCCCAAAATACTTGCGCTTTAGTATTGGTCTGGCTCTCTCTGTGTGTTCCCATGGTGTCTCCCTGACCCTCTTTACCGGGCGAATCCTCTCCTCTTTCTCCTTCTCCACTGGCTGGGATTGAAGTCCAGCCCTATCCTTTCTTCTGTTCAGACATTGGCTGATCAGCTTTTATTGACAAGTCAGAGACTAAATGGGGAACAATGTTTACACAACATTCAGGCAGGAGGTACTTAGATAAGCATTCCAATGTTATGTCCATACTGCAACCAGATGGTGGGGGGGCAGAGAAATCAACATTTGAATAATAAAAGGCTAGTCTTTATGCAGTGTACAATAACATTATGCCTAAAGAGATTCCTGTATCCTAAGTGTTGATGAAGGAATTTTAAGGCTCAGGGAAATTACAATGCTATGGTAAAACCTAATTCTCCACAATGGAAAGGCCCAGAAGAAATTCCCTTTACTAATTCTATAAGATGCAAACTGGTGAGAGGGGCGCCAGCTCATTTGAAGAGCTGTATTGTTGCCCTTTTCCTTGTGCCAGACCTTAGGGTTGGAGATGCTGCTGCTCAGTTGGGTGAATTAAATGCAATGGGTTTAATTGGGTCCCAAGGTAGCAGGGGCCAGGTGGCAGCAATGAACTGCCAAAGGCAAAGCGATGATAGTTGTGGTGATGGATGCCATAGACAAAGTAATGCTCACAATGGCCTGACCTGTAGTGTTCAGCACAGGCAAAGTGAATTTTATGGTGGCATGACTCATGGAGACTTAGTAAGAATTACTTAATTGTGATGTTTTCGGGCATGAAATAGATAAGAAGCCCACTGAATTTTTGTTTGATCTGTATAAGCAGAAAATTTCTCAAACAAATGAAAGAAAGGCTACATTGGATCGTGGTGGTCTCAGCCAGTGAATCCATTTCCAGACACGAGCCAGTTTGTAGACCCAGAACCCCTTGAATGAAGGGACAGCCAGGTTTTCCTGAGAAAGGACCTTAAGAAAACACCTAAAAGTTTTACTGTTACGCTTTCTCCAGTCCTTCCCAGAGGAACCTATGGGCATTTCACAAAGGTAATTGGTCCCCGGAAGAAAGGAAACATCAGACTTTCCAGGCTCTATTGGCTACTGGTTATGACTTAACACTGATTCTAGGCGATCTCAAGAAACACTGTGGCTCTCAAGTTAAAAGCAGGGGCTTCTGGAAGTCAGGTGATTGATGGAGTTTTGGCTGAAGTTCTATTCAGAGTAGGTCCAGTGGGCCCCAACACTCATCCTGTGGGCGATTCCCAGTCCCAGCATGTATAGTTGGGATAGATTTTACTTAGAAGTTGGTTCCTTGATTTATGGATGAGGGCTATTTTGGTTAGAAAGGTTAAATAGAAGCCTTTAATTTCTCCTCTGACAGGGAAAATAGTAAACAAAACAAGTATTATTTCCCTGGAAGAGCTGTACAAATTAGTACCACCATCAAGAACTTGAAAGATGCAGGGGTGCTGGTTCCTACCACATCTTCCCCAGTGCAGAAGACAGACGGGTTGTGGTGAATGACAGTTGACTATTGAAAACTCAATGAAGTAGTGATTCCAATTGCAGCTGCGGTGTCCTTACTTGAGCATATTAAAACATCTCCTGGTACATAGTATGCTGATATTGATCTAGCAAATGCTTTTTTTTTCTTGGTACCTGTCCATAAGGACCACCAGAAGCAATGTGCTTTTAGTTGGCAAGGCCAGCTATATACCTTTGTCGAGAGTCACACACAGTTTGAGACTTTGAAGGAGAGACAGAGTCCAGATACCGTTTGAGCTCAAGGTTTATTCACTATAATGACAAGCATTAGTTCACAGAACGTTAATGGGGTACCTGATTCAAAAGCAAATGGCAGAGAGGTTCACAGGCAAGTCTCAGGTGGAGGCTCCTTCGTCTGGATCCTCTTATCTCGACTCAGTCAGTTGTCCTCTGGTCGGAGAGCCAGACAGCATGATGGTCTTCACTGTCACAGCATCAGGGTCTCTGCCTGTCTGCTGTGGGCCTCTGCTTTTATTAGCTACAAAGGGCAATCACTCTCTAGCATTACATTGTTGTATAGTACTTCATTTACTTCATTCTTATTTGCCACACACAGAGCTGACATGAGCTGGAGAGCTGGCATGAGCTGGAGAGCTGACATGAGCTGGAGAGCTGACATGAGCTGGAGAGCTGACATGAGCTGGAGAGCTGGCATGAGCTGGTTGCTCCTCCAGCTCTTATCTACTACACACAACTGACAGGAGCTGCTGCTCCTCGATGTAACATTCAACTCAGTCTTGTTCTAATTTCTTATTAATGTGCTCTCTATACCTTTAAATTTTTACCTCAAGGATATATTACCTTATATATTTATATATATATATATATTTATATATATATATTTATATATATATTTATATATATATAATATATTATTATATATTATATATATATAAATATATTATATATATTAAATAAATATATATATATATTTAACTAAGTCAAAACTTAGTTAAAAGGGACCTCAATTGTCTGACTCTTCCACAAAATGTCACATTGCTGCACTATATCAATGACATTGTCCTGACTGGACCAAGTGAGCAGGAGGAAGCAACTACTCTGGACTCACTGGTAACATACTTGTGTATCAGAGGATGGGCAATAAATCCAAACAGAATTCAAGGGCCTTCAATTTCAGTGACATTCTTAGGAATCCAGTGGTGTGGGACATGCAGATATTGCTTCAACAGCAGAGAATAAGTTATTGTACCTGGCTCCTCCCACCACCAAGAAAGAAACACAACATTTAGTGGACCAACTGGATTTTGGATACACCACACTCCTCACTTGGGTGTGTGACTCCAGCCCATATATCAAGTAACTAGGAAAGCTACTAACTTTGAGTGGGATCCGGAGCGGAGAAGGCTCTTTAACAGATTCAGGCTGATTGTGCAGGCCACTCTACCACTCAGACCACATGATCCAGCAGACCCAGTGGTACTTGAGGTATTGGTAGCAGATAGAGTGTTGTTTGTAGCCTTTGGCAGGCCCCTATAGGTGAATCACAGAATCATATGGGATTTTGGAGCAAGGCTCTACCATCATCTGCAGACAATTATTCTCCCTTTGAGAGGCAGCTCTTGATCTGGTTGGGCCTTGGTGGAAACTGAACATTTGACAATGGGCCACCAAGGTACCATGGGACCTCAGCTGTCCATCATGAGCCGGGTGCTATCTGACCCAACAAGTCAAAGTAGAACATATATACAGGAATTTATTATCAAATGGAAGTGTATATGAGAATGGACCCAAGCTGGTCCTGAAGGCACAAGCAAGTTACATGAAGATGATGCCCAAATGCCTGTGGATTTTACTCCTATTACAATGTTCTCTGGTGCTAAGCATGAACATCAGGGGTGTGTGCTACAATAGATTGATTGATTTGGAAAGAGAAGGCTTGGGCCTGGTTTACTAATGGTCTGCCTGCTATGTAAGCACTCCTCAGAAGTGGACAGCTGCAGCTTTGCAACGTGTTTCTGGGACAACCGTGAAAGATGCTAGTGAAATATTCACAGTGGACAGAACTTTGGGTAAGACATAAGGTCATATTATTTGTTTGGAAGGAGACATAGCCAGATACGCTTGCTTACTCATGGGCTATAGCCAATGGATTGGCTGGATGGTCAGGGACTTGGAAAGAGTATGATTGGAAAACTGGTGAGAAAGACATCTGGGGAAGAAGTATGCGTGTAAATCTTTCCAACTTGATGAATTATGTGAAGATACGTGTACCCCATGCTGATGCTCATCAGAAAGTGACTTCAGCTGAGACGTTCAATAATCAAGAGGACAGGATGACCCCATTCTGTGGACAGTCAGCCTCTTTCCCCAGCCAGTCCTGTCACTGCCCAATGGGCCCGTGGACAAAGTGGCTGGAATGGGGGAGGTGGAGGTTATATATGGGCTCAACATGGGCTTCCACTCACCAAGTGGACAGCTGCAGCTTTACAACGTGTTTCTGGGACAACCGTGAAAGATGCTGGTGAAATATTCACAGTGGACAGAACTTTGGGTAAGACACAAGGTCATATTATTTGTTTGGAAGGAGACATAGCCAGATACGCTTGCTTACTCATGGGCTATAGCCAATGGACCTGGCTACAGCTGCTGAGTGCCAGATCTGCCAACAGAAGAGACCAACACTGAGCCCCAGATAAGGCACCATTCCCCAGGGTGACCAGCCAGTGACATGGTGGCACTTTAACTATATTAGGCCACTTCCTCCATGAAAAGGACAATGCCTTGCCATTATTAGAGTAGATACATATTCTGGTTAAAGATTTGCATTTTCTTCACATAAGGCTTTTGCCAAAACCACCATCCACGGATCTTAAAAATGCCCAATGGTCTTATCTCACACAGTATTATTTCTGACCAAGGAATTCACTTCACAGCTAGAGAAGTGTGACAGTGGGCAAGTAGCCATGGAATCTACCTTTCATACCATGGTAGTAACCAAGATAGTTACCACCATCTTGAAGCAGCTGTCCTGATAGAAAAGTGGAAAGGCCTGTGAAGACACAGTCACAGAATGGGTGGCAGCAGCCTTGGAGGGCTGGGGCAGAGTTCCCCAGAAGGTACTATATGTTTTGAAGCAGTGTCTAACATATGGTATAGTTTCTTTGATGACCAGGTCCAGGAATCAAGGGACTAGTGCTACTCACTGTCACTTCTAGTGACTCACTAGGACAGTTTTTGCTTCTTGTTCCCACAACCTTAAGTTCTGCTGGCCTAGAAGTTTTGGTTCTAGAGAGGGGAGTGTTCCTGCGAAGAGTCACAACAAACATTGCCGTGCCACTTGGATGGGTCACTCCTCCAGGCTTCTGATATGATTAAGCCAACAGGCTAAGGAAAGATTAACAGTGTTAGGAAGGGTGATTGATCCAGAATACCAGGGGTGGTGGGGGTGGCGGGAGTTGGATTGCTTCTCCACAATGGAGCATGACCCTTTCTGGCTCTGGGGATCATTGACCAATATTGGTCCACAAAGGCAAAGGGAATCGAGACATGGGAAGAGGGGGTGGAGGAGTGGGGATGGGGGAACCAGCTGAGGGGAGACAGATCAACCTTACTTGGGGTGACTCAAGGCTTATGCAATTTTGGGGACTGTGATGGTTTGTATATTCTTGGACCAGGGAGTGGCACCATCTGGAGGTGTGGCCTTGTTGGAATAGGTGTGACCTGGTTGGAATAGGTGTGTCACTGTGGGTGTGGGCTTAAGGCTCTCACCCTAGTTGCCTGGAAGTCAGTCTTCCACTAGCAGCCTTTGGATGAAGACGTAGAACTCTCAGCTCTGCCTGCACCATGCCTGCCTGGATACTGCCATGCTCCCACCTTGATGATAATGGACTGAACCTCTGAACCTGTAAGACAGCCCCAATTAAATGTTTTTTTATAAGACTTGCCTTGGTCATGGTGTCTGTTCACAGCAGTAAAAC
The DNA here is from genome assembly GCF_000001635.26 of Mus musculus. Lineage (NCBI taxonomy): Eukaryota > Metazoa > Chordata > Mammalia > Rodentia > Muridae > Mus > Mus musculus. Next base: position 72,170,267 of record NC_000072.6, on the reverse strand, counting down.
CCTAACTAAGACAGGGACCAAGGTCAGAATATCCAGGATGGGCAAAGGTCATTGGCTGAAGTCTTTCTGTACCAAAATGCATCATTAGCATTAAGAGGCATTCCAGGTCTCAGGTGCTAGATGAATGATTTCTTATCAGGAGAAAGGAAGTTGAACCTGTAGTTTATATGACATTCTACAGGTAAAGATGTGTGTGGGGTTGAACTTCTCAGACAAGGTCAGACAAGGTCAGAGAAGTGGACTGCCAATGAAGGGAGTCCTCCATATTGCGCTGAGCTCAGAAGATAGACTTCAACCTTATTAACAGGGCAACAACGGAGGTGAGAAAGTTTATATCTGAAGTGCAAGAGATCCTATAAAGCATGTCTTGATGCTACCATGTCCTAAGATTAAAGTTAACGGGAAACTACAACAACCTAATCCAGGCAGGGTGACAAAGGACACAGACCCATCAGGAATGAATTTATGGGTCACTCCTCCAGGAAAAGAGGCAAGACCTGCTGAGGTGCTTACAGAGGGTGGAGGAAATACAGAATGGGTAGTAGAAGAAAGTAGTTATAAATACCAGCTAAAGCCATATGACCAGTTATAGAAACAAGGGTTATATTTAACATAAGTATTTCAGTTGTATTTGTTAAGAATGTGCACAGATATTCAGATTTTTCCCTTACTTTCTCTATCATATGATGATGTAATATGATGTAATATCAATAGCTGTCATATTTAAACTTGAGATACTAAAAGAATCTCCCTCAAGGGCATTTTGACCTATTCTAATTTATAATGCCTTTGCAGTTTATACAAGAATAGTTATATCATGTTAGGCACAATTATGATCTAACTGTTAAATATATAATGCATTTGCAGTTGTATATGGGATAGTTTATATTAAGTTGGGGCATTATTGTGACCTGGTTATTGTTTTCATTTGGAAAATGAACCTGTAATAAGGCAATGTAGTTGTATGTCAAATTGACAAGGGGTGAACTTGTGATGGCTGTTTTTGGTTGTCAACTTGACTACATCTGGAATTAACTAAAACCCCAAAATGGAGGGCACACCTGAGAGGGATTTTTACTTAATTTGAAGCAGGAAGACCCACTTCTAATCCAGATCTACGAGGACACACCTTTTATCCAGATCAGCTGACCTGAGAAAACCCACCTCTAATCTGGGCCACACCTTCTGCTGGAAGCCTATGTGAGGACATGGAAGAAGGAAGCCTTTGATCTTTTGCTCTAGTGTCTCCTTCCTAGCACATCCATTTCTTCACTGGCATCAGAGTCTACTTCTCTGGGATTCCAGTGTATACTGAAGACCAGATGAGACATCGAGCCTTGTGGACTGAAAAATTACTGGATTCTTAGACTCCATTTATAGCCAGCCATTGTTGGAATATCTGGACCACAACCTATAAGTCATTCCAATAAATACCCTTTATATACATATACATATATACATGAAATATAGGTACAGTTATATATACATACACGTATATATGGATATATGTGTATGTAACTACATCTATATGTCTACATATGTATTTCTATACGTTCTGCTACTCTAGAGAACCCTGACTAATATAGTGAGTAAGCTAATAAGCAGTGTTACTTCTTGGCCTCTGCTTCAGTTCCTGCCTCTAGGTTCCTGTCCTGCTTGAGTTCCTGCCCAGACTTGCCTCAGTGATGGACTGTTACTTGGAAGTATAAGATGAAATAAACTCTTTTCTCCCTGAGTTGTTTTTGGTCAGTACTGTATCACAGAAATAGAAAACCTAACTTAGACACCCTGTCTCAAAAAGAAAAAAAGAAAAAGAAAAAAAGATGTAATCCCAGTACTGGGGAAGTAGATGCAGGAAGATCCACAGAGCTTGCTAGCCAGTCAATATGGCTGAATCCATGAGTTCCAGATTCTGTGTGTTCCCCCAACTCCTCCAAGATTTTCCCAACCTCCCCTCCCATTGGAATTCATATCCTTTTAGTCTCTTGTTAGAAAACCATCAGGTATCTAAAGACTGATAATAAAATAAAACGAAACAAGTAGGGCTGGCGAGATGGCTCAGTGGTTAAGAGCGCCAACTGCTCTTCCAAAGGTCCCGAGTTCAAATCCCAGCAACCACATGGTGGCTCACAACCATCCATAATGAAATCTGATGCCCTCTTCTGGAGTATCTGAGGACAGCTACAGTGTACTTACATATAATAAATAAATAAATCTTTTAAAAAATGAAATAAGTAAAACAAACAAACAAAAACTAGATAGGGCAAAGCAAACAAAGAAAAGAGCCAAAGAAAAGCATGAAACACACAAATGCAGAGACACACGTTTGTACACACAGGCTTCCCCTAAGAGCACAAAACCAAAGGCCATAATACATACACAAAGAACCTGTAAGACTGGGGGTAGGGGCCCTGTAAAAACCTTAGGCAACAAAGATCCTCCAAAGATGACACTGAGTTTATTTTGGTCATCTATTGTTGGATGTGGGACCAGGCTTTAAGAGTGGTTTGTGTCCCCAGTGAGACGCTGTTGGAAAAAACTGTTTTGTTTTTTTTTTTTTCATTTGCAAGCAGTTATCAATTAGATATGGCTTCTGAATTAGAGATGAGGGCTCGTGTCCACTTCTTTCAGCACTGGGATCATATCTGGTGCAGACCCACAGAGGCCCTGTGCATGCTGCCACAGTCTCTGTGAGCTCTTGTGTGTATCGGCCCTGCTGTTTTTAGAAAGCCTTGTTTCCTTAGTGTCTGCCACCCAGTCTGTATCTTACAATTTTTCTGCCTCCTCTTTCAAAGGATTCTCTTGAGTCCCGAGGGAAAGGAATTCATGCAGGCATCCCATTTAGGACTGAGTGCTCCAAGATCTCTCACTCTCTGTCCGTTGTCCAGCTGTGTGTCTCAGTATGTTTCCAGCCACTGCAGGAGGAAGCCTCTGTGTTAATGTGTTAAGCTTAAGACATCGATCTATGACTAGAGCAGAATGTTGTTAGGAGTAACACTTTATTAGTTCATTCCTTTAGCAGAGCAGGAGTATTCGATTTTTCCCTAGGTCCCTGGCCTATCTTGTCTCTGGTTCTTGACCATCAGAACACTATCAGGGATATAGTTCATCTCATGGAGTGGGCCTTTACTCAAATCAGATATTGGCTGGTTACGCCCACAAGCTTTGTGCCACTATTGCCCTAGCACATCTTACAAGCAGGTCATTATTGTAGATTCAAGGACTTTGTAGCTTGATGGGTAGTTACCTTTCTCCTTCGGTAGTGTGCTGAGCACCCTCAAGTATCCAGAACAGTAGTCTATAGGGTGATGGCTGTATGTAGGCATCAACTCTACTTCTCTGTGTTCAGTGAGTTGTGTGGTTGTTGTCTCCAGGAATAGGGCTTTACTATCAGTTTAAGGACAACAGCCAAAAGCTTTGGCAACAGCCTGGGTTGGTTGGGAGTTCCAATGGGATGCCTTTGGCCAACGACTCAATTAGATATAACCCATTACCAGCACAAGAAGCTCATTTGGTGACCAGAAATGTCCAGTTGGGGTTCCATCTCCCATTATTTGATCATTTCATTTAGATTTAGGACACTTCTATTGTGTTAGTTTCCCCATGACCCCTCAAATGGCTCTTAGTGCTATCAGTCTCTTCCCATATTCTTTCCCTTACTTCTTCTTTCCTCCTGTCCCCATTTTATCCTCCTGTTCCTGCCTCCCCTGTCCACTTATACTTACCTGTTTTATTTCTCCTTCCTAGGGACATCCCTCCCTCCCTCCCTGCTAGTCCCTTACTCTCTGCCAAACCTCTGTGGTTATCTGGATGGTAGCCTGCTTATTAAAGACTCAACAGCTAACATCACAAATAAACAAGCGTATGCCAAAGTTGTCTTTCTAGGTCTAGGTTACTTCATTCAGGATGATGTTTTTATTTCCTAATTTCATGACTTTATTTCTCTAATGGCTGAATGCATTCCATTATGTAAACTTATCACATTTAAAAATATATATTCATCCATTGGTGGACATCCAGGCTGTTTCCAATTTCTGGTTATTATGAATAGAGCAGCAATGAACATGGTTGAGCAAGTAATGTATAGTATAGTACCGTATAGTATGATATAGAATAGTACCGTATAGTATGGTATAGAATAGTATGGTATGGTAGCATGAAGTAGCCTTTAGGTAGATGTCCAAGAGTGGTATAGTTGGATCTTAGGTAGATCAGTCCCCATCTCCCTGAGGGTCACCACACTGATTTCCATAGTAGCTGTGCAAGTGTGCACTCCCACCAGCAGTGGAGGACTGACCCCTCCCTCCATGTCCTCACCAGCATCTGCTGTCACTTGTTTTATTGAACTTGATCATTGTGACTGGTATAAGATGAAATTTCAAAGTTGATTTGCATTTCTCTGATGACTAACAATACTGAACATTAAAGTACTTCTCAGCCATTTGTATTTCCTCTTTTGAGAATTTTCTGCTCATATATGTACCCCATTTTTAATTGGGTTGCTTGTTTTCTTGATGTCCAGTTTTTTCATTCTTTATACATTTTAGAGATATTAGCACTCTATTGTTGGTAAAAAAAAAATCTTTTCCCATTCTGTAGTCTATTACTTTGTCTGAGTTATGATGTCCCCTGCCACACAGTAGCTTTTCATGAGGTTCTATTTGTGAATTATGTTCTCAGTGTCTATGCTAATGGTGTTCAGTTCAGAATGTCTTCTTCTGTGTCAATGAGTTCAAAACTATTTTCTACTTTTTCTTCTATCAGGTTCAGTGTATCTGATTTTATGTTGAGGTCTTTGCTTCATATGGAGTTTGGGCAGTGTTGTAAATATAGATCTATGTGGATTCTTCTACGTGCAGACAGCCAGTTTGACCAGTACCATTTGTTGAAGAAGCTGGGCTTTTTGTTTGTTTGTTTGTTTGGGCTTTTTTGTTTTGTTTTCCTCCCAGTGTGTGGTTTGACCCATGGGAATTGATGTTCTTCCAGAAAGAGATGACAGAGAAACAAAGATCGGGGACAAAGGCATGAGAGGGGAAGAGGAGCCTCTAGCTAGGACATCAGATAGGAAATGCGCAGACGGAGCGGGAAGGTTCTGTGTGTGCTCCAGCTGCTGGAACCCTGCAACAGTCAGTCAGGGCTGGAAGCTCGGCACTAAGAACAGTACACACGGCTTCACGACACTAGGTGGCGCTGCGTACCGGCTCATGAGTAATAGTCACTGGTTTTCTTTTCAAAAGCGAAGTCCCAGTGAACAGGCTCTGCTGAGTGGAGAAACTGCCAGAGGGGCTGTGACTGGCTCCCGCGCACACCAGTGCTGATGCAAAGTTAGGCTCCTAACTCCTGTTCTTGGCTTTCAAAGAATCTAGATAAATGGCTAGCAGAATCCTGAGTCAGAAGGCAGCCTGAAGGATGCTGAGGCCCAGACCGCCAGCCCCAATCGGTTTTCAGTGTGGCCCAACAAGAAGTCAGATTTCTTGCATCCCCCTTCCCAGGACACTCAACGCCCAGGTCCCCATGGCTTCTTCTATCCGCAGTCACATTGTTGGTTTTTAACGATGGGTCAAGGGAATCTTCCACTAGTATTCCCCTGGGAGTCCAACTGCCTTTTGCCCTGACAATGATCTCAGTTTGGCCTGCAAAGTTTCAGCTGAGGTCATGCCTGAGCCTACATTTGTCAGTTTGGTTTGGTAAGATAAAGTGAGCCATGCCATGCTGTGCTTTGAGAAAGTATATCCTGTTGTGAGTTGACAGTGTGTGTCACTTCCTTCCCTCAGCAAGCTCACTCTGTCTGCACTGAGTTCCAGCCTCTTGCCTCCTGCCTCCTGTTGATCACCCCCTGGCCTGGGCTCAGACTTGCTGAAAATGGCGTTTTGTCCCATGGTTAATAGCTTTGATGTCTGAAGCTACTGCTGGCTTCCAGCCATAAGGCCTGACCCTGCGTCCAAAAGCTTTTATTAAAAGAAGAAATGGGATGGGAAAAAAACTGGTAGTGTGCTTGCTCTTTGAGTGTGAGGCTGGGAGTTCAGATCCCAGAACCCATGTAAATGCCAGATGGGCAATCCCAGCGTTGGGAAGGCAGACAGGGGTGCCCAGAGCAAGCCTGAAAGCTAGACTAACCAGTATTGGTGAGTTCTGGGGTCAACTGGGAGATGCTAACTCAGTGAGTTAAGTGATTAACTCGGAGATCAAGTGAGACTTAATGTCAATCTCAGGTGCACAAGTGTGCACACATGTACCAGCACACACACACGTACACACACACATACACACATACACACACACACACACACACACACACACACACACCCCAATCTACCTTAAACCTGCTTACTGCAGCTTTACATGTGAGTGTGTATGAGAGAGAGAGAGAGGGAGAGGGAGAGGGAGAGAGAAAGAGACAGAGACAGAGATAGAGGGGGACAATGCAGGAAGGATACAATGCATAGGCAGGTAGTTTTTCCTCTAAAGTCAGAGTTCCTGTGGGTGGCCCATCTTTCCTCCAGCATGGAATTTTCCTAGAGGAACCCTGATGCCGACGTCCTCATTACACTACCTTTGCTTAATTACGTTCCCCCTTCTAGATGGAAACTCTGGTACAAAGGGTCTGAGCCGGTGTTTTTGCCGCCTAGGGATTTGGCTGGCAGAGGACTGCAGGCACTGATGGTGGTTATTCTAATGGAGCAGGGCCGTATTTTTGAGAGCCCTACTGGGCACTAGGATACAGTCATGAGTACCTTCTGGAACTGTGTTTTGTTTGCACAAAATGGCATTAGCAGTGGAACGGCCTGTCAGGAGAGTCAGCCGGAGCCACAGAGATGGGTACCCTGGGGAGGGGCCTCCACTCGGTGTCAGGGCCACAGTCCCAGACCTGGAGGATTTAGTGTGTGTGTGAAAATGAAGCCATCATCAGTTCAATTTCAGTTCCCAGTTTTGGAAAACTTGAGGGTGCATTTTCCATGACGGATCACCTAGGGCCTTTATTCTACCTCAGTCAGAGCAAAGCCAAGTAGGGAAAAATGGACTCTTGAGTCAGCTGATGCTACATGGAAGGCCCTGCAAGGCGCAGGATGGTGATTCCTTAGATATGCTGACTTTGCATTGTGGCTTCTAGGACTAGTATTTAAACAAAACAAAACAAAACAAAACAAAACAAACATTTTTTCTCTCTCTCTCTTTGCTTACAATCATTTCCATCAATGCATGCTGGTGGAAGGTTTTGACTGCATGGTGGAGTAGCTTTTAAGCTACTGGGATGTTAATTTTTCCACTAAGGAATTTACCTAACTATTTCTGTATTCACACAGAGACACAACAAGTAAATAAATCCAAATAAGTGGGTTTCCCCCTTAACTCATTGAAATAAAGAATACTTACAGTGTGTCACCTTTCAGCAGCAGTCAAGACTGGACAACAAAAAGGGCAGCTCTCTGTCTCTGTAGGAAACTGGGACTCTGACAAAGAGGAACGAGACTGTGGGCATCCAACGTCCCATCATTCAAGCCGTGCCTCTCCCGGAAGAGGGAAGATCCTTCCTGGCTGTGGGGAGCTGAGCCAAAGCACAGTATGGGGATGGAGCACGAGAGGAGGTAGGGAGACCTGAACGTGGGGAACGCTTTGCCGAGTTTGAAGTCGCTTCAGCCTGAGATGGATGAGGTCAGGAGACCACTAAAAGTGACTCTGGGATAAATCTAAAAACTACAAAGTAGATATATGAATGAGTCGTATTGTCCAAAGACAACACCGGGACATCCGATCTGCTCAGGAATGGCTAGACTGCCTGTACCTTCCAGACAAACCATACATAGCAGGCTCCTGTGCACAGGAGGAAATGCTGGTCTGTGAATCAGGAAGTCAGCCAGATGCTTTCGCCATCCTTGTCAGCCTCGCTGTGATAAATAACACCGTGTCAGCAGAGCAGGGAGTTCAGCAGGCGAGCCAAGGTTCTGACCCTTCTGACCTCCCCAGATCACAGAACACAGTGTTCTCCAGCGGAGGACAAGTGACATGTGCTGGCCCGGGGCAGAAGTGGGGAAGGAAAAGCCACTGATAAGATACTCTATCTAATGAAACATCTTCCGTGTCAGTCCAAACTCCTGTAGGTTTTTGGTCTTTAATTTTGCTTATTGGAGTGTGTGTGTGTGTGTGTGTGTGTGTGTGTGTGTGTGTGTGCACATGTGTATGTGAAATATAAGGTATGGACTGTGCCTCCTCCAAATGTGTTGGGATAATCCAACGTGATGGTGAGAGTGTTGGAATGGGGTCAGAAGGTGTTTGGGGAAGCAATATTTGAATAGTTGAAGTAATATTGTCCTGGTTTCATTTCCGCTGCTGTAATAAAATATCCTGACAGAAAGCAACTCAGCAAGGAAAGGGGAAGTTAGGAGCGCTTCTTGCTCTTCCAGAGGCTGAAGTTCCATTTCAGGATCAATGCTGAACCTTGCACAACCATCTGTGACTCCCGCTCCAGGGAATCCAACACTGTCTTCTGGTCGCTATGAGCACCCCAACTCATGTTCACTTACAGCTGCCCCCCAAACCATAAATAAAAAATAAAATAAAAAGGCAGCCCCCCTACAGATATACACAAAGGCCAATCCCTTGTAGACAGGCTCACTGAGACGTTCACCCCAGGTGATTCTGTTTGTTGAGTTGACAAAGCTAAGCACCACACCACCTAAGAAGTAGAAACTCGGCTATCTCCTTGCCTTTAGATCTGAGCAAAATGGACTCCTTTTGTTTGTAAGCCTCCTTGTCCAAGGTACACCGCATAGACTAGGAGAGTGCGTGCATACAGATTATTGAGCATCATACTTGAGGAGCAGAAACACCTTTTATGGACCAATACTCTAAAGAGACAACTGGCTGCTTTAAAATGGCCAAGTCTGTACTACATACCTACCATCAAGCTTTATTGAATAAAAAAGGATGTTCCCCATAAAGACAGGAGTGTGATACAACTAGACTATATGTTCTGGTTTCTAAATCTGCTTTAAGGAGCTCATTACAACTGCCTGGAATAGGAAGCACCTTCCAGCCCAGGACTATTTGTCCTGGCTTTATTTCTGTTGCTGTGACAAAATGTCCCGGCCACCCCAGGTCAGACAATCCATTCCAGTGAAGTCAAAGCCTGCAAGAAGTGTTAGGCTCTGAAAGGCAGGGTGCACAACCTGTTTTGCAAACGTAAGCAATAATATGTTTCCCAAAACGTATGGCTGTGAGTCCAGCTATGAAATGGGTCCCTTCAGCTACTGATGGTTTCTTCTAAGACATTACTTACATTGCTAGGACAATTATGAATTAAAAAAAAGTAGCTGGGCGTGGTGGCGCACGCCTTTAATCCCAGCACTTGGGAGGCAGAGGCAGGCGGATTTCTGAGTTCGAGGTCAGCCTGGTCTACAAAGTGAGTTTCCAGGACAGCCAGGGCTATACAGAGAAACCCTGTCTCGAAAAACAAAAACAAAACAAAACAAAAAGTCTATGTATTGCTTATCTGGCATAAAAGGCCCCCTGAGCTAAGATTCTAGGCTTGAGCTCTTCATCATGTACCTATCTTAGAACACCCACTGTCTGTCTTTAAATCCCACCAAAGATATGAAGTCAAATATATATGCCCTGGGGCTGGTATGTAGCTCAGATGGTAGGGTGTGTGGCAAACATTCAGGAAGCCCTAGCTTTGATTTCCCAAACCTCATAAACCAGGCTTTAATCCTAGCATTTGGGAGGTGGATGCAGGAGACTCAAAAGTTTAAGAATATCCTTGGCTACATAGCAAGTCGGAGCCCACATCCTGAAGGACTTTGATAAGCAAGGCTTTATTACGGGTGCCTTACAGGGATTAGAGAGTCGGCAAACAGCGTATGGCTAGTTACAGATGAACATCAGAGTTCTCAGTTCCTTACAGCTAACAATTTCCTCTCACTCCCAATGGTCGGCTCCAGAAAATACCTTTCTGCTGCTGGTGCAGCAGTGCACACATGTGGACGTCAGACAACTTGGACAAGTACATTCTATCCTTTTGCTATGTGACGCCTGAGAATCAAACTCAGGTCCTCAGACTTGGGGCGCTCTCCTTGACTCACTAAGCCATCCTGCTGGCCTTGATAGGATCGTCTGATGGAAGTAACTGTCACTGTGGAGCTATGTTTCCGTTGGCCTACTGCTGTTACTCAGCCTTAACTGCCCCTCCCTGCACACAGCCATTCCAGCTGTCGTTCTGCTCCTACCGCTCTCTGCTCACTTAGGATGTGCCCTTGCTCAGCAACTTAGTCGTTTAGACTGACCTGTCATTAACGCCAACTTTTATGGGAACTGAATTTCTACAATGAGGCAAACAGTCCAGATAACAGAACTAAGTAGCAATATATTGCTCATTTGGGACATCCCAGTGTTTAGTGAGCAGTAGTTCTCTCTTCATACAGAATTCCATTTTCCGTGGTTTCAGTGCCCCTTGGATGACTACAGTAAGAAAACATTAAGTAGAAAATTCCAGAAAATAAATAATGCATCCATTTTAAGTAATTTTATATTATATTACCACAATTGCTCGTTATTATTAATCTCTGTTACTCTTTTAAAAAATAAGTTAGTTGTATTTTATGTTGATTAGTGTTTTGCTTGCAAGTTTGTTGTGTACCATGTGCATGTAGTCCCCATGGAGGCCTGAAGAGGGTAGAAGAGCCCCTGAAACTGGTGTTACAGACGTTGTGAGCCACCATATGGATAGTGGGGTAAGCAACCCTGGTCCTCTGAAAGAGCAAGAAACGCTTTTAACTGTTGAACCATCTCACCAGCCCCATCTAATTCTTCTGTTGTGACTGATTTTATAAGTCAGCTTTTTGTAACTTTAATTTTTTAAAAAAATATTTTTTAATGATGGTTCTTAAACATTTTAACCTTCCTTGTAGCCCACCACCCACCAGAAGTAGTGGAAAAGAAAGTAGATATGGGGAAATGGACCCATTTAGAAATGGTTCTTTGGAGCAACTCCCATCTGTGCTGTCTGGAAATTGGCAGTTCAGTTCAAAGGTTAGCAGACAGTGACAGCTCGATTGATCGATGCACAGATACACCAGCAGTCCAGTTGGGATAACAACACAAATCAACAGCAGTCCCCGGAAGTGGCAACAAACTGTAGCACACCACCAAAAGTGTTTTTGTGCATTTCTCTCTATGGAGTCCTGACAAATGCAGCTCAACTATGCAATGTAAGGCAGACCAATACATGCGTGTTGTTAGTAAAGAATCCTTCACGTGTCCTTTCACATGCTTACTTTAGCAGAACATCCTCACTCCTGTGTCTGCTCACTCCTGTGTCTGCTTCAGGGAAATGTTCCTCCATGAGTCTGCCTTAGCCTTTCACACCGGTGTCCACTTTAACAAAACGTCCCTTCATGTGTTTGCCCCAGCAAAACACCATCCAAATGACTGTCCAAAGAACCCTTAAGTTTCCACTTCAGCTTCGTCATGGGTATTGGGTCCAGAAACAAACATAGTTATGGCTAAGGTTCAGTACTATCCAAGGAGTCTTAGAATGAATCCCTGAAGACAGGGAGGGAGGTGTGGCACCACTGTGGGATGGGGACTATGGCACAGCTGTTCATATTGCTGATGCAAAGTATCTAGAGAGCCCAGAGATTCCTGTTGTCTGCATTGGCAGATACACAGAGGTAAGAGCCGCTGTACCTGCAGAGGCTTGTACACAGCTCAGCACCCGAGATGACTTTAGGTTAGTAGGGTTACTTCGCTCCTGCTGTGATGAGACAGATTGTGGTGGTTTGAATGAGAATGGCCCCACAGGCTCACATATTTGGACGGATTAGGGGGTGTGGCCTTGCTGGGGGTAGGCTTTGCGGTTTCAAAATTCCATACCAGATCCAATTCTCTCTTTAACTGACGGTGGAATCAGGGAGGTAGTTCTTAACTTCTCCAGCACCGTGCCTGCCACATCTGCCACCATGTTCCCCACCATGATGACAACAGACTAAACCTCTCCATTGTAAGCCAGCCCCAGTTAGATGCTTTGGTTTATAAGAGTTGGCATGGACATGGTATCTCTTCACAGCAATGGAACAGTGAAGGCAACGACCATAATCCCCTTAAGGAAGAGAGTTCATTTGGCTTATGGTTTCAGTGGCCTGGAGTCTATAATGGTGGAGGCACAGCATGCTGGCAGGAGCTGGTCACACTCTTATCAACACGCGGTGGGGGGTACAAGACTCTAACCCATCAAGGCCACCTCCAGGGGTGCATTTCCCCCAGCAAGGCTATACCTCCTAAAGGTTCCTTAATCTCCCCACATAGGAACCTCACCTGGGGACCAAGTGCTCAAATACAGGAGCCTCTAGGACATTCCACATTTAAACAGCACACTTGGCATCTCACCTTTAGGCAGAAGAAAATCTCTAAACGTGTCTTCCTTTATATGATACCAAACATAATCTACTTGGAAACTTATTTTTCTATAGACAGGGTTTCTTATATCCTGAGCTGGTCTTAACTTGTTATGTAGTTAAACATGACCTTCAATTCCTGAACGCCTAGCCCAAGGGCTCTCAACCTGTGTATCTCGACCCCTTGGGGTCTGAAGTTGGATATCAGATACCCTGCATTTCAGACATTTATATTATGACTCATAACAGCAGCAATCATTTTATGGGATTGCATTAAAGGTGGCAGCGTTAGGAAGGGTGAGAACCACAGAGGCCCGTGCCACTGTGCCAGCTTATGTCAGGGACTGAACGTGAGGGATTGCATTAAAGGTGGCAGCGTTAGGAAGGGTGAGAACCACAGAGGCCCGTGCCACTGTGCCAGCTTATGTCAGGGACTGAACTCAGGGCTTCATGTGTGCTAGGCAAGTACTCTATCAACAGATTGACATCTCTGGCTCCAAACATGCTTTTAAGAACAGTAACTAAAAGAACATAGCGTAGTCGAGCTATCACACTGGGACATATCTTTCTTCTTTGCTCAGTAGATTGCAATTTCTTTCTTTTTCCTTTCCTTTTTTTTTTTTTTTTGTTTGTTTGTTTTTCTAGACAGAGTTTCTCTGTGTAACAGCTCTGGCTGTCCAGGAACTTGTTTAGTAGACCATGTTGACCTAAAGAAATCACAGAGATCTGTCTGCCTCTGCCTCCTGAGTGCTGGGATTAAAGATGTGCACTATCATGTCTGGCTCAGAAATTTCTTAATATCGGGAATTAGTAAAAATCTTATTCAGACAATTCAAGTGAACTGTTAAGCCTGCACTTTCCCTGTAGAGAGCATGGTCAAAAGCATCTGTGTATGCATGTTTAATGAGTGGCCATGCATATTTAATGAGTAGCCATGCATGTTTAATAAGTAGCCCTCCTTTCTGGTTTCTCTGAGTCTTCCACTGAGTGTTGGTTGTATGAGTCCATTGCTTCGTGAATACAAATTCATATCTTCTTCATATAAGGAGTGTGTTTATACCTCCTGAATGTATCTATCTATGTTCATGTACACTCATGTGTACTTGCACACTCGCCCGCTCACACAGATCATACATTTGGATGAAGGGAACTTCTCAAAGGAGAGGATATAAGACACATTCCTTAATTATGCTACAATGCTGGTCTAAAATGTTCTCTTGAGATAATACAAGGGCAAATTCTATAATTCCTTTGATATCTAGTAAGGAACCAAAGGACTGGAATGTTGCTAAAGCAAAGGGATTCTTGACTTTAACAATTGCTTTTTGTTGTAGTAACTAGGGTCATAGCTGCTACTCAAACCACTGGTGACCAAGATGTCATCATTCAGTAAGAGTAGTCTAATCTGGGTCCAACCAATAATGAAGACACATTCTCCCCCATGATCTATGGAAACAGACGTTGCTTTTTTATGTAGAAACAAGAGGAACACCGAATTGCAAGAGGCCTAGCATTAGTGGCATGATTTTATAAGGTTCTGGCTGAGCTTTGTCCAAAACCATGAGTCACCCCATACGTATTGCCATCCCTAAAGCATCCCTACAGCCAGAACTAATTACACTTAATATAAGGATGGAGCATAGGCTCTGCAGGTAAAAACAAAACAAGTAAAATTCACCCAATGTTTTCCTAGGAGCACATGAATAAACAGGCCACATCTAGCCTGCCAAAGTGGCTCAAACACTAGCAATTAGCAGTGTGCCTCAAATGTTCTGTCTTCTAGGTGACAGTGACTGGTGTTACTGGAAGTCAACCTTAGAGAAGGTCTGTTTCCACACAAACAGGTATGGGGGTGCAGTCAGGGATGCTTAGGTGTTGGGGGCTGGGAAGATGGCTCATCAGTGACGTTCTTATCACATAAGCCTGAGAACTTGAGCTACAGACAGTGTGGTGGTTTGCATGGGATGCTCGCCATAGTCTCGGGCATTTGAATACCCGGTCCCAGGTTGGTGGTGCTGTCTGGGTAGGTTTCAGAGGAAGTGCATACTGCGGGTGGGCCTAGTTCTGTTTCCTGCTTGCAGTTCTTATATGAACCCTCAGCTACTGCTCCAACTGCTATGCCCGCCTCCTGCTGCTTCTGCTCCACCAGGGCCGACTCTTACCCCAGATGAACTCTTTCTTCTGTAAGTTGCCTTTATCACGGTGTTTGAAATGTAATTAAATCAGGTAGACGGATCCCAGGAGCTCATTGGCCTGCCAGCCTGACCTCCTTGGCAAGTCTCAAAAATTAAAAGGTGGATAGCAAGCGAGGAAACACTACTCGAGGTTGGCTTCTGATCTCCACATATACCTGCATGTACATACAGGTATGCATGCACATGTGCACGTTCATGCCCAGAGCTGATTAAAATGTTCTTGAAGATGCTTTCACACCATCTCCTATTGGCTTGTGGTCTCCGGGAAGCCTTTTTATCTATCTATGGCATTTGTTCACTGTCTATGAGGAAGTAAAAATGGGAGGGAGGGGGCAGACACAATACAGATGCAGATAGAACATTGAAGAGGATGCTGGCAGCAGGACCAGGCCTGAAAGTTGATGGGACAAGTATTGGTATGGACTGGGGACAGGATTCCCTGGGGCTGCAGGGCAGTGGAGTGACCCGAGGGAGGCACTGGAGGGCATTGGCAGGGAGGGACTACAGAGGAAAGGCCCAGCACAGCGGATGGATGGAAACAGCTGCATACACCTTCTGACACCAGGGACCAGGCCACTGAACGGACAAGCTAGAGCCTGGCAGAGAGGCAACTGGTAACTGCTGTGGTGGTTTGAAGGGGAACGGTCCCTAGGGGCTCATATTTGAATGCTTGGTCCCCCACTGGTTTGGGAAGGACTAGGAGGCGTGGCCTTGGTGGAGGGGTGTCACTTGGGGGTGAGCTCTGAGGTTTTAAAAGCCCCCATTCCCAGTTAGCTCTTTCTGCCCTGTGCTTGTGAGATGTGAGCTCTCAGCGACTGTCCCGGCCTCCTGCGGCCATGCTCCCTGTGAAGGTCACAGATTCACCCTCTGGAACCTGAGCCCCAGATTAAATGCTTTCTTTTAGTAAGTTGCTCTGCTCATGGAATTGGTCCCAGTGTTGAAAGTTAAGGCACCCATCGCCTCTCCAGAGGGGACCCATGACTTAGATCACACAGCTAGGAGTGAAGCACCCTATCTGACCACCACTTTACAGCATCCAGGCGAGGTTTCCACTTAGCAGAGAATGAAGAGATTTTCCTAAAATGAACGAATGAAGGAACAAACACTCAAAGTCAGGAAATCACAGGGGCTCCTCAAAAGCTTTTATTCTTTTCTTTCTTTCTTTTCTTTTTCCTCTTCCCATGGCCTGGATAACAAAGGCTTTGTCATAATTTCTATGAACCATCTCATACAAACAGCAGAGTGCCTTAAATAACACTTAGATGATTTGGAAGGGCAGAATGAACACACACACACACACACACACACACACACACACACACACACACACACACACACCCCTCCAGAAGTTTAAAAGTGCCCTGACAGTGTAGGAAGTGTGGCTTCTTCCACCCTGGGGCAACATCACGGCGCTCAGCTGACAGTGGCTCACCAACCAGCAGCCTCCGGGACAGCTGCCCTGCCTGAGTCCTGCGAGCCAGCTGGCAGATGGACTAGCAGAAAGGGGTTATGAACTTGTCTAGCAGCTGCCAGAGGTGATGAGTAAGCCCTTTATCCTGGAGGCAGGAAGTTTCTCTGCCATCAGTTCTACCAAACAGAGCAGCAGACCCCAGTATCGGGCATCACAGCCATCATCCAGGGGCCAGAAGCCCCTCTCCTCCCACCTCAACACCTGAGCAGAGTACGTGTGTACAGTTTCTGCAAATTAAATTACTTCCTTAAAAAACAATAAACTATACAATTCTCTTTGAAAAGTCCTTCCAATCCCATTCTTAAGATTAACTTACAAAACTGTGCAAAATCCAACACTGACTTCAAATAAATAGGACGAAGAGGTGCACAGAGCAGAGCTTTTGTTGTTGCTGTTGTTCTTTCTTTTCCTTTTTTAAAAAAAATGTGGAGTTTGAAAACACTAGCTGCACATCGAAGCAGCTGCAGGGTGAAGTCCCTGTGGAGGCTGCTCACCACGCTCTCAGCTGCGGTGCTGGGTGAGGTTTGCCGTGTTCCGAGTTCTCAGTGGATGCCGCCGCTGAGGTCCTCCACCACGCCCTCCTTGAGGAGCTTCAGGAGGAACTTGGTCTCTGTGGTCACATTGTGCATGACCTGCCAGTGCATGGCGCCCATGCACTGACTGTCAAAGTAGTGCAGAGGGGTCCTGGGTTGACTGAGGTCGTAGCCAAAGCCTGCCAGGCTGACTTCATCACACAGATGTGTAGCCAAGACAACGGCAATGACGCCGATCGTGGGGATGTTCTGGGAAGAACACAGACCAGTTTATGCATTAAAAAATTAGTATTTCAATTATTTTTAACTCATTTCATTTTTGAGAAATATATATATATATTCTTTTTTTAAAAAATTATTTTTGGTTTTTCAAGACAGGTTGTCTCTGTGTAGCCCTTCCTGGCTGTCCTAGAACTCACTCTGTAGCCTAGTCTGGCCTCAGACTCACAGAGGTTCATCTGCCTCTGCATCCTGGGTGCTGGTTTAAGGTGTGTAGCATTGTTTGGTGTCTCTTTTTATATTTTTAATATGAGTGTATGTGTGTGTGCGTGCACACATATGCACTTGGACACGCATGTCACTGTGCATGTCTGGGGGTCAGAGGTCAACTTCCAAGAGCTTTCTCTCCTTTCACCATGTGGGTCTGAGATTGAACTTTTTTGGTTTTTTTTTTTTTTTTAAAGATAAAGGTCTTGCCACGTGCCCCAAGCTGGCTTCTGCCCCATGATCTCCTGCGTCAACCTCTGGAGTGCTGGATTACAGGCATAGGCCGCTCTGCCTGCTTACATTTACTCCTTTCAAAATAGATTCAACTAACTGTCGCCTAGCAGGTCCCAGGCTCATCCCACTGTGGCTTCCCCCTTCTGGCACGCCCTGTGTCTGCACGGCATCATGGCACGCCTCCCAGGATCTGCAACCCTAGCACAAAGCTTCCTGGATCTTCAGTCAAGTTTTGGGTAAAAACAGCACCATAAGACAAGTGCAGAGAGCCTGCGGTTGACAGCCCTCCCTGACGGTTGCCACCGGTCCAGATGTAGGCTATATTCTGTATCTAAAGTGCATGGACCCAGAAGTGCTTTCTGCATTTCTGGTGTGCTTGTGCATACATGGAGGACATCTTGGGAAAAGAACCCCTCCCACACTGATACTTGTGTTTCATGTATGCCTGATACATATACATTTTATAAGGTATTTTTAATGTATCTACGTCTTGGTTATGACCTATCACATGAGGACAGGTATGAAATTTCCCACTTAGGATATCATGTTGGCTGTCAAACAGGTTTTGACTTTCAGATCAGGATGTTCAATGTGAATTTGGCTTTGGACAGCCTTTACTCTGCTGATGTTGCTCTCATTTCAGTGGAGATGGTGGCTTCCATAAGTATTTCTTTTCTGTAAACTAGAGCAAGAGTTCCCCAAGAGCTCAGAGATGCTGATGGGATCAGGGAGGCTCCCAGGAGCTCCGTTCATTCTAAACTGCATCCTGACCCATGGGCATCCACGTCTCAAAGCCAGCCTCACTGGTTAAAAGGGGTTGTCGCAGCCAGTCTGCATGCCTGTTCACGGACAGAGGGAAGACACCAAAGATGCCTCCGTGCTGTGGCTGTGCAGCCTCCTGTCTTGTATCCTCCAATAAGCAGCCTGGAGCTCAAGTGATAGGCAGGGCACTCAGCACGCAGGGGATCCACAACCAGTGCCTGCACAACTGTGTGTGAAATCAACTGTTCATAGAAGCAATGCATGAAGAGATCAGATAGGACTGCTGGGGCTGCCAATATGGCTTAGCCGGTAAAGGGGCCTGATGCCAAGCCTGATGATCTGAGTTCAAGCCCCAGGACCAACAAGGTGGAAGGAGAGAACTAAGAAGTTGTCCTTTGACTTACACACACACACACACACACACACACACACACACACCTACGCACACACACATACAAACAAACATACAAATTAATAAATGTAATTTTTAAAAGAGGACTAGAACCTTTCCAAATTGTGTCATTTGTACCAAAAAGACCACATCTCACAGCCCACAAATCTTCTCACTTGATGGAAGGGCTGATGTGAGATTTTTCATGAGCAGATCGAGGCTGGCTTTGAACTTGCTATGAAGCAGAGGATAACCTTAAACTTTTGATCCTCCTACTTCTACCTCCTGGGTGCAAGGTGTGCAAAAATGCCTGGTTGTGTGGTTCTGGGGATGGAACCCAGGCATTGGTGAATGTGGGCAAACACTCCGACAACTGAGCTACATCCCTAGCACTGTAAAAAGAAAACCATCGTTTAGTGGTAACTATCTAGGCTCTGCTTCATTCAGCATTCTGCTACTATGTTATGGTGAATATCCCTAACTACCTGCAGTGGACAATCCTCTCATTTGTTTTATAATCAAGCCTTCAGAGTAACATTGCTGGGTAAAAGAAATCCATTCTTTTTGAGGCAAGGTCTTACCATGTAGCTATTCTGAGCCTGCCTTAACTTCCTGAGTACTGGGCTAATGGGGATGCCAAAATGCCAGCCAAGATAATTCTTATTTTATAATTTTAAAGGATTTTATCTTTATTATTTGTGTGTGTGCACGTGAATATATGCTCTGCCTCTCTCTGCCCCTCTCTGCCCCTCTCTGCCTCTCTGTCTCTTTCTCTCCCTCTCCCTTTCCCTCTCTCTCTCTCGTGTGTGTCCACCCAAGGAGGGTATCAGATGCCCTGGAATTGGAATTACAGACAGTTGGGAGCCATCTGATGTGAGGGCTGGGAACTGGACTAAGATCCTCTGAAAGAACATGGGCCTGTAATTGCTGAGCCATCTTTCTATCTGTGACCATCCTTATTTTAAGTTAATGCATACTACTAATACAGGAAAAGGGTCACTTTATTCTACTACATTACTGCCAGACAAAGATCTTTAAATTTTGCTATAAGGTGAGCAAAAAACCAGTCAGGTGTGGTGGTGCCTGCTGGTGACCTCAGTACCTGGAGGCAGAGGCAGGAGAATGAAGTGAGTTTTAAGGCCAGCCTAGTCTACATAGTGAGTTCTCGGCTAGCCAGTGTCACTTAGTGAGATCATAAAAACAAAACAAAATACAACAAAGAAAGTGGGGTTAAAAAAATCCACTGTGGCTCTAACTGCTTTTTATTCAATTTCTGAGGACTAAATATTTTATCATATGTTATTTATTTATTTTATTTTATTTTGTCAAATGTTCTTAATTTTTGTCTCTATTAATTTTTTTTATTATCTGGATGAGTGTTTTGCCTTCATGTATGCAAGTGTATCATATGCGTACCCTCAGAATCCAGAAGAGGGCACTGGATCCCCTGAAACTGGAGTTACAAACATTACGAACTGCTATGTGGGTGCTGGGAACAGAACTCAGGTCCTCTGGAAGTACAGCTAGTGCTCTTAGCTATAAGTAAGCACTGAGCCATGTCTCTAGCTCCATTTCATTCCATTCCAATTTATCTATCTATCTATCTATCTATCTATCTATCTATCTATCTATGCTCTTTTGTTTGTCTGATTTAGCTCTAGGAAGAATTCTTTGTATTTTGAGCATTACTTGGTCATGCACGTGCTAAATCTTGTTTAAGAAAGATTTCCTAGCTGGGTGTGGTGACATGTGCCTTTAGTCCCAGCACTCCAGAGGCAGAGGTAGGTGGATCTACTTGCTACGATTAAGAAAAGGATGCTCCACACTACCCCCTTCTGGCGGCATATGCTAATTGCAGGTTAACACCCTACTCAGTGGACAACCTAGAACAAAAAAGGTTTTCAAATTAGGCTGCAAAGAAAATCATCTGGGTAATTTTGAAAATCCCCATGCACAGACCACAACACTGACCAATAAAGTCTGAATATCTGGGATGGGGCTAGACTGAAAAGCACTGTCTTAGAGGGCTGACTTTATTTACTATCACCTGTGAAGTGTTAGTAAGTACCAATTCTTACTATCTTGTAGAGATAAAACATACAGAAACTTTTTAGATGAACAATGTGCCCATTAGTGTGGTCGTGGGGCGGCAAAGATATCTTAAGTAACCTCTCCGTGGTGTGTCTCTCTGCTAAAGAGTACACCAGGAAGAAGGCTAATTAAGCCACCATGAGCCCTGGCACCAAGGAGTGTAATGATAACCACACAGGGCTTGTCTGGTCAGTGAGGTTTCCCTACTACAGATGCTTCTAGAACAGCGGTTCTCAACCTTCCTAGTGCTGAGACCCTTTAATACAGTTCCTCATGTTGTGGTGACCCCAATTATAAAATTATTCTTATTGGTACTTCATAACTATAATTTTGCTAATGCTATGAATCATAATTTAAAAGCATCTGATCTGGAGGATGTCTGATATGCAACCCTGTGAAAGGGACATTCGCTTCCCAAAAGGGTTGCAACCCACAGGTTGAGAGCCGCTGTTCTAGGGATACAGATGTGTCCACACAGAACTTGAACAAGTTTCCTC
The DNA here is from genome assembly GCF_000001635.26 of Mus musculus. Taxonomy (NCBI): domain Eukaryota; kingdom Metazoa; phylum Chordata; class Mammalia; order Rodentia; family Muridae; genus Mus; species Mus musculus. The sequence continues at coordinate 72,149,218 of NC_000072.6, read as the reverse complement.
TTGTCCACAGAGAACAGTTAACAGGGTAGCAACAAGACTACCTTATCATGGCCCCAGAATCTTGACTGAGGCTCTGAGTACTGAAGGATGTCGAAGGCAGTTTCTTTGATGATAACTGGGTTCAAAATCCTGAAGTGCTTTGGCTGGAGTGGGACTTTTTCTGCCACTTGCTTCCAAAAGAAGAGGCGAACCCAAAAGGGCTGTGGAAAGAGTGCAGTCATTAGAATGCTTAGTAATGTCATCCTGTCAACAGCGGTGATAAGAGATTCACTGCTAGTTATGCCAAGGCCATGGGCCTGGCTCCAGTTGGCTTTGTAACCCAAACCCTAGAGTATCATCACCTCAATGCATGTGAATCCAGGACTGCAACCCAATAATGGAACCCCGAAACGTGCAGTTTACAAAGGTGGCACAGACCTGAACAGAGCAGATAGAACCAGTTTATTTGCTTAAGGAAAAAACTGCCCAGGGATGACCTGAGGGCCTCTCTTTTACAATCTACAGCCACTGTGTTCCCAGGGAAGGACGGTATGCTGGCTGGATTTAAGGGTACTGAGTGCTGTGAGTGTCTTGCTGGATGGGTTCTCACCAGTACCCACTTTCCACTGACTTTAACTCCTAGTCTCATAAAGTTGCTTAGCAACAGGCTGTAGGTCACTTCATTTTCCCATTAGAAATTCTATGCAATAGAAAATCCAAGATCATAATAATCTGTAGAAAATCAGGCTCTGGGGATAGAAATGGCTCCATTACACAGTATGGAGCTAATTTAAAACAATGTATATTTTAGCTTTCTAGGTGTGTGTGTGTGTTTGTGTGTGTATTAGGCGGAGAAAGATCTCTGAGAGTCATTTCTCTCTTTTTTACCTTGCAGCTCCCTGGGATTAAATTTGGGTCATGAGGCATGGTGGCAGGCACCATAATGGCTCACCCTCTGAGCCATCTCCGATGACCCTATCCTCTTAGTTTTTGTTTTTTGTTTCTTTTTCTTTTTGAGACAGGGTTTCTCTGTGTAGCCCTGGCTGTCCTGGCACTCACTTTGTAGACCAGGCTGGCCTTGAACTCAGAAATCTGTCTGCCTCTGCCTCCCAAGTGCTGGGATCAAAGGCGTGTGCCACCACCGCCCGGCAATCCTCTTAGTTTTAGAGATGGATATTTGTGATCAGCTTGATAACTGAACTGTGAAAATTATTTCACTTTAATGGGTGGAACTACAAAGTAACATGATTTGACTACTGGACAGCCCAACAACAGGAATCCAGGTGGAAAGCTCTGCTCTGCCTTTCTAGAAGACTTTGGATTTACCCCAGTGACAGGATCCTGACCATGGCATTTTGGAGAACGTCTTTGGGATGATATATATCTATACATACATATATATTCTTCATCCTAGCAGCCTCACTTCTTGAACTAACTAAAAGCTATTCGAGTCTATTCTGGAGAACAAGGTAACTAATCTCAGGATGGAAAATGTGGTCCTAAAGTTCATACTCCCTTTTAGTAATGACCACCATTTTCACATAAAACTCTCTCCTAGTTTTAATTTACTTGTTTGTTTCTAAGACAGGAGGATCACACGTAGCCCAGGCTGGCCTCAAACTCTATGTAGCTGAGGATGACCCAGAGCTTATCCTCCTGTCCTCACCTCCCAAGTGCTGAGCTTGTAGGTGTGCACTCCTATGCCCGGCTTTATGTGGTGCTGGGGACCGAACCCAGGCCAGGGAAGGATTCTACAACTGAGCTGCATTTTCAGTCCCACGACCCAGCTCTTAACCAGGTTCTAGAAGCAATTTGCAGCAAGAGTTCTGAGGGGTTTCTACAAACAGGGAGAGTGTAATTTGAAAGACAACATAAAAGTATGAATTCTACTGTGTCTATTTAAAAAATAAATGTCCATAATTGCAATCCAAGATGCTCTAAGCTTTTACCTATGTCTGATTGCCCGAGGACTTTGAGTTCTTACCAGGCTTTCATTTTTTACCATTGCTTGAAGCCACTTGAAATCAACACTCTTAAATAAAACAGTAACGAACAAATCATTGGCGTAGTATTCAACGTCCGACAGTGGCGCACCCTCTGGGTAAGTCATCCTTATAGTAGTTTTATTCCCAACGTGTTCAGAGTAACCCTCAACTGGCGCACTGTTCAACCTGATCAAACGAAAGGGAACAATTGACAAAGGAGGCCATTAACCATCCGGTCATATCACGTGACACTCCCACATCCTATGCCATGTCCCCCATGAATCAGGACATTGTTGGAACAGGCTTCCCTCCCAATGGCCTCCGCGCACTTCACAACACTGACTGTCCCCCGTGGTCCTCACTGAATGCAGCCTGCAGTCCATGGAGGAACACCAGCATACGGCCTTATGACTGTCAACCTAAGTGGTCTGGCATGTCCTGGTGTTTTAAGCTAATCCAAACATAGAACATTTGGGGCTTTCCTGGATGTTACTTTCTTTGAAAATCTCTTGTTTGTTTTGATAATTAGGAGTTCTTGACAGAATTCCAAAGTTTCTCGAGTACTTGGGGTTACAGAGATGTGCCACTGTGCCCAGGATTTCTGAAATCCCATGAAAGTGTCCGCAGCACAGTTGTGTCTAAACTTTCTTTCTCATGGCTACTTCCTCTTCCAGACCTTAAACACCGAATCCCTTGGTTACTAAACCAAGCTAATCCCTTGGTTATAAGTCAACTAAATGCCAGAGCGTGCCGCTGGGCCAGACTGTTTTCTCCTGATCAAAACTGAAGGGCATGGTTTACACACACACACACACACACACACACACACTCACTCACACTCTCACACACACACTCACACACACTCTCACACACACACACACACACACACTCTCACACTCTCTCTCTCTCTCTCTCACACACACACACACACACACACACACACACACACACACACACACACTCACACACACTGAGCCAGACTGTTTTCTCCTGATCAAAACTGAAGGGCATGGTTTACACACACACACACACACACACACACACACACACACTCACACTCACACTCTCACACACACACACTCTCACACTCTCTCTCTCTCTCTCACACACACACACACACACACACACACACACACACACACTCACACACACTGAGCCAGACTGTTTTCTCCTGATCAAAACTGAAGGGCATGGTTTACACACACACACACACACACACACACACTCACACACACACACTGGGCCAGACTGTTTTCTCCTGATCGAAACTGAAGGGCATGGCTTACACACACACACACACACACACACACACACACACACACACACACACACTCACACACTCTCACACTCTCTCTCTCTCTCTCACACACACACACACTCACACACACACACACTCTGATCTTGAGCATCATGGCCTCGTTCTCAGGAAGGCACGCTCAAGTTCTCAGGACTTGCTAATCAACTTTCAAAAATGGGTCGGCAGAGAGTAACAGTAGAGATGGACTGTCAGTGGACTGACTTAAAACTCTTTCAACTTTATGATGGTTCAAAGCCATGTGCATTTGACAGAAACCAAATTGTGAACTTTGGATTTTGACTTTTCCTGGGCTGGTGATGTGTATTTATGCTGTGACGGGGTGGCAGCCATGTGGATCATGAGGGGAAGTGACAGGCACTCTACACTACGAGTGATGAGCAAACTAAGATGCTCAGTAGGCTATGTGGAGACATGGGGAGCCACTCTCCATGGCTCTCCACCTTAATCACTGCAACAGGTCTCGCAAATGAAGCCAGAGCTCACCAGCGTGACTACTGTAGCCAGCCAGCCTGCCCAGGGGATCCCTTGCCTCTGCTCTCTGAGCCTGGCATTATAGAACATGGAATGTACAGCCGGGCTGTCATGTCTACTTGACATTTACTTGGGCACTGGAGGGCTGAGCTCCAGTTCTGAGACATGAATATAGGAACTGAGCCACCTCCCTCGCTGCCCCTCAGGCATCTTTTGATGGAGGTGTATGCTGGGTGTGCAGGTGGAAGCCTCCTGGTACGCTAAGGAACATCTGTAGAGTCGATGCAGGGAAAATAAGCTCAACCGGGCGTGCTCGACCAGGGCGAGAAGGTAGACAGGAAGGAGCTGTACTATCTCCACGGATTTATGAAAATAAAAACATTTCTTAATCTTTCTCTTTCTAATCAGGCTTGATGCACCCATCACTGTCCCTGGTGCACAGGAGTCTTCCTGCCCTTGAAGCGTTCATGCCCAGTCCTGCCACCCCAGGACATCAAGCCTCATTTCTGGTCCCTCTCAGCTGTCTTAGCCCTATCCCCCCACCAGGTAGGGTTCTCCATTCAGCCACCCCTGTCTGACTCCTCTCTGGGAAGATACACACTGCTATCCTTCTAAGCCAGCTTCATATGCCATCTGTCCTGGAACTGAAGGTCTGCACTGTCTGCATGGGTCTAACCCACTTCTTTCCCACAGCCTAAGCCATGAACCACTGGATGGGTGGGGCTCCTGGTCCTGTCTGGCACAGGGCTACTTGCATACAGGCATTAATTTGCTCCTCAATCAGGCCCCGGTACAAGGTTCTGGAAGCCCTCAGCCCTTGTATTTAATCAGTTACGGACTGAGATCTTTGTGTCTTCCATGGTACCAGACACTCATGACATCAACAACTGGGATTATTTCTGAGAAGAAAGCACTTAACACTGCCAGGCAACAAAAAGCCGGAACAGGTGGCAGCTGTTTCATGTCGCCACTGACCTCCCCGTGAGACCCGGCCCACTCTGCTCTGCTCCCAGTCATCTGAGGCTCCTTTCTGCTTCTTCCTGGTTTCTTTTCCTTGCCCCTTTGAATACCCAACTATTCCTACAAAGGCCTCCTACCCACTGCACCTCGCCCCAGCGCCCTGCATCCTATGCTCTCCCCCAAAGTAGCTGTGGCATTTACAGAGCACCATCCTGTCACTCACTGCTCTTAGTGCTTTACCGTCCGTGCGTCTGGTCTCCACAGTGGACAAACCTTACTGCTTCTGGACTACAGATGAGGAAACTGAGGCACTGTGGAGTGGCTGGCCCAAATCACAAAGGTCCATGTGAACATCCTCATTTTGGGAGTCAAAATGGCTGGGATGGGTTTTGTCATGTCCCTTGCTAACCAGTTTTTCCCCACTTCCGGGGTTCTGTTAGTGGTTCTGGTTAGTGGTTCTGCTAAGGTCAGAGATCCCTGGAGTAGAAATCTATCACTTGAGATTAGTTTTCAAGCTATTAAAAGGGGCTGTCAATTACTTTTCAGTATGTCCCCCAAATTCAGTCTTGTCACTATTTCCACTCTTTGTGTGTCACCCCCAGCCATGCATGTCACACCTTCGTCTGTAGGCTCTGTCTTCATTCCCCTCTCTCCCGCCTGCCCATGGGTCTCTGCAGGACAGACTGAATGAGGACCCAGATCTTGTGGCTAATTTACTGCAGTGTAACCCAGGGTCGGAAAAATAGGCCCCAGGTCTTGAAGAGACCAATTCTATTTTAAATAACTTGTCTAAGGAACCAATCATAGCTGGATAAAACGACATGTGCATAAAAATATGCAAAGTAGTTTCACAATAAAAAGTAAAGAGACATAAATATTCTAATGTCTGGCAAAAGAGCCACCAAAAAATTATCTTCTTCTAAAGGAGCGCTAAGATACTAAGACCTCAGAAACTAATCATAAGTGTAAGTTTAAACTATCTTGTAAAAACACAGTGGAGGGCTGGAGAGGTGCCCCGTGGTGAAGGGCGCCTGCTGCTCTTCCAGAGTTTGGTTTCTAGCAGCCATGTTGGGTGGCTAACAGCAGCCTGTAACTTCACTTGGGAGATTCTGACGGCCTCTTCTGGCCTCCACGGGCACTCCCTCGCATGTGCACACATACACAGGTTACACAAACCAAAAACAAAGTCAATCTTTAGAGAGAGACAGAAACACAGACGCAACCTCACATCCAGAGCAGGAGTGAGGGGGGCTGCACAGCAGTCGGCAGTGGCTGCTGATTCCTGTTCCGAGTAGCCCTCATTTTCTTCCTAATAATGGGTATGTTTTACATTTATAATTGGATAACCTTTTTCTTTCCTGCACTATCACTAAATCCAGGCCCCTGTGTATTATAAGCAAGCATTCTACCATTTGGCTATATCCCTAATCTAAATAATTAAATAGGAAAAATAACTTTTAGGCACTGTGTGGTGGCACATGCCTTTAACCCTAGGCAGAGAGATCCTGTCCTAAAAAACAGAAACCAACCAAACAAACAAAACAACGCCCCCAACAACAAGAAGCCCCCAAACCAAACAAGTATGCAAGCAAGCACTCGCCCCCCCTTGAAGAGTCAGGAACATCACTGAACTCTAGGATGGCTGTTTCCTGCCTGTGCTGAGTTCTAACTGCCCTGGAGGCTGGCTGTCCTCCCAGGGCTCACTGTCCCTAAACTTTGTCCCCAAAGCCAGGTGTTGCCCTCCTGCCTTGCATCAGCCTACAGGCTCTGTCTTACAGTACTGGTTACCAAGCCCCCACCTCCACCTTTCCAAACCTCCTTCCTCTGCGAGGCCTGGCCAGTGACGGCAGCCCACACATAGGCCTTGGATCTAGGGTAAGCAATGCAGTTTGGACACTTGGCCATTTGTGATTTTGTTTCAACACCCCCAAGAGTTGAAGCAGGGGTGCTGAAGAGCTCCCACTGTTCCTCTCTGTCCCTGGAAGATTCTAGAGAAGCAAGGCTGGTTTGGAGCGCAGATACCTTATTACCACATCGAACTGGTTGAGGGCGTGACCCAGCTCTAGTCCGTGCAGGATGCCCCCGTTCCCAACAACCACACAGCGCTTGCAGGCCTTGGCTCTCAAGTGTTCAGGAAAGTCATGTTCGGGCAGCATATCCAAGAGGCTCTGGACTTTACTGGAGAACTTCCGGAATCCAAAAGGCGGGTCATACTTGAGCTCAGCTTCACTGGCCGTGGGGACCTTCTGCACAAAAGGCTCCAAGTTGATGCTGTACCTGTCCTCAAATAACAGAGCCATAGCCGTCTTCGCGTACCTGGGCCGACATTCCTTCTGCAAGACTTCCTGAGCATAGCTCTGAGCTCTCTGGAAGGGGATGACCAACATAGGCTTTAAAACCTCTCCAACATTAGAAATGACACTGTCTAGACATTTAGTCCTGTGATTACCATCTGATGATATACATCATTTACCTTTTAGGGTTAGTGTTTTCTCAGGAATGGGCAGGAACCAGAAGGCCATATCTTATGACAAGAACAGAAACTCTACAAGGCCATTACTTTCATTATGCCACTGAGGCAAACTGTCACCAGAAGATGGGCCCTAAGTTGGCTGACTGTACTTACCTGCAGTATGCATAGTGGTCAGATCTATAGAAAACACAAGGAAGAATAGTGGGACCAGGGACTGAGGAGATGCAGAGATAAGGAATGTGTCTGACAGTAACAAAAACAGTATTTTTGAAAGATTCTGGAGGGCCAGAAAGATGGCTCAGTAGGTAAAGATGCTTGCTGCTGACCTGAGTTTAATTAATCTCTGGGAACTCACAGAATAGAAGGAGTAAGCTTACTCCCCAAAGTGGTCCTCTGACCTCCGTACTGTGTTATAGTGCACACACACACATACACACACACACACACACACACACACACACACACGCATGCACCCAGTGGTATGTTTGCTTGGCATGTTGCAATGCTCTGATTTGGCCCTCAGGACTGGCTAAGATGGTAAATTTTGTTCTATGGCTTTGTGCCGTCTGGGAGACAATGACCTTCAGTGTTATCAGAGAACAAGTGTCCTGACCTCACAGAACTTGCTGGTTCCTGTGCACGTGCCCAGGGATGGTCCTCCTACCGAGGCCAGCTGCTGAGGCCCAGTCAGAAGACTTCCCACGTGCTGCTCCTGCTGTGTGCTTCCCATCTTTGTGTCCGACAGCTCCCCCCGCTCCCCCCCTCCCCCGGGGCAGTTTTCTCTTGTGTGCACACGAGTCCGTGCAGATGTGTGGCACAGGCTCCTGTAGGTCACAGGATACCTACTTTTAAGACTGTATCTTGTCTTCAAACCTGTCAGTGTATCATGGAGATTCTAGCTGTTGTAGTCATAAACATGACCTCAGCTGGTTTTCCTCGGTCTTGTTATTTTTACTCTAATTTTTTGTTACACTTCATTCTGTGTATGTGTATGTGAGTGGGTGTGTGTGCCTGGTGTGTGCATGTGTTAGTGTTCATGTGTGTGTGGGGTATCTGAGGCCAACCTATGGGAGCCAGTTTTCCCCTTCCTCCGAGTGGGGCTAAGGGAGGAACTGGTTGTTGGTCTTGGCAGCAGGTGCTTTTTACACTTGGAGCCACTTCACCAGCCATTATCTGATTTTTACAAAATATACTTTCGACGGAAACATTTCCCTCATCTCAGTAGAAAAACCTTTAAAAATATTTTTAAAGTGTAGCCTTGCAAAGGTCTCCAGAGTGAGCTCCAGGCCAGCCAGGGCTACACAGAGAGGCCTGTGTGTGTGCATTTGGGGAATTTACCTCCTTTTGGTAAAGGGGAACTGACTAATGGTTTCACAGCCTTGCACCCCCTGTGGCACCCGAAGATAAGGTCACCAGTGAGTTCCCTTTGTGGTTTCAAGGTGTCACACCCAGGAGAATGAATCAGGGCTGCTCACGTGCCAAGGCCCGAAACAGCAGCTTCTACGCCTATGGAAAAGGAAGTTACTCCACACACCAGCAGCTCACACAAGCACTGACATCTTCCTGAGGGGTCAGTCGGAACACCAAGCAAGGAACCTATCATGGCCCGGAGTCCTCACAAACACTAAGCAGGCGAGGCTCGGCCCTTCATGGGGCCTTATCCCAGCCTGGGGGGAGGGTGGCAAACAGAAGGGTCCTGCCACTGACTTTACTCATCGCTCTAGTCTCCAGGTCTCGTGGTCATAGACAGCCATTTTTGGAGCTCCTGAAACCCAGTTCACCCCTAGGATTCATGCCCAGTACATGTTTTCCCAAGTCACCTAGGATCCAAAGGGACACCTGCAGCGTGCCAAAGGAGGCCCAGGGAAGGATGCTGGAAGTGTGCGCGCAGCTCTCCTGTGCTGCCAAATCTTTTCTTTAGAAGTTTCCTTTGGAGAGGAGTGAAATTTCATTCCATTCCCTGTCCTGGGAAAGCATTCATCTCATTTAATCTACTGTATTGTGAGCAGAGCCCAAGGCCCAGCTGTCACCCTCTGTAGTAACCCTGCCTGTCTCAGGGCTGGGGCTGGGGACCTGAGGGAGCGAGCGCAGCTAACAGCACTGGAGAGAGTGAGAACACTGTGAGCCTGGTTCCACATGTTTAAAGATGTGCTGAGCTCTGAAGGTGCCTGCCATCACAGGGCAACTTTTGCTAACTACAGTGCACTTTGGGGCCTCTTCTCTTTTCCCTACATGGGGTTCACAGCTTTAAAAAAAGGTGGGACAGTTCACTTTAAGGAACTGGGGTGCTCAGAGGAAGCAGGGGTTCCGGACCATGGCAGCCAAGTGGAGGAGGGCTGACTGGGAGGCGCCATCCTGGCGGCTCTGAGATCCAGAGAGCTGATGTTCCTCTTTTAAGAAACAAGATGCTGTGTCAAATCTAGGGGTGGAAATAAAGGCTTTAGCTCTTCAACGTTGTACTGGCTAGTTTTGTGTCAACTTGACACAGCTGGAGTTATCATAGAGAAAGGAGCTTCAGTTGAGGAAATGCCTCCATGAGATACAACTGTAAGGCATTTTCTCAATTAGTGATCAAGGGGGAAAGGCCCCTTGTGGGTGGGACCATCTCTGGGCTGGTAGTCTTGGGTTCTATAAGAAAGCAGGCTGAGCAAGCCAGGTGAGGCAAGCCAGTAAAGAACATCCCTCCATGGCCTCTGCATCAGCTCCTGCTTCCTGACCTGCTTGAGTTCCAGTCCTGGCTTCCTTGGTGATGAACAGCAGTATGGAAGTGTAAGCCGAATAAACCCTTTCCTCCCCAACTTGTTTCTTGGTCCTGAGGTTTGTGCAGGAATAGAAACCCTGACTAAGACAAATTGGTACCAGCAGAGTGGGGTATTCCTGTGACAACCTGACCATGTTTTGGGGAGGTCTGTGGAAGGACTTTGGAATTTTGGGCTTGAAGATCCATTCGTTGTTAAGAGCTCTGTCAGATGTTTTGTAGGAGCTTGGAAGATAATGTTGAGAACAGTGCAGAAGATGGAGGCCTGGCTTGTGAAATTTCAGAGGGAAAATTAAAGACTCTTTTCAGGGCCATTCCTGTTTTGATTGTGAAGATTCTGTAGTTCTGGTTAGCTGGGGCTGAAGAATCAGCTGTGATTAACAAGATACCAGAACTACTAAAGCAAAAACTTTGCATTACTGGGACTATTGATGCTGGTTAGCTGGAGCTAAGAAATTAGCGGTGATTAAGAAGAGACCAGCATCATTGAGGTGACATTTTCTGGGAAGTGTTTTCTGAGAGCACAGTGGCTGTGTTCCAGATATAGCCAAAGTTGTACATTGTGCTGTGGCTGGACTTGGTAATGTGTAAGGGTCACCCAGGTGGTACTGGTTTTGAAGGCATGAAGGAGTTGAGCAGAGCAGCTGAGGCTTGGCACTGTGAGAGGCCATGGAAGGCCATTGGTGAAAGTGCAGCCTCAGTTGCAATTGATGGCCCAGGACTGAAGGGGTCATGCAGTGTTTTGGAGATGCCAGTACCATGAGATGACCACCAAGAGCAGCAGCAGCAGTGGATTACAGGCATCTGGAGCCTAGAGGATGACGCGTGTGCTACAAAGGGCATGGCTGGAGAAGTGACCCAAGCCCTTGGAGGAGCCCAGAAGATCGTGAGTTGGATCCCAGACATTGGACGGTTGGAGATTGACTTTTGCTTTTGATTGTGACTGTGCCCTGATATTTTCCCTCTTGAAGGAAGAAACTGTTTTAGTGGAGCCCACAGTTAAGAGACTTTTAATTGTAAAAAGTCTTTGGATTTTAAGAGAGATGGATATTTTAAAGAGATTGAAATTTTAAGAATATGTAAAGACTGTGGGACTTTTAAAGTTATTTAGATCTTGGGGATGAATAAGATTGTAAGGGTTGAGGCTTACTAGTGATGTTTTTGTGTGTCAAGTTGACAAGGGGTCAATTGTACTGGCTAGTTTTGTGTCAACTTGACACAGCTGGAGTTATCATAGAGAAAGGAGCTTCAGTTGAGGAAATGCCTCCATGAGATACAACTGTAAGGCATTTTCTCAATTAGTGATCAAGGGGGAAAGGCCCCTTGTGGGTGGGACCATCTCTGGGCTGGTAGTCTTGGGTTCTATAAGAAAGCAGGCTGAGCAAGCCAGGTGAGGCAAGCCAGTAAAGAACATCCCTCCATGGCCTCTGCATCAGCTCCTGCTTCCTGACCTGCTTGAGTTCCAGTCCTGGCTTCCTTGGTGATGAACAGCAGTATGGAAGTGTAAGCCGAATAAACCCTTTCCTCCCCAACTTGTTTCTTGGTCCTGAGGTTTGTGCAGGAATAGAAACCCTGACTAAGACAAACGTGATCCAGGTTGAGCTGCAGGCCACCAGCAATGAAGAATAAAGACATCTTGAAGGTCCAGCTGTCACTGATGTGATAATTTACCATGGGCCATCACAACAGGAATATCCACTGAAGGGCATTAAGGGCAAGCTGACCTCCTCAGCAGCACTGCCATTTCCACTCCCTGGCTTCGGGGTCATGTTTCTTAGACATACAAACAAGTGGCAGACTTTCAAGTCCACATGAAGCTCTATCCCCATTACATACCGACTTTATAGTTTCAGGAGAGGAGAGAATTTAGGTCAATGAACTTTGAGTTAACTAAATACAGGAAAGAGCTTAACACAGTCATAGCTCCTGGTATCTGGGGACCAGTTATTATAGAAACACACATAGTTTTCACATCTGTAACTGCACACTGGTCTCTTCCTCCCTTTGCCTAGTGGCTGCCACAAGTGAGAGCAAAGTTCTCAGCCTTCTGGTGATTAAAAGCAGTCAGAATTTAAGGATAATACTCATGGGGCAGACGCCACAGTGAACCCTCACTGCCGTAGTGGATGTGGGCTCTGTGTGGAATCAGTTGAGAAAGGGCTCTGCAGGAATTGAGCAGTGTGACAGAAAGCCCCAAACTGAATTACGCTGAGAACGGTGTAGAGTGCTCTAAAGGATTAAGTCCTACTGTGTGATTTCATGTCTATCAACTGTGGAGACAGAAAGGCTGGCAGCTGCAGATCTACTTAACTAGTAACATCTCCGTTAAAGCAGTGGATGCTGGGTGGAGGATGGAGTCGTGGCTTTTTTTTAACCTCTGACACGTTGTGGGGTAGTCTGTAGAAAGTGGGGTGGTAGCAAGCACAGCAGAGATGTGTGCAAGTGCTGCCGCCTCGGATCAAAGACCAGCTATGCAGGGCGAGCCCGCTCACTGTGAGCAGCATGGTAAAGGGAGGACCGCGAGGCCGGAAGAGCTGAGTGTTGGGTCCCAATTAACTATGCTGCACGGAATGCTGTCCTCAGGGTGACCTGTGGTCTTCAGCTCTCAGAAAGAAGAGTGGGCCAAGTTCAAATTGCTGCTGCCACCACTCAGACCAAGCCTAAATTGACACAATATGCCAGTCTCTTCTCAAGTATCTTTTAAGCACAATTTTGGATCTCAGACACACTTTCAATGTGTTTAAACCTCTCTTCAGAGACTACCATTGGTCTTGTTAAGAACTGGCATGTTAATGGACATTTTTAAATTAAAAAAAAAATCATAAACTCCACAACTTGGCAGCTGTTCTCCCTCCCCTGTGGAATGAATGACAGCTGGACTGGGTGCAACTAGGAACACTAGTATCTTATAGGATAGGACAGGGTGCCGTTCATGCTTCCAGATGCTGGACATGACCAATGAAGCTAGCGGGGTTCACTTCTGAGACTACACATGTACAATCATTCAAATCCACCCACATGTAAAGCCAGATGTGTAGCGCACATCTGCAATCCCAGTCCACGGTGTACCAGAGATAACAAACTAGTGTGCTGTCTGCTGTGGTTTTAAGGACCTCCCCTCTGTGCCCTTTTCCATTTCAATTCCTGCTGAGCCTCACCCCAGGCCCTCCATGATACGCTGCACACAGCAGAGGGTGACATCTTACCAATACCTTTCTGAAATGTGGGGCAATGTATAAGGGTGAAAACTGTTTCTGATGTTGCTGCTGTTTTTTGTTTTGTTTTTCAGAAGGTGGGGTGCAGTGAGATGCCTGAGCGGGTAAACATGCTCCCCCATCCCTCAGAACCCACACGGTGAGAAGCAGCAATTCCTGTAAGTTGTCCTATGACCTCTATGTGCATGCTGTGGCAGTACTCACCCACAGACACACATACATAAAGGAAATGTTTGAAAAAAGATGTTAAGAGAGCTACTGCGTGTTTAAGGTGAGCCTGAGCCACATAGAACACAGGGCACCTTGCCTCCAGTTCTGTACCAGGACTCTTGCAGGCTTCCAGGGATGATGCGCACATAACAGTCCCTTAGCTTCCCTTCCACAAGGGAGAGCTATAGCAAACCTTCTCCAGGATTCGCCCCTGAGGGTTTTGTTGTTGCTTAGTTTTAAAACAGGGTCTTGCTCCACAGTGTACACTAACCCCAGTCACTGCCTCATCCTCTGGTGCTGGGACACCACTGTGGGTCCTTTATGCCCAGTGCCAGTGTTAGCTTTCAGCCGGAAAAAGGAACGCATTATGCTAGGTGCACAAGCCAGCAACAGAAGACGGTGGGCTGTATTTACAGGAAACAGGCAACAGCCTTGGAGGCAGAAAGGGATTCATGGTTGCCTGGGGTAGGGAGTGACTGCTAAGAGTCCTGGAGTTTCTTTGGGGGATGATGAAAAGGCTCTGTACACACACTGTCATGCAACACAGCTTTGTAAATGCATGGAAGACTGTGCACCACACGCTTTAAACAGTGAATTTTATGATGTGTGAATTATATGTCAATAAAGTGGTCAGAAAGAATGAGGCTGAGAGGGAATGAAAGCAGTTCCACCCAGTGCACCCAACACGGGCAGTGCTAGATGATGTGGGGCGGAGGGAAGTGGGACCACGGGCCATGAAGCCCCCCACAGGTGGAGGAACGGGTCTCCACATGCTTCCAAAGATAATGAGAGACCAAGAGTCTGAGGTGTGACTCAGCAGGTTCTGTTTTTAGAAATTCTGCTGTGCAATCACAGGGCATGCCTGAGGCAAAGATAAAACAGAAACAGACAACAGGCGAGAGAAAAGATCTCCTAAGAGCCTTTACTTAGACTCTCAGGAATTGTATGAACTCAATTCCACTCACAAATAATTTACAGTTCAGACAGACTGGTAATATACTCACATCAATTAATATGAGAGAGTGTGTGGCAAACGGAAGATCTCAGCCTTTCCTCCTGCAGTCTGGTTGCTAGTCGAATACATCTTTCTGTTACTAAGGTCACCTAGGCAGGTCCCATCATTTCCCCAAAGCAGATCTTTCAGGCTATGTAAGCGTTCCCACCCTTTCTATGCAACCTCAGAAATGCAGTCTTGAGTCTCCTCTAGGTCTTAATCAAGTCACTAGGGCCCTGAAGAACTTTAAAGAGCAATTGCTACAGCAATCATGGAGCTGGAGCAATGGCTCAGTAGTTAAAGAGCACTGGCTGTTCTTCCAGAATACCTGGGTTTGAGTCCCAGCATCTACCTGGAGGCTCACAACCATCTATAATTCCAATTCTTGGGGATTCAATGCCCTTTTCTGGCCTCTGTGGGCACTGCACACTTATGATATACAGACATACAAGCAGGCAAAACATCTATACACAAGCTGGGTTTGGTGGTGGCACAAGCCTTTAATCCCAGTACTCAGGAGGCAGAGGCAGGCAGATCTCTGAGTTTGAGGCCAACTGGTCTACCAAGCAAGTTCCAGGACAGTTCAGGGCTACACAGAGAAATCTTGTCCTAAAAACCAAAATCCAAAACAAAACAACAAAACCAAAAACCTATATATATAAAGTTTAAACAAATCTCAAAAACAAAGCAATAGTTATGGGGGGAGGGGTGGTTGAGTGTCAAAGTACTTCTGCACTAGCCTGAGGGCCCATGGGAAAAACCAGGCATGGTGGGTTGCACACACAAATTCTCTCTCTCTCTCTCTCTCTCTCTCACTCACACACACACACACACACACACATATGCAGTTGTCTGGCCTCTAAAAGGACAAGTAGACCAATCCCGGTTATTAATGTAGTTTTGGGGGGAACTAAGGAATGCAGGCGGTCAGGTCTCTACTTCTGCCAGGTGGACTCTGCATGGTACGACATTATGAAAACATATCCACCCTACACGAAGCACCATGTTCGGCCTCATGTGAGAGACTCAGTCTCTCCTCCACAATACAGACTCCAGTGTCATCAACTGGCAGGCAGTTCTGGTGCATATAATTAAAAGGATGGGAAAGTAAGATGCATGAGAAAGTGAAGGAGCTCAGCAAAGAAAGAGACAGAAGAATCCACAGCAATTCAGTAAGCCGCACTAAATGCCATTATTTTAGGCCTTTCCCTGGAGTCAGAAAACAGGATTGTCAACAACCCCGATCCAAGTGCACTGTGAAAGGCCATGGAATTGAACGGGCTTCAGGGGGGTAGAGGAGGGAGCTCCAAGCACAGGACACTGGACACACGTGGCTCCCAAGCAGATGTGGATATTGATAAAACAGGGGAAGGCTGCAAGCATCTGAGGACAGTGGGGCAGCAGGAAAGCAAAAACCTGTTCCCACCTAGAAGGCTGGGAATGGAGGTAGCTCATAGCCTACACGATCCTTGAGCTATCTGTATGCCAGGGCCTCCCTCAAGCTCTTTTAACCAGGACTGGAAGTGGCTAATAGCCCAGAGGACCTCTTCAAGACCACAACATAACCTCCCATGGCCCTTACCCATGGCCCTTAAGATAATACATCCAGCTGATCTTTAGAACCCATCTTCATGGAAGAAGTGGCATACACTTTGAGAAGAGTTTCGATGTAATTAGGCCTCCTTGTGCACACGGGACTGTGTTACTCTAGGAAACCTTTTCCCCAAATTGTCCTGTACTTAAATATGCCTAAAATAAACTGCCTAGTGTCAAGACTAAAAGTTTGAACCAACAGTGACTACTGAGTCATGTTGAATTAGATTTCCCTCTTGCCTCACGTGGCTCTTTACTCTGCTGGCCACAATGTTAATAGAGATCCCGTAGAACCGAAGCCCAGGAGTGACACATCATACCACAGAACTTTTTCATTGGCTGTTTTAGAAGAATGATGGACAGCAACATGGTAAACTCCACGGTAGGTGTCTCAACATGTATCGGGGAAAGCCCACTAGTAAGTGGAAAATAATTCTGCAAAACGGAAGGGCCAGAAAGAGGCCTCTGTTTTTGGAGTGCTAAGATTGGTTTTTTCCTTTGTCCTAGCTAGCTTTAACTATCAACTGGACACAGCTTATAGTCACCTGAGAAAGGGAATCTCAACTAATGAACTGCCCAGACTAGCCTATGAGCTTATCTATGGGGGACTATATTGATTGGTGATGTTAGAGGTTATCTATGGGGGACTATATTGATTGGTGATGTTAGAGGGTCCAGCCCACTGTGGGCAGTACTATTCCTTAGGCAAAGGGTCCTGGTCCTAGGCTATATAAGGAAGTTGATTGAGCATGAGCCTGTGCAGGCCAGCAGGCAGTGCTCCTGCATGGTTTCTGATACACTCCTTGGCTGTGAGTGAGTTCTCTGGTTAGATGGTAATTCTTCATGGAATAGCAGTCAGGTCTATCTTAGAGTTCCTGCCTTAACTTCCCTCAATGATGGGCTGCACCCTGTACATTAAAATAAAGCTTCCCCCACCCAAGTCACTTTTGGTCAGAGAATTTTATCACAGAAACAGGTGTGTAACCTGAACACTTCTTCAGGTTTTCACGAGGAGTTCTATGTCACACGGCAGAGATGGGCCTGCAGCTAAAGTATGTGCTTGGAAATGTCTGAACTGAAACCGCACGCACTAGCTCACCTTTATCCGGTCAGGGTCCACATAGTGCATTCTTTTCATGTCACATTCTTCAGCGGTGTAATTCAAAATGAGGATGTACAGGAGCCAGACTCCAAATGCAACCAACGTGCACCTGGGTGGGGGGGAGTCGGGTACAGTAATGCATTATGTGATACACAGAGGAAAATATACACCAAGTACAACCCTGATTCAAATGAGATCAAGGCAGGATCAAAGACAGCAGTTCTCAACCTGTGCGGGTCACGCACCAGATACCCTGCATATCAGGGTACTCTACGATTCCTAACAGTAACAAAAGTATATTTATAAAGTAACGACAAAGGGTCACAACATTAGGAAGGTTGAGAACTGCTGACCTAAGGTCGCCACACTGTGAAAGGAAGGTGCCATTTCCTGATTAGACGATCCTCTATGCTATAAGCAAATATAAACTCGTCCCACCTACTGCCACTTGTTGCAAGGGCAGACAATCCAAATGATAAAAACCAAATCACAGTTTTGACAATGGAACTAAATAGAATAAGTAGTAGATCTGAACTGCAGAATCTTTGCTTCAAATTCTTTTTCTGCTTCTTAAGAGATTGTCAAATATTTAACAAAGAAATTATCTAGGTGCAGGGAGAAGTAGAAAAGCCACAGATGTAGTTCTCATGTATCAAGTTCCCAAAGGTTTTTAAAAAGAAACAATCTTACATGGTGGCTAACAGCCACCTGTAACTCAGGGCGGAGGGGATCCTCTCCTGCCTGGTCTCTGGCACCAGACAAGCACATGGTGCACAAACATACTTGCAGGTCAAACACTAAACAAACAAACAAACACCTGTAAACTACCATCAGTTACCCTTAAGCACATCAAAGAGCTGTCTCTACATCTCATAAATTCACACTAGCTTAGCATCACATACATACACACACACATGCACACAGACAGACAGATGGATAGACACACAGTCTTTGAAGGAAAGACACTGTCTAGTTTTAGCTCTAGAGATATCCATGTGTTTGTTTGTTTTGAGACAGAAGGGTCTCTCTGTAGTCCTGGCTGTCTTGCAGCTTGTTATGTCGACCAGGTTGACCTCTAACTCACAAAGATCCTCCTGCCTCTGCCTTCTAAGTGCTGGAATTAGAGGTGTGTGCCACCATGCCCAGCCAAGATCTCAGTTTTGATAAATCCCCAGTAATACTGATGAACGAGAAGTTAAATGTCTAAGCCACAATTTAAGAGCCACTGCTGCTTTATTTAAAGTACATCTATAGTCTTAAGATGTATTTCCTTCTATTTTATGTATATGAGTATTTGCCTGCATGTATGTACATTTACCACATGTGTGCTTGGTCCCCAAGGAGGGCAGATGAAGGAGTCAGCTCTCCAGGAACTGGAGTCAGTTTCTTAAAGCCCCTAGCAGATTGTGCTGGCTCTAACAGATGCAAATGCTGAGGAAAGAGAGGATGCAAGGAGGGGTTGCTGGGAGTTCTCACTTCATGCTGTGCACCAAAATCTCTCTTTGAGATTGAGTACACGGTCAGGTAGAGAGGATATAGTATTGTCTATGAAAATGGCTTGGCCAAGTCAAGAGGGAGCAAATCTCCAAACAAAGAATGTATCTTATACATAGGAGATACAGTTAATGACAGTTCTCCAGAGCAGAGGGAAATATGGGTGGGGGGAGGGAGAAGGCATTTCACTAGGCCCCTTGATACATTTTTACTAATCCATGAACTAAGTATGATGCAGTCCTTTCTCTAACCCTATGTGCGTGCCTATGTGTATGTATGCACACGTGAGTGTGTGTGTGTGTGTGTATGTATGCATACTCCTGTGATATGTGCATAGGCATATCACGTGTGTCACAGCTTGTGTGGGAGGCGGGGGACTATCTGTTAGAGCTGGTTCTCTCCTCCCACCATGTGGGTCCCAGGGGATTGACCTCAGGTCGGCAGGCTTTTCGTGGTAACTTTACCCTCTGAGCCACTTCCCTGCCTCCTGTGCCTATTTCTGAAACAGGATCTCTTATTGGCCTAGAACTTTCCAAGCAGCCTAGGCTGGTTGGCTAGTGAGCCTCAGGGATCCAACCATCTCTAAGACTTCCCCAGCTCTGGAGTTACAAGCACATGCCACCTCATCTAGCTTCATCTCACAGCACCCCACCCCCACCCCTTTTTTTGTGAGACAGAGTCTAATGTATCGCAGGATGGCCTCAAAATCATTGTCACTTAAAGATCTGGAGCCCTTGATTCTCCTGAGTCCACCTCCTAAGTGCTAAGGTAGCAGGCACACCGTACCACACCTAGTTTATGAAATGATAAAGATCAAATCAGGGCTTCTTGCATGCTAGGTGAATCCCCAATTTGATTTTATTTTTTTAAAATCAGAGGGTATTAAGACATCCCCACATCTGCAGCACGTGCCTCTTCGCTGTACTTCCTAGCGTGGTCTGTCACACACCACTCAGCACAGGCCTGGGTCTGTCTGGATGAAGGCCCTATATAGCAGGCGTCAGATACAGTGCTAGGTATGCTGTAAACCTCAGCAGCCACCAGATGACTGGGACCAAATGGGATTCAAATCTTTATTCACATAAACGTCCATGAAGTGAAGTGGGAGACCAACTTCTATCTCTCCTTGCCCACTCCCTTTCTCTCTCTGCTTTTTGAAACAGATTCTTATGCAGCCTGGCCTGGCCTTGAGGTCCTTCCCAGTCTTGAGTGACCACACCACAGGCATGTGTCACAATGCCGAGCTTGGGTTTACATCTTTTCTATCTGAAGACTTTTGCAAATTTTCAACCCGGGGCCTGTGGAAATGGCTCAGAGGGTTAGAACCACCATCCACCATGTCTTAGTGAATTGAGTTCGATCCCTGACTCCCTTGGTTGTCCTCTGATCCCCGGGTGCATCCTGTGGCGTATGTTCACGGTGAATGTACACATACGTGTGTGAACACCTGCATGGTAAATGAATGCAAATAGATTTTTAAAAAATAGAGCTGATGAGATGGCTCAGTGGGTAAAGGCACTTGCCACCAAGCATGGAAGCCTGAGTTTGATCCCCATAGCCCACATGAAGGTAGACAGAGAGAACTGACTACCAATTTGTCCTCTGACCTTAAAAACATACAGCTGCATGTGAAAACACACACACACACACACACACACTTACACACACATACACATACACATGCACACACACACAACGCATTTTAGTTTAAAAAATAAAAGAGACAAAGACAAAAAGAGAAAGAAAGAGAAAGAGAGAGAGAAAGGAAGAGAGAGAGAGAAAGAGAAAGGAAGTAAGAAAGAAAGGAAAAGAAAAAGAAAAAAAGGAAAGAAAACGGGTTTGACTGGTACCAAAGAAACCTGCCAAGTTCTTCCTCTGTTAATCTTCCTAGGTGCTGGAATATAAGAGGCCCCTGGCTTAAACACCTCTCTCTTCTCCAGTGTTTAAGGAGCCTTTAGCTCACCAGTTCACATGAGCTCACGATAGCTGCGAATGCCTCTTTTGGTTAGCAGTGGCATGAAGAACAGATGACTGTGGTGCTCGTAGGCATCCAAGCTCAGAGGCTGGTCATCTGCTGGGAATGGAGCTCACCATCTACCAAACACAAGCAGTGGATGAGGCCACTCATCCACACCCCGAGTCGTCAACTCAGCTGTGGTGAAACCTGTCCCTTGGACCCCGTGCTTTCCTCTCACGCCAGGTGGGAACCTCACCACACCGTCGACCTAGCTGCTGTTGATCTAGAGGGGTCGGCCTCAGGGCCTGGGGCTCGCGCTTACTTGCAGATGTCTTTTATTAACAAGCTGGGTCTTCTCATCTTGTGCTGGGTTCGGGTGTACCATTGCAGGGAGGTCCTTGAGCAATCACTTCTCAGCTTTGCAGAGGTGAACTCACTTGGCATTGCTGGGAGGAGAGAGGAAATGAGGGAAGAATTGTTAGGTGGACTATGGTTTACGAGACTAAAGTGATACAGCTGTACCTGGAGTACTCCTCTGTGAGAAAAGGGATGGATTCCCAATACAAGTTGGGTGAAACAGAAGGGAGCTACACTGTGCCCATGATGAAGGGTCATGCACTGTATGAGGACAAAACCACAGAACTAAAGAGCATAGCAATGGGTGCCAGGAATTATGGGTAAGAGGAGGGGTGCTGGTACATGCCTATCACCCCAGCACCTAAGAGGCTGAGGCAGGAGGATGGTGAGGGCAAAAGCTACAGACACCATCTCAGGAATAAAAAGGACTGTGGAGTGTGTCGCTGTGAGGGACCCTGAAGCAATGGAAATGTTCTGGTCATGATGGATCCAAGCTCCACAGTTTTACAAGATGCCGTGGTGGCAGGGAAGTACAGAAAATCTCTAGGTTGTCACAAACAAATCATTTCATTTGGGCTGGGGGAATGGCAAGATGGCTAAGTAGGTAAAGGCGATCGCCAGGAAGTCTGATGAGCTGATTTGAATCCCTGAATCCCACATGGTAGAAGAAGGGGATCAACATCTGAAAGCCATCCTCTGACCTCTGCATGTGCAGTGACCAGAGTGTGAGTGTACAACGAGAGAAAGAGAGAGAGAGAGAGAGAGAGAGAGAGAGAGAGAGAGTGTTTTTCTCTAATATCAGCCATGGATCTGAGGAATACACACACACACACACACACACACACACACACTCACAGGCAATAAATAAATGAGATTCAAAAACCAGAAACGTTTATAGATGAGAGAGCTACTTTACAATGAAGGCCACGGGGAAAACGCCTAGGACAATGCTAACTGAGCTGGAACAGGTATGCAGTGCTGACTCCAAGACTCGTCTTACTACACATGTGATGTTTAATGATTTTAAAAATTATGAAGAGTGGCCAGGCGGTGGTGGCGCACGCCTTTAATCCCAGCACTTGGGAGGCAGAGGCAGGAGGATTTCTGAGTTCCAGGACAGCCAGGGCTACACAGAGAAACCCTGTCTAGAAAAAAACAAAACAAAACAAAAATCATGAAGAGATTTTTTAAAGTTAAATTAAACACAAGTGCCACGTTAGGAGAAACAAAGAAAAGGAGATTATGGCAATTTAAAAAACATTTCCTTTAAATATATATATATATATATATATATATATATATATATATATACATATATGTATATATCTGTGAACATACTTACCTTTTCTCTTTTCTTTTTCTGCAGTGCTGGAGTCTGAACCAATGTCTCATACATGCAAGTGCTTTAGCCCTAGCCACATTGCCAGCACACCGTTCATCACTGTGTGTATTATCACAAGAAAAACTATGAAAGAAGTTGTTCCTCTCCTACCCCTCCTCCCAGCACCCACTCCTCCCCAGCAGGACTTGGAGTTTTAGTTGGAAACATGGCCTGCTAAGACAGAGACTACATTTCCCAGATGCTCTTGGAGTTGGTTATGCCCCGTGCTTAAGTTCTAGCCAATGAAATAGGAGCAGAATTCTTACTTGCAGCTCCCAGGGTGTTGCCCACCCCCCCACCCCCTCCCCTTTAGCACCGTCCCTCTTCTCCTTTCTGCTCTTTCCAGCTGACTGAAGTGTAAAAACATGAGCCACTTGGGGACCACACAGGAGGATATCTAGTATATCTCAGACAACGCCAACCGAGAGCCAATTGTGAGAGCTAGAGTTATGTTTGAAGCTTTAACTACTATGCCTCAAAGATCCATAAAAACAAAAATGCCTCTAGCCTGTAAGCCCACTTGTCCAAGGGCAAGATATTTTCTGAAATGTTTGAGGCCGTTACTCATGTGTGATAGAAGCCACTTTTCACTTCCCTAAACGAGTTTGATTGAATCAATTGTACCTGACGTGCTTGTTCACAGAGATAGGAAATATGGAGGCAGGACGTACATAAGGATATATGCTTGCCCCTGATTGGACATAGGCAGGAGGTATGCAGGCAGGAAGTACGTCAAGATATATGCTTGCTCCTGATTGTACCTGGTGGAAAATACATAGCCTTATGGGTTCTGCCTTTATAAGTCACTGAAAAAACATGACTTGCTGCCATTTTCTGGGAACCTCAGAAGGGTCCTGGCCAGAGCCCATCATCTTGGCCAGTAATTAAAGCTTACTTTAAATTTGGCTCAGAAAGTTGAGGTAACAGCCTTATTCTCCACCAGATTAACATTTTCTGGAGGCCTCAGTGAGATTCAGACCGCCCACCCAAACTCTAAAGCCAGACCTTCACTCTGGACTGCAGAGCCGAGGGGCTGCTGCGGGAAGCACAGGCCTTGAGATGCTCCAAGGGTTTGGAGTTGCCTTCGGTTTTATGAGCTATGGAGTGTAACTGCCATGTTGAGGAAACCCGGGAGCATCTATGGAGGCCTTCTGGTTTTGAGTCACAGTCTAATTCTGTTAGGTGTGATCTGTATCTGGGTTGTGTGGGAGCTTCAGCGAGACCCCAATTATTCTTCTGTCTAGGGCAGATAGTGAGACATTGCCTGTCTGTCTGTCTCTGGATGGTTGGAAAGCTTCGTCTGTTTGTTTGTTGTGTCTGTCTGCTCTGCATGTGCGGACGGGTCTGTGTTTTCTGGTGTGTCTGTAAGTTCTATTGTAAACCCTGAGCTGAGACAGAAATGGGTCATGCTCAGTTGAATGTGTGACTATATGGTGGCTACCACATTTTGTTTCTGACATTCTTCGAGTATGTAACCTTCCTTGTTCTGTTTTCTGGGTTATATTTTTTGCTGTCTCTGCTGCAGTCAGCCACCACTACTACCATGGCTTCTTTTATGGCCAGGGCTCAAAATTTATCTATGAGCTTTCTGGCCACTGGGTTCAGTTTAGCGAGGATTTAAATATCTTTTGAGTGTGGATATAAAAGTTGTTTTATGTTGTCCTTATTTATTGAAAAGCTGGCTCTGGAATTGGGTCATGGCTCTCCTTTTTCCAGACCTAGGCATGCTTTTAAAGTTTAGATGTCAGGGTTCAGGGAAGCCACCGGATGTTGTGATGGGGAGAAGAAAGCAAGTCAGAACAGCCAAAAGAACTAGACTATTGGTTTATGTGAAGTTTCTGTACCTTATGATTTATAACTTTATTGGGTATGGCGTGAAATTTCTGAAAAACAATTCATTTAAAACTTGTATCACAGGATTGATAGTTAAAACTCTACGCATAGGTAACCTAAAGGGACCATGTGGCATGATGTCATTTCGTGATATAGCAACATGTGGTTTGCCACCATCTTAGCTGCTGTTCCGCATCGGGAAGGAGGCAGCCTCTTGGCTGGCAGCCATCTTTGTTAGGGATGCAGCGGGTGAATGTCATGTGACTTCACCACCACCAATGTTGATTAAAGGTGAGCGCATGGTATAAAATCAAGGAGGCAACAGGGTCTCAGATTTTGGACTACGGTGGATTTTTATATAATGATTTCTGTCCTGAAAACAAAGTCATAAAAACAAGGTTTATGAAAGACAGGATTTAAAAACAATGTTTGTTTAATATGGTCTTAACGCTTTATCTCCATGCATTTATATACAAGAACATACCTTGTGGAACAGCCAATCTTTGTGATATAAGAGTCACCTGGGTGGTACTGGTTTTAAAGGCATGAAGTAGCCATGGAGAATAGCTGAGGCTTGGCACTGTGTGGCAGGGCTGGTGCCGTATGACAGCCCCCAGAAACAGCAGCTGCTATGAAATGGAGCCAGCTGGCACCTGGAAGGCAGGCTGGGTATAATGCTGAGGACAGGGCCACAGAGGTGACCCAGGCCCCACTGGGAATCCCAGAGGACGGTGAGTGAATCCCAGGTACTGAGCACTGAGTTGTCGGTACTGTTGGAGCTCGGCTTTGTCTTGTTCAGATTATGGTTTTGCTCTGGGTTTTTCCCCCTCTTCAAATAAAAAAAGGTACTTTGTTATTATTATTATTATTATTTACTGTTATAGGAGCACACAATTGAGAGATTTTAAAGCTTCTTTAAGAGAAAATTTTGGAGTTTTACAGATATTTTAAAATTAGAAAAGTGGATATTTTTAAAAGAACAGCTTTTAAAATATTTAAATGTATAAGGCTATGGGATACTTTAAATTTATAGAATGTTTTATATTATTAATATCTGGCCTTAAAAAATAGATAAGAGGCTAAAAAATTAGGGCCACAGCTATGAGCACCAAACGCTAAACACCAAAACCTTAAGTATTCCTCTCTTTTGGAGCAACAAGACAACGACCTGAAGAATCTGACTAAGAACTGGATGGATGTCTCTCCTTACCTAAGGCCGGCTCAGGCTGGAAGAGGCTGGCTTGGGAATGTATGTCTCCCTTCCTCGTCTTGGCTAACTTCGTTAGGCTTTAGCTATTGTGATAATCTGAGTAATATAAGAAACTAATATTCTATAGTGGTACACTGTAAAAGGCTCAGCAAAGTTCCCAGTATCTATGTGGACTGTGTTTATGAGTTACAGTTTTATTTTGATACCAAAGAGCTTCAGTTCCTTCAGAAATGATTGTTTTTTTTTAATTCAAACTTCACAAAAATAAAGCTGTAAAATCCTAGTCTTATAAAAGCTGCTAAGCCATAGTTAAGACATGCAAGTTAACAGTCACAGAGTAAATGATCAAATTCCATAATGTGTTCAGAACCTCACTTGTAGTCATGCTGAGTGCTAATATCATTAATTATAGAAATAAGCTTTATTTACTTTTTTTTTTGTTTTTTGGTTTTTTGGTTTTTTGAGACAGGTTTCTCTGTATAGCCCTGGCTGTCCTGGAACTCAGAAATCTGCCTGCCTCTGTCTCCCGAGTGCCGGGATTAAAGGCGGCACCCCCTGGCTATTTACTTTTCAAGGTTAAGCCTAAAGCAAGTAACTAAAAGCAAGCAAAGTTTATTACTTTGTATATACTTAATAGATATTGGTCCTTAAGACTTTCTAAAGGTCTGCTGAATTTGGAATTTAGAATGTTTAATGTAAAAGAGCTTACCATGACAGAGACCCCAGCTCCTAGTAGTAGAAGCCAGATGAAGGCTTCTAAACATGACACCTTCATCTGGATTCTGGTAACCTTAACCACTGGGCATAACTGCCTCATGCCTCGTCTGCCATCAAACCCGGCCACTGTTGAGTTGATTGCTGTACTCTTGCCTGGTCAAAGTAAGGTCAGTTGGGAACAGAACTCAAGTCCATTGAAAGAACCACAGGGTAAGGTCAGTCCCCACAAAGTTCCTCACCTGTCCTCCACATAAAATTCTCTCAGATCTTCTGGGCCTGGTGACTGAAGACCAATGCTGGCCTGAGACCTCCACCTCCCCCCAAGCCATCGTAGCCACAGAGCCTAGGGTGATCATCTCGATAATGAGTAAGTCTCTGTCATTTTAATCAGAACATAAGCCATTTGGATACTTTCTGCTACAATGTATCCTTCTCGGATCTCTGCTGGCATTGATGGCTAGGCTAACTGTAGCTCTGTCAGTTTAACGGCAGCAGGCAACGGGCTCCTCCCTGCAAGGCTGCAGCTGCCTAGATAGTTCACATCATATGTAAAAACTAGGCCTTGCTGTTTCTAAAGCTACTAAGTCTCCAGTTGAGAAAGGTAGATGGGGTTTCCTTGCCAACAGGCTTCATATTAAAGGACAAACAGGTTTCTGATGTAGCTATTTACTGTTCTTTTACTCAAAGCACTTGCTTTGCAATGGCTGCTCTCAGCAAAAACCATTTGTGCCTCTAGTAAATGACTAGATGGATAAACGGTTTAAAGTCTATGTAAGTTCTGAGGGTCTAAGATAGTGTTCTAAGGTGCAGAGAGGTCTGAGAACGTGAAGGCTTAAGTTCAGAGGATCTAAGAAAGTGACTTATGGCGTTCGTTGTAAAGGTTTAAGAGAATGATTTAAGGTATATGAAAAATGGGAGTTTCATATTTCTTTACCTCTCTGTTCTTGTTATACTAAGATTTCAAAAGTTCAGAGTTTTAACACTGATCAGTGGAATTCTGACAGATGGTAGAGCACTGATTGTTATTATAGTCACAAGGAAAAGAGTTTAAATTTTATTTGGTTGTCTTCTAAGTATAGACTTAACGGTGCTTCTCACTGGCTAAAATTGTCTCTGTCAAATCTATATGTCCATCCCACTGGACAGAGGAGAAATAAATGTTCATCTTTTTTAACCTGAAGCCATAGCTTTTGCTGATTCAAAGGTGGGATTCTACTCCAGCTGTCTTACAGACACCTGCTTGCTGCTTTTCCCACAATGTAGATCACTACAGATTACACACAGTGACAATGCTTATATATCTAAAACTTTTCTCTCTTTAAGTAGACTAAAAAATCCTGTAAGCTCAGGGAGTCTGAGTCCTAAGACTTGAATCCACCTCCCACAGGTCAAAAGGACTCCAGATAAGAACCACCTAAGTCCCCACACCTATCCCTGAGGACGAGGTCTCTCTCTCTCCTTCTCTCCCTCTCTCCCTGCTTCCCCTATCTCTGTCTTGAGACTCTCTCCTTCCCAATTACCAGGACTATAGGCCTAAAAGTTCCACGTGTAAGATTTTCCTTAAACTTTAACTTCTGTCCCTAGCTTGTATCTGTCTCAGCAGATTTCCACTGAGACAGATTTCAGATGACAGGCACCACCCAGGAATCAGCTGCAGACTACAGACTGATCCAGATGGCTTGGAGCCCTGGACTTGCCGAAAGCTGACATGGACCAAGCCAGCTGATTCGGATTGCTCCCTGTCTCTCCAGCTGGGTCAGCTCACCAGATGCTTCTAATGAATGCTCCATTTCCTGAATCTGAGGACAACATCTTAATTTCAGCATGAAGTAGTTAAAGAGAGTAGAGTATGCTACCCTGTGTCCTCAACAGGCTGTGATGTTAGGTCAAAAGGACCTGGCACAGGGGACAAAACGGCTGCCTATCTTGCCCACTGGCATACCAGGAAAGGTACTTGTTGAAACCAAATAGACTCAGATCTATCAACAGGTAGGTTGACTAGCTGAAATTGGTCTACAATACAATAGGGTACCTGACCTGCTTTAGACAGAACAAGGAGGTCCTGTGTGGCTTTAAGAGAAAATTGTTTCTATAACTGTTAGAGATAATCTGGCTGTCCTAAAATAATTAAGGAAATAAATATTGCAAAAATGGAGGGGGGTTGAAGGAGGGGCCTGTGATGACATAAATGACCTGTCCCCATTCTCATTTTCAGGCTCCTCCTGGATAGTAACTGATGTCAGCCAATGCAGGGCCTTTGACCTTTCTGTTTCTACTAATTACTGTTGCCCCTGGCATCATTAATGCCTTAACTTGATGATAATTCTCATCTGGGTACCATTAAGCTGATGGTTATTAGATCCCAGTGTAAACAGGTACCTGCCACAGAGTCGAGGATTTGACTCAGGATACAACCCAAGGGGGATTGACTCAGCACCATTTTCTGGGAATCTCAGAATACTCGAGACCAGAGTCCACCACCTTGGCCAGTATTTAATTAAAGCTTGCTTCAAGTTTGGCTCAAGATATTGTGGTAGTGGTCTTATTAATAAGCCAGTGGGATTATTAATACAAGGTCACAGGGTGGACTTCAGGATGATAAAGTAAGAAGACACCTATTTAAGCAGCTGCTAATCCTTAAGTGCTATAACCTGCAGTTCCCAGGAAAAAAAGGCCACACAACTGTGTTGAAGATTCTAAACCAGCTATGGGGTTTGAACTTTACAACTTGGGAGAGCTGGAAAGCTGTTGATCCAGAATCCAGATTATCTTGGGCTATCTTAATAACCCCCACTAGCCACTGAACACCCATGTTCTACACCTGAACTATTAACTCACAACCAACCTAAGGGCTAACACCGTCATCACACAGTATCTAAAACCTGCGGCAGAGATGTCCCCACTCTGCTGTACCCTACCTACCATGTGATGGGTAAATTACTTTAATAATCCATGAGCTTCTTTTGTTTTGTGTCTATTAAAAAATTCACATAATTGTTTCCATGTTCCCATTGCTTCCTGGGCCACTGTTGGCTGTCCCACATTCTCTTGGAGGTGTGTCACAGTTACTTTCAGCTGTCAACATGACACAAACTTAAGAGTCATTGGGGAAGAGGAACCTCAACTGAAGCATTGTCTCCAACAGACTGGCCTGTGGCCATGGTCTCAACTGTCAGCTGATGCTGGAGGGAGCAGGCACTGTGAATTGTGCCATTCCTAGGTAGGTGGGCCTGGGCTGTATACACAAACTGAGAAAGCCACAGGGTTAACTAAGTCAGTAAGCAGCATCCGTCCATGGTTTCTGCTTCAGTTCCTGCCTTCATCTCCTGACCTGGCTTCCCTTCATGATGGGCAGTGAGATTAAATAAATCCTGTCCTTCCTAAGTTGATATTGGTCATGGTGTTTATTACAGCAACAGAGTAATACCTAAGAGTGTTAGGTATCAATTAAGCAAAATTATATCCTAGCTTATATGGACATCAATGGCTATTATGATAAATTAACATATTTAGTAATATATTTACCATATTTAGCTTTTCTATCTGAAAGGCTAAATATACTCACCTTCCCCCCACCCATCTTCTTGGGGATTGAACCCAGGGCTTCTCATACTGTGTGCTTTATCTACTGAGCTACCCATCCTAGACCTCAAGCTGCATCCCATTACTTGGTTTACTTTCTCTCTTCCCCTTTGCAGGCAGGAATTCACTACGTAGCTCAGGCCCACATTGAACTGGCAATCTTCCTGCCTGAGCCTCCCTAATGCTGGGGCTGGAGGGTGTACCACCACACCTGGCTCGACTTTGGTCATTTTCCTTGTGGATAATGGATTCTTTGATTCGAAAAGGGTAAAACCCTTTTTTATCTTAAGCTGACATTCTTGCTCATCCTAGCACTCAAGAATCTGAGGCAGGTGGACTGTCAGATCAAGGGCAGCCTCTCCTACACAATAAGGCTCTGTTTCAAACATAAGTAAACTGACACGCAAGTTATTTCATTCTTTTTTTCTTTTCCCTGCTTTAAACAACCTGTCCCTTAACTCCAGGTGGTGGTGGTGGTGGTGGTGGTGGTGGTCGTCGTCGTCGTCTTCTTCTTCTTCTTTTCTCCTCCTCCTCCTCCCTCTTCCTCCTCCTCCCCCTCCTCCCTCCTCCTCCTCCTCCCTCCTCCTCCTTCTTTTTTTTTTCTTTTTCCGAGACAGGGTTTCTCTGTATAGCCCTGGCTATCCTGGAACTCACTTTGTAGACCAGGCTGGCCTCGAACTCAGAAATCCACCTGCCTCTGCCTCCCGAGTGCTGGGATTAAAGGCGTGCGCCAACACTGCCCAGCCTCAACTCTAACCAGGCAGATATTCTACCAATTCTAGACTGAGAATATTTCATATCATAGTGTATCATTCTACTTGAAATCCACTAAAAACAAAACAAAACAAAACAAAAAAACCAAAAAACCAAACAACCAGTACCAAAGACCTTATTAGGAAAACTTTGCTGAAGACAAATGAAAAGTTACAACAGCCAGGACCCTGAGACGTTTTCAAGCACCACTGTACGGTCAGCCTGGGGGAGCAGTGCTTATAGGCTGTTCTAGTGGAGTCTGTAAGACGCAAGGAGCACCAATGGATACACAGACAGCGGAGCTTGCAGAAGGAAGAAACAAGAGTCATCAGGGCCAGACAGCAGCTGATCCTGTGCTATTATGGCCAAGAATCTGGCTTTCCTCACCCCACTGTTCTGAGAACTGAGAGAAGCTAAACTTAAGAAGATAATGGTAGACTCGTGGCAGAACTTTCAAGGCAGAATGATGCTATGCTGGCTGATGCAGACAGAGCAGCTGCAGCTGATAGATGAGCAGAGGCTGGGAGGATATCGAAGGGCTTCCTCTGGGTTATCGCATCTGATACACCTGAGGTCCCATGGGGGCCTGGCTACACATTAAGCTGGCATCAAAACGTGACAATGTCAAGCCATCCCCCAGGTGGTATCGGTGTTGATGGCACCACTCCATAGGCAAAAGCCTGAAAAAAAAAATCCCAATTCGTCCTCAGGACGAATCTGCAGGTGCTGCGGTAGTAGAGCTGGAGGGGTGGGCGCACCCCAGTCCATTGGCGCCGGTTAGATTTCATCAGGAGCTCTAGAAGTTGGACCTGGAGCCACGGGGTTTGGTATTTACCCTGCTAGATGTTGGATTTGTTTTGCTGGGGCTGTTTTATGCCATCCTCCTATTTTGAAATGGGAATGTTTATTTTGTCCCAATATATAGCTTGTTTTTTTTTTTTTTAATTTTATTTTATAGACGCCATTGTGAAGAGACATTTCTTAACGTGTTGGGATTTTTAAAGATGTAAGAGTTGTTCAGGTTGGACAAGTTTATGAGATTAACAAGAAACTTTGTGGACCTGGGGTGAAAGGTTATGGCTTTAAAATGCTGTATTGTCTTGTCAAGCTGATAAGATAAGGGATCGTTAGATGGCGCTGGCCTTTGAAGCTTCACTAACCACTTCTCATAGAACAGGCTTATCTTTGAAGGTGTCTATGGGGGATTATCTTAATTATAGTAACGGAGGTGGGGATCCACCTATGGTTCACTAGGCAAGGGATGCTGAAATGCCTTTCAGTGGAGACTGCTGGCTGAGCACCCACCTGGGTTTGTTTCTCTCCGCTCTGACCACTGCTCTAAGTGCCATGGCATGCTGGAACTACACCCTCCCAGGAGCAGCTGCTTAGGTTTATATGCCCTTCCTATACAGACACTTGTGCACTTCGGGGCATGGCATCCAGGCTTCCTTACTTTTTAAAATACGATTTGTCTCTTGTCTCCCTCACATGAATATAGTTTCTTCAGGTCTAGGCTATAGTGTCTCTCCAGGGCTCCCTCCTAATTGCTTGGCTCCCTAGGGCATACCAATTTAACCCTATCCTTACTCAGGCTACTGGACCACAGCCTCTACTTTGTAGCTTCACTAACCACTTCTCATAGAACAGGCTTATCTTTGAAGGTGTTTTTCTACTCATACCCAAAAGTGTGATGGGTTTTTAAGAGGCTATGTGTTTGATAAGAAAACATTTCTTATTAAAGTCCCGAGGAAGAAATGTAACTAAGAGCACTTGCTGCTCTGGCAAAAGGCTTGTTTGGTTCCCATGAACCATGCCAAATGGCTCACAACTGCCTGTAACTGAAGCTCCAAGGGACTGACACTTTCTTCTGACCGCCTCAAGTAACTGCATTTTATCATACATAGATACACACACACACACACACACACACACACACACACACACACACACAGGAATACAGAAGGGGAAGAGGGAAAGACAGAGGGGGAAGGGAGGGAGGGGGAAGTGAAGGAAGGGAGGTGGAGGGAGGGTGCCTCAGTGTCTCAGTTAGGGTTCCATTGCTGTGAAGAGACACCATGACGACCGAACGGCAACTCTTACAAAGGAAAACATTTAACTGGGGCTGGCTTATAGGTTCAGAGGTTCAGTAGATTATCATCATAGCAGGAGGCATGGCAGCCTGAAGACAGACATGGTGCTGGAGAAGGAGCTGAGAGTTCTACATCTTGATCTGAAAACAGCCAGAAGGAGACTCTCAAAGCCCACCCCAACAATGACACACTTGCTCCAACAAGGCCACAGCTATTCCAATAAGGCCATACCTCCTAATAGTGCCACTTCCTGTGAGGCAAGCATATTCTAACCACTACCTGGGCTAAAAGTAAACCTTAAGGGGGGGGGGGTGAGCTTCTAATTCATATGTAGACTATTTCACCTTAAAGAAATTGAGCGAAGGCCAACTATGTTATAGGTACCACACAAGGCAGCTGGAAACAGGAGGAAACAGGCATAATATCATTGTCTCTACTTCTAGAGGTTAAAAAGATGTCCAAAAGTGAAATTTTCTGAGTCAGTGATGTACAAGTGAATTATTATTTATATCATGTTGCTATAATCTATTGTTATTATTTATATCTTGCTCTATCATTTAAGTTACAGCGTCTTAAAGATTACATGCTGTGTAATTCCAAATATGTGCATATATTTTGTTTGTTCTGTTTTTTAAGACAGGATCTCTCTACATAGCTCTGGTTGTCCTGAAACTCACTCTGTAGACCAGGCCTGTCCTATACTCACAGAGATCTTCCTATCTCAGCCTCCTAAGTGCTAGGGTTATAGAGTGTGACACCATGCCTATATATACATACATATGTACATACATACATAATACATACATACATACGTACATACATACATACATGGGGGTATTACATGAGGAGACAGCTTGAAGGAAGAACTCAGCTCTCTCCTCTCCTTCCATGTGGGTCATGTCACTCAAGTGCAGGGTCACCAAGCATGGCAACCAATGCCTTCACCTGCTGAGCCATCTCACCAGGTCCCAATGATCTATTTCTGAAATGAGTGAATTTTAGGAACGGAGAGAAGCTAGTGGTCGCAAGGAGGTAGGCACTGACCAGGATGGAGGCAGGAAATAAGTGAATGTGGATGTACAAGAGCGACGGGAGGAAACCTGAGGATCTTAAAGACTGGCTGAGGGGGCCTAGAGAAGTGACGGGCCTGTGCAGAATGTGTCACTGGCTACAGGTCCCCCAAATGTAACTTCATGAGATTAAGAATCAGCCTCTACAGACAAAAGTAAAATAGATATCTCAAAGCTGTAAAAAATGCAGTGGCAAACTGACCCTACGGATACTTGCTGTCCAAAGAGTAGATAGGGCACCCACGGAGTGAGCATAAGACTACATCTGATCTTACCAGATCCTAAAGCATCTACTTCCCCGGTTTGCTGTCTGAATTTAACTTTCCCAAGGACATACCTGTGTGAGTAGAGGTGTCGAGAAATCCATCTCACCCCTCTCCACCTCCGCTGCGAGGGAAGGACAGCAGGCAGGAGCGGCGTCCATGAGGGCTTAAATACTGCAGACTGTTTCAAACAGCCTCTGAGTGAGCAAACATGACTGGAGTGAACGTGTCCAGCCAAGGACATGGGGATAAAATCTGTGGGGTGGGAGGTCTGTGAGAAATGGATTTCACCACAGATAGGAATTAGCCTAGTTGGCTGAACCCTACATTCGCATTGACTGTGAGGTAAGACCTGGGCACACACTGCTGCGGTCTCAAAGGTGAATGAGGAACCTGGGGGGGCCCCCCGCCCTGAGAGGACCAAGAGGAAGAGGAGGCAGCGACAGATTGACTAAGATGTGATGAAAGGAATGTGGTGATGAAAGAGAGCACACCAAAGATCCGTGTCCCACTCACAGGGAGAAGCAGGCATGAGTGTCAGGCTTTGTGTAGCTTGGGGTGGCGATGAACCTGACGTGAGAGGTGATCGGATGCCAGGGCCTAGGAGGACGATGGGATGTGGACTGTGCTTTGACAGTGTCTGTCCTGACAGCCAGCCTTCCTCCACGGAGCCAAGGGAATTAAGTTGCAAGGCGTTTTTTCCCAGTGTGTCTGCACTACCATTTACTATCCACACATGGGAAAATAAGAGACAGCTGCTAGAAAACTTTTGTGATTTTGTAAACTTGTAGTGGAGAAAAGACAGCATGGCGGATAGGCTTCACGCAGGGGAGTAAAGGAAAGATGGAGTGTGCACCTTAAACTTCCTAGTAATAACTGCAAAATCCATCTAGTTCTGGCAGAAGTAGACGGGGATGGGGCTGGGCACATGAAGCTAACAAGCTCAGCCCAGAGACCTAGCTACTGTGGGGGCAAGAGCAAATGCCTGAGCATGGTCAAGAAGGAATGGTGCCGGGGTGCAGTGCAGACAAGAGGAAGGCAGGATTGGGGTCTGTGATGGCATAAGCTAGTCACCTGAGAGGAGGGAGCCTCCATTGGGAAAGTGCTTCCATAACACCGGGCTGTAGGACATTTTCTTACTTAGTGATTGGTGAGGAAGGGCCCAGCTCATTGCAGGTGTTGCCGACCCTGGGCTGGTGGTCCTAGATTCTATTTAAAAAGCAGGCTGAGAAAGCCACGATGAACCAGTCTGTAAGCAGCACTTCCTCAAGGTCTGCATCAGCTCCTGCCTCCAGGTTCCTACCCTGCCTGAGTTCCCATCCGACTCCCTTTGATGGCTGTGATGGTTATTCTTGGTTGTCAACTTGACCGTATCTGGAATTAACTAAAACCCCTAAATGGGACACAAAATTCCAGTGAGGAATTTTGCTTATTTTGAAGTGGGAAGAACCACTTCTAATCTGAAGACACACCTTTAATCTAGATCTTTTGAAGCAGAAGCCTAGAAAGAATCTAGGCCATGCCATCTGCAGGAAGCCTATGCAAGGACATGGAAGAAGGAAGGGTTTGCTCTTTGCCTGTTTCCTTTTGCCTTGCTACAAAGTCTCCATTGCCCTTAGAGTCAATTTCTTTGAGATTCAAGTATATACTGAAGTCCAGCTGAGACATTCAGCCTCATGGACTGAACAAATACTGGACTCTAGGACCTTCTAGTTATAGGCAGCTATTGTTAGGTTAGGTAGACCACAGCCTATAAGCTATTCTAATAGATCATTTATATATATAACATATATATGTATATATTATTGATTGATTGATTATTTATTTATAGGGGGGATTCATTCTGTAAATTTTGTTACTCTAGAGAACCATGACTAATATAATGAACAGAGATGTGAAAATGTAACTGAAATAAACCTTTTTTTCCCCAAGTTACTTTTGGTTCTGATGTTTCATCACTTCTATGGTGACTCTAACAGCAGAGCTGTCTGGGGTTTTCCGTAAATGATGTATGCTGCTTGCCCGGGGAAAATTCAGTTTCTGCAGTAAGGGAGAAAATAGGTAGGTCTAGAACAGACAAGGATCTAGATAAGGATAAGGAAGAGAAGAGATAAGGTCCCTACAGTGATAAAATCCCAATGGGGAAGACCAGTGCTCAGACTTCTCTTGGGGAAAACTACCTTGAGGAAGTTGAACAGATGAAAAAAAGAAATATTAAGGTAAAAAAAAGCTATGAAGGATGTGGTGGTAGCTTACACCTGCAATGTCAGCAACCAGGGGGAAAAGGCAGGAGAATTACCTGCTTGGGGTACAATCTGAAAAATCTGTCAAAAAAGGGGGGGGGAGGGGAAGAAATGGATAAAATTGGTAGCTTTGTAGGGTTTAGATATTTCTGGAACTCTCATCATCTAAGTTGAATAGTTCTGGACAAATTTTTAAATTGCTTAACTCAGGAGCAGGGGCCACCTTAGAAGCCCCGATGCATCCCCAGGAAAGGGTAATTTGTCAGTTAAGTTTCACTGGTCCTGCCAATGTTCACAGTAAAGACATGGAGACAACAACGGCTGAGTCCCTGCTTTGGATATCAACCGTCCAAGAAGGTAACATGATCTCAGAGAGAGGGAGCTGTGCAGGGCTGCAGCGGGGTGTCTGCACTGAGCAGGGCAGTCTGCAGCTGTCAGTGGGCAGGCAAGGCAAGCAGCAGCACTGGGGTTGGCGAGCGGGGGCTGCGCTGCAATGGGTGCCAGTAAGTTCTAAATCAGTCTCTCTTAGCCTCACCCCAAAGGGAGAGGCAGCCTGAAGCAATGATGGGCAAAGATGCTTCTTGCTTGCTTCAAAATGGAGCCCCATGGAAGACACCATGCTGGGTGAAATAAATTGAATACAGAAAGACAAATCCCACATGTGTGATTCTTAAAAAATAAAAAACCCTCAAGAATACAGACAGAGAGAATTCAACAGCAGTTACCACAGGCAGGAGCAGGATAGGCATTGGGGGACTGAGAAGGACGGTAGGGAAGCAAAGCAAAGCAGAAGAGGCGCCATCCTGAAGGAAACTGACAACAGGCTTGGCGGAAGGTTGGACACTGTCCCTTCAAGTCTAAAAATCCAAAAATCTTATTTGTTTTTATACTTTTATTTCTGAAGCTTGCCACAGAAAAACCTGATCTTTCTCTGGTTCTATTGTCTCTTTCCAAAGTATGTACTTGCGATTTGTTAGCACCAAATTATTCTTACTTTTCTTTTCTCTTTATTCATCCTTTCTGAACTCTTTCAAAGGTAGAATCAGTTGCTATGCCAAGCTGGACCAGAGACCAATATTTTCTACTCCTTGACCTTTTATACAAAATTAACTCTTTATATGTGAGATGAAAAAAAAAGTTGTCTAAATAGTTAATGATTTTTATAAGAATTAAATGAGATAATAATACAACTGAAAACCTGACCCAGTGCCCTTCGAAGCTTGTGTTGTGGGCAGTTCACTGGTGCATGAGGGAGCAGGTACTCAGAGGCACAGCTTATGGGCGACAGAGCACAGGCGGAACTTAGGACCATTTGAGTTTGTAGAGGGAACGGCTGCAGAGAGCACAGCTCACCTGATCCCAGAGCTCTGCTTTTCAGCTCGGTTTCCCCTGCCACCCTGGCTATGTTAATTTGGGGAATACTTAGCTTTCAAGGCTCAGGCTGACAAATTAAATTAGGCTGCAAACATCAGCCTTCTCTCTGTGCCGCACCAGACTCAGCAGGCATTGCAACAAAAATTAATTGCTGAAAATCTATGGCAATCACCCAGAGCTGATAAAAACCAACTGGTAATATTGCTGCTCAAAAGTAACAGATTCTAAGGTTAGAACTTCATCTGAGGCCTGAGATAGAGGCATCCCCTTTTAGGGCCATTTCTGGTTATGTTATTTATCTAATTAAATATATTTTGTTATCCAGAAGAACAAC
This sequence comes from Mus musculus, assembly GCF_000001635.26. Lineage (NCBI taxonomy): Eukaryota > Metazoa > Chordata > Mammalia > Rodentia > Muridae > Mus > Mus musculus. Next base: position 72,111,502 of record NC_000072.6, on the reverse strand, counting down.
TGCCCTATTGCTGCTTAGACTATTCCCTGTTAGTAAGTTGGGTTAGCGGAAGGAACAGAAAGCAGATGGAAATAAAATGAACAAGTATAGTTATCTAATGTACCATGTGAGGGCTGAAGCTAATAATACCAGTTGGGTGTGGTGGCACGTGCCTATAACCCTGGCACCGGGGAAGCTGAAACAGGAGGATTGCTGCAAGTGTGATGCAGAGCCTGGGGTATACACCGAGTTCAAGGCCAGCCTGAACCTGTCTCAAAAAAAAAAAAACACACACAAATCAAAACAATTATTTAAAGTAGGTCAAAATGTATGAGGGGCTCTTGTTAGAGATGTTTATTACAGGCACTCCAATCACAGAGATGGGAGCTGCGAGATGACAGGTCCACGAATTGGCTTTATTGCAGAGACCACTTTCCTGTCTACGTACTGCAGAACCTGTTGTAAACCTCACAGAGCCACTATGAAATGGCTCTGTGCTTTAGGCAGCAGGCATGGCTTTGGACACTCTTGATTTCTAACTTCTTTCTCCACTCTAGCAATCAACCCACTCTTCCTTGCCCAAGTGATTTCCATCCCCACACAATCTAGGTAGCTAACCACAGGCTTGCTTTAGCATTGCAACACACACACACACACACACACACACACACACACACGCTTAGAATCCTAGCCTGTAACAATACAGAGATAAGGTCTTCTGCATCATTGTTCCACCTTGGTGCCTACATGTTCAGCTCCACAGTTGGTGGGAGGGGTGGTTCCATTTATCATCAGACATTCAGCCACATCTCTAGACCACTCCTCCTCCTGCTCCTCCTGTGTGTCAATCAAAAATGTCTCTTGTGGGAGTGGAGAAATGGCTCCATTATTACGAGTGCTTACCACTCTTTCGGATGACCTGAGTTTGGTTCCCAACACAAACACACACACACACACACACACACACACACACACTCGCACACACACACAAAGAGGAGGCAACTCACAACCATCTATAACTCCAGTTCCAAGGAATCTGAGGTACTCAGGCCTCCATGGGCATCTGAACAAACTTGGTGCACATAAAGTCACATAGGCAAGCACAAATACACATAAAAATAAATAATAAATAATCCTTTTAATAAAATTTTATTTCCTGGGCCAATAGGATAGCTCACTATGGAAAGACATTTGCCTCAAAGCTTAAAGTCCTGTGTTCGACCCAAGGCCCGCATGGTGGAAGAAGAGGCTCTGGAAGTTGTCCTCTGGCCTCCAAACTCCTGCCATGGCACTCATGCCTACACACACACACACCGTCTCAATAAAATGTAGTAAGATTTAAATGTCCCTAGATGTTGCCACATGTCCCTGGGGAACAAAAGCACCCTGGCACTGTTGGTACAGTTAATTATACATATTAATATTCCAACATATTCCTCATAGAAGAGTCAAGAAAGGTAATCAGACTTACACGCCAAGCTACAAGAAAAACTAATGACAACTGCATTTCAATATCTAAGATTCTGTGTCGGGGTTGAAAATGCACAATTTCAAGAGATCTTGGTTTATCAGGTCCTTACCTGTCAATGGTATACAAGACAACTAACGTGAACTGGTCTGAGCCCACACACAGGTGGGCTGAACAAAGCAGGCTAAGAGCTGGTGCACAGCAGTGGGAGGAGAGCACCCACTCACAGATCCAACTGATGGTTGTTGCGTGCTTCACCCATCTCAGTCCCATGTCACTATCTCCCTTTCCCACATCCACAGGGTGGGCAGGGCCTAATCCGACTTTCACAAGCAGTCACCCCCACAAACCGCAGAAAGTGCTGTCACTGAGTTCCCTCCAACACCTCCCTCCGTCACTTCAGCCAGGGCTTTGTAACCACACCTTGAACAAGAGCCACTTGAGGCTATAAAGCATGCAAATCCCTATATTTCGTGCTCAGAATGTGACACCTGACTGGATTAGATGAAGGTGTCCATTTTCAAGCAAGCTCCCTCGTGTAACGTGGGCATAGCACTTTAAAAATAAATCCTCCTTTTAAGCAAGTTTTCCACAGCACAGACAGACACATGGGATAAACAGGTTCCGGCCTGACAGCTGTCCAGACTCTACAAACAGAGCCAAGAAATAAGGGTCGGTCTGCTATGAAGAACAAAACCACTGTTGTTAGAATCTGCAGCCTCCTGTTGTGGCCAATTAACCCTTCATGATTCACTTTAGTCCACACCAGTGAGATCCCTCTGGTGTGAAGGGGGAGACATTACCATCACTTAGCCCTCTGCTCTTTACAAGGTTAAAATATTAAGGCGATAAATTCTGAACGCTTGGAATACTTTCTAAAACCACTCATTCTCTAAAGTGAGAAATGTGACTCATGGGCACAGATGGTGCCTCTCCAATATCTTACCCAATAATCCCTGGGGCTTGCCTTTCTTGCCTTCCTCGATTAAGACCCTTGATAAACAGCTTATCACCTCTCAACCTGCTCATTTGCTTTGCTACTTGACTGCCCTGTGCTGGAGATAGCCAGACATCAGCCGATTTACCTGTGTTCCACACTAATGTAGGAGATCGACAGGCACTGCTTGCCCAAAGGGACTGATTGAAGCATGAAGGGATGACTGCCAGCTTGCACTGGTCACTCAAATTCACCTGTATCCCTAATCACCAAATCCAAACACAACCATCACTGTATGTTTTGTTTCGTTTCTATTCTTTCTATCTATTTATCTGTCTGTCTGTCTGTCTGTCTGTCTGTCTTTGTTTTTTTGGAGTCAGGGTTTCTCTGTGTAGCCCTGAAACTTGCTCTGTAGTCCAGGCTGACCTCCAACTCAGAGACCCGCCTGCCTCTGCCTCCCAAGTGCTGGGGTTGAAGGCCTGCGCCATTACTCCTGGCTCACAGGATGTTTCTTAAGTGTCCAGGTTGTACATAAGACCCTTGAATGTGAGATGAGGAAGGCTCAGGCAAACCGATCAATGGCTGTCCCACATACCAGCAGGGACAGGCCTGGGAGCAAAAGCAACTGGATCTGTCTGGTGCTGCCACCTTCCTCAGAACAGGGAAGAGTTGAAATGCTCAACTCTTTGTCAATTTGATGTGGGCCAAGTCATGGTTGGAGTAAGTTTACTAGTTGCAAAAATTCGGGTTGGGTAAAACCTTTCTGTTGCTTGTCTTCCTTCTTGGGATGTTAGAATCTTCACTTGTCTGACTTTCCAAAGAAAGAACAGTAAATAGCTTGGCTAGTTGAATGGGCACTAAAATGTTGGGGCCAGGGAGGGAGAGAAAGGAGGCAAGAGTAAATGGCAGTAGTCTAAAGACCCCCCCAAAAGGAAAGAGTGGACAGGATTTTTTTTTAAGTTCCAACACACACACAAGAGAGAGAGAGAGAGGGAGAGAGAGAGAGAGAGACAGACTACAACAATGTTTATTTTGGGCTGGGCTTGAGGGCAGACAGCCATGAACGGTGGAGAAGGGAATGGTCTGGCTAGGAAGGAAAGGTAGAAAAGAGGAATAAAAATTTGTATCAGTTTCTCTTCCTCTGCTGACCGGAGCGCTGCAGTCTCTGCAGAGGGAAGCTGCAGACAGAGCAAGACCTGTGAGCCTACACACCATAAACCATTACAGGCCCCAACTTGGAGATCCTCCTTTGAATCCAAGAACTGGTCCCCATCACTACCTTTCCACAGAGGAACCCAGCTGGAAGTACAAAAGATTCCTCAAACTGGATTTTAAAATGTTGGGGGTGGGGGCAGCACAAACTGGAATCAGTCTGGAGGGGGTGGACGATAGAAGTTTTGGGGGCAGGAATTGGAAGAATCATCAAAGTACATTGTATGTATGTATGAAATTCTCAAAAATTAATTAAAATATTCTGCTTTTAGAAGTGTAAGATTTCTACTGAAATGTACAACTTGGGGTTCTCTCAAGGCACTGGGGAATACTTTTTTGCTTTGTAGGTCTTGTTTTGGGACAGTATCTTCCCCATTACTCCACAATAATTTCCAATTCAGGATCCTCCCGTTCAGTCTCCCGAGTGCTGGGATCACAAGTGTATGCTGCAATGCCAACAAGGGCAGACCCATCTTTAGTAGGCAAATGTGTGGCTTGTATCTTATCTACTGTCGAGGACTAGATCTTACAGGGCACAGATGTGTGTTTGGGTTTAAATACACTTCAAAGTCTGCGTGGGAAACGTCTCTCACAGGACTATGGTAGGTCTAGTTTAAACCAGAGCTGGTTGACCAGATGCCCCTGAGGCCAGCTACAAACCAGGAAGCCTCTTAGAATAGCAGCAATAGCGGGGATAACAGAAAGAACTCTGAGGCCAATGGAGACCAGGTCTTCATTCTGTTTCCTGCAGAGGTCAGGAGGGACAGATGCTGAGGAACGCTCAACAATACAGGAAATGAGCAGCAGTGGCCACACAAGACGCAGCCAGCCATGCCACAGCTTCTGTGTCCACAGTGTCAGAACACCCATGAGCTGGAGGCTGCAGAGATGTCCACTTTGCTTTCTGAAACAATTCTATACTTAGAGAAAGACTGCAAGAACGATACTTATATTCTCATCTACCCTTCACACAATAACTGCCCCCACCATGGTTAACGTGTGTGCTGTCGTTCTATTAGGATATAATATGCATAATTTATTTAAATGCCTGAAAGAAAATTGTAGGCACTGTCACCCCTAAATATTTTATTTTCCTAGAAATGAAATCATTCCTTATATGAGCACAGTATAACGATCAATGCGAGGGCCTGGACACTGACTCGAAACTAGAGTCTAATATAAAGGTCTCAAGAAGAGTTCTCTAGTCATTTCAAGTGATGACTTTCAAACAAAAACAGAAACAACTTTTTCTCCGTTTTCCAGGATACCATCCAGGATCACATATGAGGCCTAATGTCATGTTGGGTTGGCTTCCTTTATCTCTCGTGACCTTGACATTTTTTGAAAAGTACAGGCCAAGTAGTTTGCAGAATGTTCCCCAGTTGGGGTTCGTCTGACGTTTCTTCACGATTAGATTCGAGTTATGCACTGGGGCCAGAGCAGCAGAGAGTGAAGTGCTTTTCTCTCAGTGTTTCCTCAGGAGGTGCACGGTGTTCACCCGGCCTGGCACTGGTGGCACCTCGGGTGAACAGCTGGTTAAGGTGGTATAAGCCAGTTGCTATTTTCTCTTTGTGAACTAATAAGGGACTCGATGTGACATACCTAGTGCCTTAGTTACTTTCCTATTGCTGTGAAGAGGCAATGGACCAAGGCAACTCAGTTTTAAAAAAACAAAAAACAAAAACCTTTAATTGCTTATAGTTTCAGAAGGTGAGACTGTGACCATGTGGGAAGAAAGCATGGCAGCAGGCAGGCAAGGTGCTGGGGCAGTAGCTCAGAGCTTACATCCTGATCCTCAAGTTGAAAGCAGAGTGAAAGAAACTGGGCCTGGCATGGGCTTTGGAAATCTCCAAGCCTATCCCTAGTGACTCGCCTTCTCATCTCCCAATCCATCCTAAACAATTCCACCCACTAGGGACAAAGCAAGCATTCAAATGTGTGTGTGTGTATGTGTGTGTCTCATTCAAACCACCACACCTAGGAACTAAGTAAAGTTCCTAGTTTTTCATCAACTCTGATTCAGTAGCCACTGGTAGAGAAAAGGATAAACTGTAAATTAGGTAAGGTCACATTCGAACCTCAGGAATAAGGCTTGTCAGTACAGAGTTGGTGACAATGAATTAGCACCTGGGCCTCTTCCCATATTTGCTTCTTGAAACCTCAACCCATGCTCACTTTTAGCTGGGAGGAAAACAAGGTAGGAGCTGGAGAGGTAGCTCAGTGGTTAAGAGCACTTGTTGCTCTTGTAGAGGACTCTAGTTCAGTTTCCAGCACCCACACGGCAGCTCACGACCATCTATAACTCCAGTTCCAGGAGATCTGATGCCTTCTTCTGGCCTCTTTGAGGAGCAGGCATGCCTATGGCACACATACACACATGCAGGCAAATACTCATACACATAAAATGGAATTTAAAAATCTATAAAAGAAAGAAAACTATAAGCCAGGCGTGGTGGCTCATGCCTTTAATCCCAGCACTCGGGAGGCAGAGGCAGGTGGATTTCTGAGTTCAAGCCCAGCCTGATCTACAGAGCGAGTTCCAGGACAGCTAGGGCTATACAAAGAAACCCTGTCTCGAAAAACCAAAAAAATAAAAAAATAAAAAAGAAAGACAACTATATGTCCTCTAGATAGGACCCAAGACTATATTAGTTATAGAGTGTCTATTAAAGACTTTCTGAGAATCCAGAAGCAAGCACAGATGCTGAACCCAGGGAGCTGACACCCAGTCACACCAATGCCTGTTTTTGTTTTGTGTTTACTTGTTTGAGTCTTTTAATGAGAACACCGAGGGGGCTCTACTCTGTGATTCCGCCTCCTCCTCTGGTATAATGGTGGTTAGGGACACTAATTTGCTTTACCTAGGAAATATTTCAAGAGGCCTGAGAAGGACATAAGGTAAACTGACTCTCTCTATTACTGTCTGTCTTACTCTTTCCGCTTTGTGTTTCTGTTAAGCTGGCTGGCCAGCCTCCTGCCCTGCCCTATCAGCAACACTGAGGTAACCAGACTGCAGCCACACAGTTTTTATGTAGGCGCTCCATATCCGAACTCAGGCCCTCACATTTGTACACACTCTTTTCCTCCTCCAGCCATCTCCCCAGCCTTGAACTCTTGCTGTTTACAAAGTCAGAAACGTCAGAGAACATTTAACAGTGGAAAGAAGATTAGAAAGACGTCCTACAACGCAGGGGTGCCCGTTGCTATCACTCTTCTTATCTATATTCTGTCAGCCTTTAATATCACATAAACAGGGTTGAGCCTTCTTTGACCTGAATTCCACTGGGGATGAAGCCCTATTACAAAGGGCTGGAATTTTGTCAATCGTCTCAAGGATGGTCAAACAACTAGAATCCTTCCAGAAGCATAAGAGAGAAGTTAATGTATTACAGGCTGCCTTTGGATAATAGGGCTTAAATTTCTCATATAGCCTTGGTTGGGAAGGGCTGCTCTACACTGGTATGGAATTTGCTTTGTTGTTCGCGTAACAATTCTCCCTATCCCTCAGTTTTGTTTTGTTTTTTTGTTCTTTGTTTTTTTTTAACTAAGTAGCCTTAAATCCAATGTAATAATCTTCCTACCTCTGGCTCCCTGGGTTACAAGCATAAACATTCATGCCCAGATTTATAATCCTATAAATAAACATTTAATAAACAAATATTACATACCAGGAACTGAGGATAGAAAAATAAATAAGGCATAATCCCTTTCCTCTATGAATATGACCAAGGACCCCCAGATACCCAAAGCACCACCAATGAGATCATGGGTCTGATAGGTAAGGAGCCACAGTCCATCAGAGGAAACCAGGGAGGCCATCCAGAGGACATGATGAGCCATGGGTGCTCCAGGGTAAGGAGGACTTCAGAATGGGTTCCAGATGATGTTGGTTAATCCAGAGGTGTGCGGAGACTCCATACCAGGGTCCTACAGGACAGCGGTCAGAAGACTCAACTAAGCAGACCCCGGGACATCCACTCCATGGTTCTAAGCAGGACAATGGCGAGAGCCGCCTGGGCAGGCACTGGGTGGTCAGAGGTCACCGAGCTTGTGGTGGTTTGAATGAAAAGGAGTCAGCATTAGGAGTCAGCATTCCTCCTTGCTGGAGGAGGTGTTGCTACCCCCAGGGTGGTCGCTCTTCCTGGACTCTATACTGGGCACTAGGGCGAAGTGTTCCAAGAGGTTTTAGAGCTTTGGGGGCGCTCCTCCGAAGAAGGAACATGTCTGCTCCAGCGCCTTAGTTACTGACTAGTGACTTACTTAGTCTGAATAGGAACTGGAGGGGACTGGAGGGCAGATGTCACTAGTGTAGGGACAGCAGGTCCTGCCTGGTTGGAGAAGTCTGAGGATAATGTTTGAAGGGCCCAGCCCAAGAGGGACAATATCCTGAGGCTGACAGAGAAATGAGCAGTCCCTACCAGAGGTGCTGAAATGATACTGGAGGAATAAGAGGGATTTTTCTAAGTGGAACTGGATGTTGAAGAAACCTCTTTTGAGGCTTGACTACAGATGGAGACATCCCCTCATGAGGTAGTATGAGACAGAAGGCTGACCACGGAGACCCAAGTTCTGATGGGATATCTTCTGAGGGATCGGAATACATTATTTGCTGCAAAGACATGGGAACCGTAGCCTCATCTACTATCTCCAAGCCTAGGTCTGAATCCTAGCTCTGCCCTCTGGAACTTCTTACCTCTTTTTTGACCTTAACACCCTTCTTTATAAAACGGGAGGGATAGGATAATGGTACCAAGCTCACAGCGCTATGGTGAAATCTAATGAGCTAGTCTATGTAACGTTTCTACACCCAGTGAGGACAGACTGAGAAAACTACTTCTCATGGTTTACAAGAGAGGGAGCGGGGAGCAGGCTTTGAAGACTGAGTATGACGAACCGATTATAAAATATTCATTAACGAATTACATATGGTTAGAAGCTGTGGGCTCTAGGTGCGTGTGAGTTTAGAAGTCAATATCTTCCAGAGAAGTGGAAACTTGAATCTACCTGTTTCTTTTTAATTTTTTAAAGATTTATGTTTTTATTCTTATTTTTCATTTTATTACTTTGTGTGTGTGTGTGTGTGTGTGTGTCTGTGTGTGTGTGTGTCTGTGTGTGTGTGTGTCTGTGTGTGTGGATGCACACATGCCATGGTATACACGTGGAGATCATGCATGTGGAGACCTCTTTTTCTGAGTTCACTCCTTCCAGCATGGTGGTCCTGGGTATCAAACTCAGGTTGTCACACTTGGCAGCAGAGGCCTTTGCCCACTGAGCCAACTTGCCAGCCATTACTTTTATTTTGTAATTCCGTGTGTAGCACACGCGTGGGTATGTATGTGCATGTGAGTGCACGTGCCCGCAGAGGCTGGCAGAAGGCACAGCATGATCCACAGCTGGAGTTACAGGCAGTTGCGAGCTGCCCGACTTAGATGCTAGACATGGAATTCCAGTTCTCTGTGAAAGCAGCAAGCTTTCTCACCACAAAGCCAGCTCTCTAGTCCCTGCCAGCTTCTTTTTACCTTTCCATAAGGGAGGCTACTAGAAAAATTTAAATCATAGGTATGGCTCAGGTTGTTTCTACCGGAGAGCACCCAAACAGAAGGAACATACAGATAAAGATAGGGGCAGCCTGTGCCAGCAGATAACCCTCGCTGACTAAGATCTCAACTGCAGAAAATGGCAAGCAAAGAGAAGGGAAGATCAGAAGCCACTTCATCCCCTTGAACTTCTCGCTGCCTGCCAGTCCAGATAAAGAGAGAAATAAACACGCAGGGGTGAATAACAGCAAGCTAGAAGACGTTGAAAAGACAGATGAGGGGACAGGACAGCCAGGAAGGATGGTGACAACCTCTAAGAGAAACACTTGGTTCTTGATATACATAAGCCCACCATTATGACAATGATAGTCTTATGGTACTACAGGCCTGTAATCCACAGCACTGGGGGGCGGAAGGGGGGTGGGAGTCAAAACTCAAAGCCAGACTGGATTTTACGAACCCTTGCCTGAAAACAAACACCTTTAAAAGTGGCTTCAATGTTCAAAAAGACTTAAGTATTTATTATTCATAAAGTAGACCTTTCACACGCTGTTTGTTGAGCTTATCAAACCCAGTCACATGATACCAACCTATTATAACCCCGGATGGTTTTAAACCTGAGGGGGAAAAGAGAATGCCAGAGTACAGGGGTTCATTCATGATCCAAAAATTCACCCCTGCGTATTGTCAAAATGCTTTCTATTGCTTAAAAACTCAAGCAAGAAAAGGCTTTTCCTGTAGGTAAGTGAAACAGACTGGGTGGAGGTTTGTTTGCATTCAGCTGGGTGGAGACTAAGAGCAAACTAAGTGGTCAACTAGACACATTCTCCACTTCAAGAGGCTCTTGGAGCTCAGCCTGCCCTGTGCTAAGACCCAAGGAGAGCCAGGACTCTGTAGGACTGATCTTCCTGGGGCCGCATAGAACAGGGCCTGGCAGAGACTTCCTACTGAAAAAGCACCGCCAGCACCATCATCTGGAACTGCTGCCTTCATCCTTGAGGATGAAGGAGCTCCCGCCATGGTTCATTCTGAGACTAGACTAAAAGAGCTTTGCCTGGGGGGTGGGGTGGGGGTGTGTGTCCTACTGCCCTGCAGGTTCCCATAACACACTCAAGGCATGCCTTACCAAAGCCAGGCACCTGCAGAGCAGTGACAGCGGCACTACCTGGGGCGGACAAACACTGGAAGTTGCTTGACATTCAACAACTGATGACAGACAAGAGGCACCAAACTTACCCTGTGACCACCGCGAGCCACAGCACTGAACCACAGGCAGCACGGGGTTCCCTGCTCCTTCCCTGTCACTTAGTGCTTATAAAGGAAGACACACGCCACAGGTTTCCAAGTCAGCACGGTGTGAGAGAAGCAGGTCAGACCAGGGTAACTGCTAGGAGAGGCGGTGACTGACTGGGTAGGACACAGGTCCTGGTGTTTTCTGTCCCTTGATCTGAGGGTGGCACATGTTACTTTAGGTGGCTCTGCTTTTCCCTACACACGTTTCTAAACGTGGAGGTCAGGAGAGAACTGAGTTAGTTCTTTCCTTCTACTGTGTGGGCTCTGGAGACTGAATTCAGGTCACTAGGCAGCATGCACCTTAGCCCACTGAGCCATCTCACTGGCTTCGTGTGTGTGTGTGTGTGTGTGTGTGTGTGTGTGTGTGTGTGTATCTATCATGACAGCATCTCCTATACCCCAGCTGACTTTTAACTTGCTCTATAGCAGCAGCTGATCTTGGACTCCCAATCCTCCTATCCCCCTGCCTCTATCTCCCAAGTGCTGAAATGAACAAACGTGCTCCAAGTACCTACACAACATTTAAAGAGGAACAAACCTCATCTGGTGTTCAGGTAAGTTAATACCGATTGATGGAGCCTCTCACTTCATTTTTCCCCCTGCTCCTTCACACACCCCACTAATTCCCTCTATGGGAGTGCTCCTGGGTTTCTCTCCCGGGAGAGCTCTAATGCCACCATCCATATTTATGGCTTCCTCCCACACCCCCTCTGCTAACACCTGCCACCCACGCTGATCCAGTCCTTGCTTCTCCATCCTCCGCTGTTATTGTATATATATATATATATATATATATATATATATATATATATATATATATATATATTATATATTCCCAGTTGTTTCTATGCCAAGCCTTCCCAGCCAGACTGGAATGAAGAGCATGCTCTTGGAGGGTGACGGCTGTTCTCTTGGTTCCATAAGCAGAGCAGAATAAAGTCCTCCTCTAAAGCTAGATAGACGTGGAGGGTGACTCTTTCTCCTCCCCACATGTCTTGGTTAGGGTTTCTACTGCTGTAACACCATGACCCAAAGCAACTGGGAGAAAAAAAAGGGTTTAATTTCAGCTTACAATTCCACGTTGCAGTCCATCACTGAGGGAAGTTAGGACAGAAACTGATACACTGCAGGAATCTAGAGGCAGGAGCTGATGCTGAGAGTATGGAAGAACACTGCTTACTGACTTGGTCCCCAGAGATTGCTAAACCTTCTTTCTCATACAACTCAGGACCACTAGCCCACAATGAGCTGGGCCCTCCCCACTTAAGAAACTGTCTCCCAGGCTTGCCTCCAGGACAATCTGGTAAGGGCATTTTTTTTCAAATGATGCTTTCTTTTCTCAAATAATTCCAAGTTACATCAAGTTGACATTAAAAACTACCCAGCACACCATTAATCTGCCAAGAGACAGCTGCTAATTCTCTACTACTTTGCAAGCCCAGTAAGGGAGCAAGAGGTGGAGGAGGCAAGCCAACGACAGGTGTGTTTCTTGATTACCTCCCTGTCCAGTCACCCATTTGACTTGTTTTGATGACATGGGGCAGTGACCAGTGTATGTCAAGCTGAATGCATTTGCAGAATCATCATAAATGTGTGCTTTTAGAATTTCCTGCCAGCCCCCAGCATGCCATTTTCCAGAAGCCTTGTCACACCTCCTCTTACTCTGTTTAAGCCAGGCATGTTGGCACAAGTCTGTGATCCCAGCACTTGGATCAGTGGTTCAAGGCCAGCTTCGGATGCACCAGTGAATTCAAAGCCAGCCTGAACAGCATGCTATCCCCGACTCAAAAACCCAAACCAACCAACCAACCAACGGACCGACCAACCAACAAAACAGCCACCCAAACCTCCAATCATCTCAATTTCTTTTCAAGTCTCAAAGAAAACACTATCAGCCTGATAGCCACAGCACCGACCACATAGCAGACATGAGTGTCAGGAGATGCAGCACTCTGACTACAGTGCTCTGGAAGCTCATATTAATATTCTCTTGACCAAAAACTTGGAAATCAGACAATTCCTAGCCCTGCAACCAGCAATGTGAGAAACCATTCTGAGCTGTCAGGATATGGAATTACACAAAAGAAACCAAAACCTACTTTTCTGGTCCTTTCTTTCAGCAGACAAATCCCTCTTCTCAGGCCCAGCATTTGCGTAGGGCTGCAGGTAGAAGAGGATTTACAGTCATAAACCAAGGGAAGGCTTGGCTAGACACCAGAGGGCAGAGATGAGTGTGAGTCTCCTTCCTTTGTAAGTCTAAAACCCAGCACAGCTCTTGGCTGAAGGAACCTGAAACCCATCGGTCCCAGAAAAAGCACAACACATAAAAATGCCTCTTCCTCCTTTTAAGTACATCTACTTACATTTACACCTAATTTTGCAAAGGCAAAATTCATATATGTGAATTAAGACTGAATTACTGGGGGGAAAGGTATAAAAATTTCATTTCCAAGTCAGCTAGTGATTCTACAGAGTTCTCGCCAATTGACATATTTATTCTAAATGGTTAAAACCACAAACTCATTGTGGAAGAGACCCAAGCCAACAGCAAGTTAAGTCTTCCAGTACAGACCTGGAGAGCAAGCTCCCCACAGGAGGATATCAGTGTCTGCCAAGGTCATCCAGCTGATGTGCAGTAGGGACAAGAGCTTTCATTTACTGGGGTCCTACCAATTGTTCTCTAACACCCTCTCCGCAAAACAAACAAATAAAACAGCGCACAAAGAACGCGTCCCCTCGTCAGGACACAGCTTAAAATTTCCAAGAAACCAAAACGGTCTCCCAATGTGTCTCCTCCGCAGGACTGGCCGCAGAGAGGGGGCAGGGAAGGTCACCAGTGAATTTCTGCCAGCAGAAAGCTACCCACTTTCACACTGCACGTCTACCCACATGGATGCACCAGGAGGGTTCAGGCGCCACTAGTTACCCTGTACAAGGTTCCCCAAAGCAGTCAAGGGAGACACTGAGTCTATTCGACTCTGCCGGCTCAGAAGGTTCCAGCAATGAATTAAAATCCCAGAACCAAGCGACGTGAAGAGGGCCACTCTGGCTGGACCTGCCACGCGGGGCAGGTCATCCTTACCCGCAGCGCCGCGTCCACACCTGCGCAGGCTGCGCCGGGGGCGCCCATGTAGGCAGCCAGGGGCCGCGACCCTCCGCCCGTGTCCCCTAGCAGGCGCGTCCGGCGTCGCAGGGCTGGGGAGGAGCCGCTGGGCCTGGGGTATCGCAAAGGCGGATCGCCGCTATCTGGGCTCCCCGGTGTCCGCTCTGCCGACTGGGGGCTGCGCCACGTACCTCGGCAGGCAGGTGCCGCTGCTTGGCTTCGCAGCTTCTGGGGCCTCCGCGCCGCGCCGCCCACCGCCTCTGTGTGCATGCTAGGGAGGGAGCGCTGGCAAGCCGCCAGCCCGGGGCCCCGCGCCCCAGCCAGCCCCCGGCGCCGCGCTCGCGCCAATTCAGCCCCGGACAGTCCGCTCCCCCGCGCGGATGCTGAGGGGGGTGGGGGTAGGCGGGGGCGGGGTCGCGCGTCACGAGGATAAGGGAGACCAATCAGAGTGCGCCGAGGCCCCGCCTGCGAGCGGACTGTCCCCCCGCCCCCTCCGACTGCTAGTGCGAGGGGGAGCGGGACAACTCCAGCCGAGAAGTAGGTGGGGCGCCAGGCAGCCTAGGATGAGGGTGCCCCGCGCTCGGGGATCTCTTCAACTCTCCCCAGGCTTGCGCGTGATTAGATAGTGGAAGGCGTTCCGGAGAACCTAAGGTGGCTCTGGACCGGTTAAAGGCTTTGACTGAGCATCCAATTAGGAGTCGGAGCTGGGGAACTAAGGGGCTTGACGTAGTCACGTGCTTTATTCGCCAGCTGCCCACTGGTCTTCAGGTAATTACTGGTCCTGGGTTCCTGAGACCCAAGAGACAAATACCAGGACAAGCTAAATCAGCGGTTCTCAACCTGGGGGTCGCCTAATACCAATGGAAGACACGTTTATTTACATTTACGATTCACAACAGTAGTGGAATTACAGTTATGAAGTATCAACGAAAATACTTTTTATGGTCAGGGGTTACCACCACAACTTGAGGAAGTGTATTAAAGGGTCGCAGCATTAGGAAGGTTGAGAACGATTAGGCTACACGGTTGTTACTGTGCTAGTTACCAAAGCCAACCAACTTGTTTTAACAGGAGAAGGAACTGAGGTCTGTGTGGGACTGAGGGTGAGTAGCTTTGAAGTCATTTGGAGGCCGAAGCAGGAACAGAACCTGGGCTTGGAGCGCTCAAATCTTATTTGTCTGAAAGCTAGAGAGGCCCTGGCCTCTCACACCTTATTTTGGAAAGGAAATGCCATACGATTTTTAAAAACACATTTAATAAATCCCAAAATTGGTGCATTAAAAAGGCCTAAAACCGGACTGGATCTCCCTTTTAGGATATTTTTCCCCATGATCTTCTAGAAAAGCCGACAAGAAAGGGATCCAAAGCGCAGAGTAAATGATATAATGTAGCCAAGTTCTTCTGAGGATGCAGACCCTTTGTTACTGCATGTGTGTGTGGGAAATCCCCTAGTGCCATAGTCTTTGTTATATTGGAATAGCTTGCCTTCGACCTCAAGAACATTTAACCACAAAGGGGCATTCTGATAGTCAGGAGGCACGCTTTCCAAGATAACAGCTCCAGTTTTCTTGGTGACTGCATAGCAAACTCCTTTTTGGGTCTGCTCAAGGTCCCGTGCTAGATCTGTGTATCAGCTGAGAAAATTGAAGCTTTGTAGTGGAAGCTTGTCAGCCTGTACAAACAGGAAGAGGCCCTGGGCTAGCTTTTAGAACTCCCTTCTCCAGCCCCAATCAAGCATGGCTATCCATCTTTTACCGAACAATAACCCTCTCATTTTGAGAAGGAAGATCCTAGACCCTGAGCCAAGAGCCGTTATCAGTTTTCCTTTTTACAGCAGCTTGCTCTCTTTGCTCTTTCTCCAGGGTGGAGAGTAGAACATGGTCGCCTGGGAACTGGGGGATGCTCTCTGGGTAGTCAATGCCAAGAATAAAGACATAGGAAAGAACGGAGTAGGTGGATTCTACTTTCATGGCTATCCAAAACAACAAATCTGTATGATTTTAAAGCGAGGACACTGGAAATAGTCTAGAAAGGGAAAAAAAGATGGAAGAAAGCCTGACATGTGGCTAAAGCCAGTGGGTTGGCCAAGGCTGGTCAGACACTAGCTAGCTGCCTGGAATGACTATAGCAGGAAAAAGATTGCAGAGCCGCTCACTCTCCTACTATTGGACCAGCCTGAGGCCTGCCTGTGTGGTCTGATGCTCTGACATCTCTGTGCCTTGGTTCTCTCCCACATCTCCCTGTGTGGAGCCCCACCCTCTTAGCAGTAAGGGCTGTCCTGGAAGCTGGAAGCATCCTGCCTTACAAGAGTAGGTGTAAGTTGAGGGCAATGAAGTGTAAGAAGTGAACTCTACCTTCTGTCTTAGTCTCCTGGGACATTTGTTTCAAATATTCATGAGCTCTGTCACCTAGTTGACACTTAGTGAAGGAAAAGAAGACCTGCTCCCAAAGTCCCCAAATAACACACTAGAATCAGCCACTAGATTTCAATGGTTTACTGAGTGGCTTCAGAGAAGCTTCCAGACTCTGGCTACCATACAGTAGGACTACTAATAAATCAGAGATAGCAGCTACCACTTCCTAAATTCACTTTTTCCATTTACTACATTAGTTAATCTAATGACGTCCTCTCACCCTCCCCTTGTGAGCTGCAATATTCTATTTTGGTAAGTTTGTCTAACTTTTGGTTCTATTGGGTGGGTTCTGTTTGAAGTTTAAAAAAAAAAAGATAAATACGGTCTGTGTCCTCCTTGTTGTCTCCGGGACCCTTTCAGAGAATCTCCACAGTCAAAACTATTGTATAATAATCTCATGACACAAAAGGTGAACAAAACTAACTGCCCATCACTAATCAAAACAGCATAAACGATTGGGTGGGGTAGTACATGAATGGAATGAATCCCAGTGTACTGGAGTGGACGAAAGAGGATCAGAAGTTCAAGGTCATCTTCAGCTACACAGCCAGTTTGATGCGAGCCTGTGCTACATAAGACCCTGTTACAGCAAAACAATTCATGGTACCCAATTATAAAGATCCTTGACGGGGCTGTGGACATGTCCCTGTAACTCGAGTTCCAGGTGATCCAATGCCCTCTTCGGGCCTCCGTGGCCACTGCATGCATGTGGTACTCAGACATACATGCAGACAAAATACTCATACATACAAACTAAAAATAAGTCTTTTAAAAAGATTCTTGAGTATGCATCTTTCTCTATTTTTATTTTTGTTACCTTTCATTCATTCATTTCTATAGAAATGGCATCTTTTTCTTTTCTTTTGTTTGTTTTGTTTTGTTTTGTTTTGTTTTGTTATTTGAGACAGGGTTTCTCTGTATAGTCCTGGCTGTCCTGGAACTTTCTCTGTACACCAGGCTGGCCTTGAACTCAGAAATCCAACTCCCTCTGGCTCCTAAGTGCTGGGATTAAAGTTGTGCACCACCACTGCCCGGCTCTTCTTATTATTTTATATAACAGAATGAAGACTTCATTTAAAACACTTGCTTCAAAGTGATGGAATATGATTGAAAAATGTTTTGGTAATTGAGTTGTAAACAGAATCAATCATGTATTTTCAGAAAACATTTTTTAAAAAGTGTGTGTGTGTGTGTGTATGTGTGTGTGTGTGTGTGTGTGTGTGCATGTGTGTAGGACTCTGTGTATACATTCATCTAGTATATGCAAGTCTTTGCATGCATGTGGAGGTCAGGATGGGACAGGGGGTGTCTCTGAGCCACTTCATCTTATTCCCTGAGACAGCATCTCTCAGTGAACTTGTAGCTAGGCTGGCTGGCCAGTAAGCTCCTGGAATCAGCCCTTCCCCCACCGCAGCACTGGGGTTCCAGTACAGGTGGCCATGCACAGCTTTTATGTGGGGTTTGGGGATTTGAACTAAGGTCTTCAGCAAGTGCTCTTTCCCACTGAGCCACTTCCCCAGTCCCAATTAATCTATTTTTATCTGTTTATAAGATGAGTATTTAAATTATAGGGCCCTATGCTGATTAGACACATGTTCTGCACTGAACAGTACTCCCTGGCCTACGCTTATCATTTTTAATGAAGTAATGAATATTATTTAGAGGGAAAGTGCTGTTGTTTTAGACTTGTTTTGAAACAGGCTCTCACCCTGGCTGGCCTAGACCATCCACATAAACCAGTGTGGCCTTAAACTCAAAGAGCTCTGCTTACCTCTACCTCCTGAGGGCTAAGCTTAAAGTTGTAGTCCATCACACCTGATGCAATAAATATTTTAAAAATATATTCAGTTTTAATTTTTTCTCTGTTTTTTGTTTTATTTTATTGTATTTTTGTTTATTTGCTTGCTTGCTTCGTTTTTGAGACAGGGTTTCTCTCTGTAGCCATGGCTGTCATGCTCAGCAAACCAAGCTGGCCTAGAACTCACAGAGATCTGCCTGCCTCTGCCTCCCCAACGGCTGAGATTAAAAGTGTGTGCCACCACTACCAGACCTGTTTTAATTTCTAACTGGGCAACAAACATGAGGTAAAGTCTATATCTAGAGGGTTTTTGTTGTTGTTGTTTGTTTTTGTGGTGTTTTTGGTAGCCTCAGTAATTTCTAGAAATAAAAAGAAGTCCTATCACTGGGCACAGGAACCAGAATGACCTAAAGGAAATCTCCAGAAATGCCTCCATTTCCTGCTAGCAGCCTCAGAGGAAGTGCAAAAAAATAGCCTTTAGATGGTAAGAAGGGTAGACCTGAGGAAGAAACCAAGGCTATACAAACACAGAGTGCTGCAGAGATTAGAAAGGAGACATTTCTCAGATATTTACAGAAAATTTTGAGATAGTAGATTAAAGCAGTCCTGAAACCCTCCGTCCATTCCAGTTATATGAGGCTATGGGTTCCTCTGTGGATTGAACTCACTCCCCTCAAGCCTCTGAGTGGTATTCTGTGTGTGTGTATGTGTGTGTGTGATTTTAACAAGCACCCAGGACCTCAGCTCATTCTCCCAGAAGTCCTTCCTTCTGCCGTCATTCATATGATACATGCCGGCTGCAGAAGGAACTGGGGAGGTGGCTGGCAGTGTGGGAGGAAAGGGACCTGGAACAGAAATGGTGTCAAAACAGTGGCACCGAAGGCTGACAGGCAGTGCTGCCTCTGTCTGTAACCTCTAGTGACTTGGAACTCCCCGTGGGGCCCAGGCAGAGGGAAAGAGGGACAGAGGATCCCTCAAACTCTTGGCACTACTCCTGCCTCGAGCCCCCTGGGTGCTAGGATTATAGGGCCTGCACCACCATTACCGGCATAGAACATTTTTATCTTCTCTGGCTTTTCTGGGTTTTGTTTTGTAAACATTTTACATAAACCACATTGCTTTTACTCAGAGGAGCAAATCAAATGTATAGTACCACTTTCTAAAAAGTCCCCAACCGAGGGCACAGCTTCAGAGGGCAGCTTAGGATCAGGATAGGACAAGGGAACTCTCAGGTTGCATTGCTCACAGAGAAGAAAGGAGATTTTCCCTCTCCTGCAGATCGGCCCAGAAAACCAACTCCCTTTCACGGGCAGCTTTGCCAGGACCCAACCTCAAAGATCCCAGCCATGAACAAGAGTGCTCCAGGGATAAGGAGTCATTAATTATGCCTGAATCAAATTGGCTGGGATGTTTGTAGTTGAAAAAAGAATAAACACACTCACATAAAACAGCAATGGAGGAGGCAACTGTATATTAACATTAGAAAAATAAAAGGAGCATATAAAATGTTAAATTAGAAAAGAAAAACGAGCTGGGAATGTAACCCAGTTGCTAGAACGCTTGCCTAGGATGTTTGAAGCCATGAATTCAATCTCCAGCATTGCGTAGCTGGGTATAGTGGTACCCAAGCCTTCAGCAGGACTGGTTAAAGGTCATTTTTTTTTTTTTTTTTTTTTTTTTGCCACATATTGAGTTCAAGCCAGCCTGAGATAGAAAGCACCCTGCCTAAAAGTAGATAAATAAACAAAGAGGATATGCAAGGTGTGGTGGCACACATCTTTAATCCCAGCTCTGGAGAAGCAGAAGCAGGCAAACCTCTATGAGTTCGAGGCCAGCTTGGTCTACATAGTCACCGTGTCTCAAAGAAGAAAAGAAAGGAAAGAAAGACAGACACGGGTTTTATGCAGCTAACTTTATAGCCAAAACAATTAAACACTCGTGGGTGTCAGGGCTCAGTGTTTTATTCCTTTTAAAAATTCTATTTAATGTTGTTATGCTGTTTTTGTGTGTGTGATTGTTTGTTTTACAGTAAATAAAAGCTTGGAGAGTCATTGGGACAATTCACTGAGGTCTTTCTCAGGCTTCTCCAGATGGCCTGTTTCTTTTTGCCAAATGTCTCACTTCCCACAATCAGGATAGAAGGACTTTTCCTGAGGCTGGTACCTTCAAAAGCTGTGAGGACTGCGCCCTGTAGGACCATTCTGTAGGAACGCAGAGGGGGAAGGGGGAGAGAACGTGCCTCTGCCCGACTGAGGGCTCCTGTGCTGTAGGGGTACAAGCGTTCCCTTATCCTCTGACTCTACCTACCACCCAAGGATCCCAGGCTAAGGTTACTGAAGCAGCGGCTTTATGGTGTCAATTGTTCCTGACTTTCCCTGTCCCTTCCCCAGACTCCCAGAGGCTGGAGCTCTGTAGCAGCCAACACAACCCACTGTCTGCTGCCCTGGAGCACAAAAGAAGTTGGTGCTTTGAGGTTTTTCTAGGAATGTTTTCTGTGAGCAGTCACCAGAGAAGGGTGAAGGAAAAGAATTTGCAACAAGACACCACAGAAAAGCTGCGTGTGGGCAGAGCTGATGGAGGCCACGCCCCCACAGGGACCCAATCCTCTGGCAAGTGTAGGACCCAAGGGGTTAGATTCGGGCACATTCTGGCGGGTCTTAAAGCCTGGTCTTCCCTCACCTGTGTTCCGTCACACTCCTTTGTAGAGTGCCCGTGACATATTCATAACTTACTTCAGTCTATTTTCATGACTCTCTTTTGAGGTACAGCCTTCTTCTTCTTCTTCTTCTTCTTCTTCTTCTTCTTCTTCTTCTTCTTCTTCTTCTTCTTCTTCTTCTTCTTCTTCCTCTTCCTCTTCCTCTTCCTCTTCTTCCTCTTCTTCCTCTTCTTCCTCTTCTTCCTCTTCTTCCTCTTCTTCCTCTTCTTCCTCTTCTTCCTCTTCTTCCTCTTCTTCCTCTTCTTCCTCTTCTTCCTCTTCTTCCTCTTCTTCCTCTTCTTCCTCTTCTTCCTCCTCTTCTTCCTCCTCTTCTTCCTCCTCTTCTTCCTCCTCTTCTTCCTCTTCCTCCTCTTCCTCCTC
Organism: Mus musculus; assembly: GCF_000001635.26. Taxonomy (NCBI): domain Eukaryota; kingdom Metazoa; phylum Chordata; class Mammalia; order Rodentia; family Muridae; genus Mus; species Mus musculus. Next base: position 72,090,685 of record NC_000072.6, on the reverse strand, counting down.
TTCCTCCTCTTCCTCCTCTTCCTCCTCTTCCTCTTCCTCCTCTTCCTCCTCTTCTTCCTCTTCCTCCTCTTCCTCCTCTTCCTCCTCTTCCTCCTCTTCTTCCTCTTCTTCCTCTTCCTCTTCTTCCTCTTCTTCCTCTTCCTCCTCCTCTTCCTCCCCTTCCTCCTCCTCCTCCTCCTCCTCCTTCTTCCTTCTTCCTTCTTCCTTCTTCCTTCTTCCTTCTTCCTTCTTCCTTCTTTCTTCTTTCTTCTTTTATTTGGTTTTTGGTTTTTCGAGACAGGGTTTCTCTGGATAGCCCTGGCTGTCCTGGAATTCACTTTGTAGACCAGGCTGGCCTCGAACTCAGAAATCTGCCTGCCTCTGCCTCCCGAGTGTTGGGATTAAAGGCGTTCGGGCCACCACACCCGGCTTGAGGTACAGCCTTCTTGTCCCCATATTTTAGGGGAATTTAGAGCAATGAAAGAAACTGCTGGTGTTTACCTGTTTAAGACGTAGCAAACTCAAGATTTGAACTCATGTGCTCTGAAGCTGGCTCAATTGCCGTGCAAGCGCGAGGAGCTGAGTTGGTTCACCACCCCCACCCCTCACACCACCTGCAAAGGCCAGGTCTGATGATGGATGCTTTGAATTCCAGAGCTGGGGAAGTAGAGACAGATCCCTGAGGCTCATTTTTCAGCCAGCTGAGCCTAACTGTTGAGTCCCAGTTCACAATGAGAGAATGCATCAAAAAACCAAGGTGGATGGCTCTCGAAGAATGCTACAGCACATGCCCACACCCATCCACATAAAATATGCCTTCCTACACACAGAAACCATAAGGTCAGGCTTCGCAGATTGCCTGAGTCATAGTCCTGAAAAACAAATGGGCTAACTTAGGGAAAAGTTACAAGCAAACAAACAAGCAAATTAACAAAGCCACAGTGAGCTACGGGACACTCCTCTTACACATTCTCACACCCAGACACTGCATCTTAGCCAGGAGTTGGGGGTGGCGTGCCGAGGCCAGCTCTCCCTTGCGCACATCCTCAGGGCCAATTCTCCCATCTCCTTCAGGGTCAGCTTTACTGTGTTGCCCTAGCAAGGTGTGGGGCCCACTCTTTCTAAGTGCTTCAGCCAGTGAGAGTGACAGGACAGAATTCTCTCTCTCTCTCTCTCTCTCTCTCTCTCTCTCTCTCTCTCTCCTTCTTAAAAAAGATGTGTTTATTTAAACGTATATGAGTACACTGTTGCTGTCTTCAGACACACCAGAAGAGGGCATCAGATCCCATTACAGATGGTTGTGAGCCACTATGTGGTTGCTGGGAATTGAACTTTAGACCTCTGGAAGAGCAGCCAGTGCGCTTAACCTCTGAGCCATGTCTCCAGCCCCCAGCATTATTTCTTAAATACATCAGTGTTGTTCTTTTCAAGTTGTTATTTAAAAGCCGCCTTGGCCGAGGAGGGTTCAGCTGTAGGCGCGGCCACAGATCCTTCAGCCTGTGTACAGCTGCAGCAGTTAGAAGTCAGTACCTGAGCATGGACATTCCGGATGTGGATCTTAGGGGAACTGAGCATGGGACTTGGCCTTTCTGATACTGCTCTATCCTGTTCTTCTTCAGTCAAGGGAAATCCTGCTCTTCTGGAAGAAGAGAAATAATATATCAAAATATTTGGAAATTAGACATAGATATGAAAAAAGAAGACAAGCTGATTTCTATCAGTGCTATCTACTAAAAGCCAGCAATGTACTCTGTCCTGCAGAATGATAAAGAAACACGACGTTCGTATCTATAGAGATCTGACATCCCAGCTGGGAGCAGAAGAGCATCCTCGGGCTTTAACACACAAACCAATCAACCTGACCAAACCAAAGATGTTGAAGGAGACATCCGAGACTTGGGGTTGGTCTCTGTGAATGGACTTGTCTCATAGTGTCTGTGCATCTGGCACCTTTATCAGTCTGAAGGAAAGCTAGGAGACATCAAGACTGTCACTGCTATAAATGTATTATTCCAAAACCTGCGATGCTAAGTCAAGAACTGAAGCCCTGGCCACCACCTTGGTTTTAATTACATGGGATCCTGAGCAGAAAGTCCAGTTACATCATACCCAGATTTATGCTGTGAGATAGAAGGTGTGGATTTTTTAAAAAATACATATTTATATTTATTTTTATTTTATGTGTATGAATGTGTTTGCCTGCATTTATATGCATACCATATATAAGCAGTGCCTGCAGAGGCCAGGAGAAGGTACTGGCTCTCCAGGAACTGAAGTTACAGATGGATGTGAGCACCTACCATGTAGGTGTGAAGAACTGAACGGGGGGGTGGGGGATGTGGGGTGGGGGGGGGGAAACACTCTAGGAGAACAACCAGTGCTGTCAAACATTGTGTTATCTCTTCAGCCCCAGATTGTGGTTGTTTTAATGTCAATTTGTGGTCATTTGTTACACAGCAATAGATAAAATGCCTATCACATTTGAAAGCTAGATTCAAATTCTCCTGGTCCTGAAGTAAAGAATCACAAAGTCATAGAACTGGTGCTGTAAGGGACTTGTTAATAGATGTGGGTAGGACACATGAAATCATACAAAATAGAATTTAGCTAATGGAGCCCCACCTCCAAAATACCCCAAAGATAGGCAGTATGCTAACTCGCCCTATTAGAGATACGCTAAATTGACCACACTAGGATACAAACAGTCACCAGGACTGACCACCCATTAGGTTCGTCCCCAAAGAACATGACTCTAGCAGACAGCACAGGGTCACGGATACTATTAAGTCCTTGTCAGCCATTAAGTCTCCTGTGCTCTTATCAGGAAAAGAATAATTCTGCCAGGTGTTCCCACTGATGGACAGATTTTCTGGAGATAGTCTTTAAAGGGACCCTCTCTGCCCTCCACATTAGTTTGTTTGTGTTCCATGTGGAACCTGTTATCCAACCGAGGACCACGAATCAGGTTGTAGGTTATCAGAAAGCTTGAGTTAGCTCAGTAGTGTGAGGTTACTACTTTTGCACGGTTTGCATCTGATCTTGCTGTGACTGCTGCACACAGTAACTCTTAAGCGGTGGTATGCTTCTGCCTGAGGTCTTAGAGCAAAGATAGTGTTTCCCTGTGGTTACTGCTGCACAGGGAGCTCTTGTCTCTATGACTGTAAAGGGGGTGTCTTGATAACAGAGTCCTGTGAGATCATATGGTTGGAGAATGCTTTTCTAGCTCACATTTTCAGCTAACACCAATCCCTAGTGGGCAGCATCAGGGGTGATGGGAACATCTCTGGACAATCAGATGCAACGCTGAAAGAGATTGCAACCAACTTCTTGGCTGGATTTGAAGCATAATCACCCCCTCACCCCCTCCCTAGGAGCTACATTAGACATAGCTTTGGTTTTGTCAATTCTTCTAGTAAAAATTAGTCTCAGGGGGTAGAGAGACAGCTCAGCAATTAAGAGCACTGGCTGGCTGCCCTCAAGAGGACCTAGGTTCAAGTCCAGAACCAACATAATGCTCACAATAGTCTGTTACTTCAGTCTGTGGGGATATGACGTCCTTTTCTGGTCTCTGTGGCACTGCACAAATATGATGTACAGGTACACATCAATGCAAAAGCACTCATATACATAAAATAAATAATGACTAATGAAAAATAGGCTTCATTTATAAAGGATTACTCTCATACTCATGATATACAGAAATTGCATATATAAAAGTTTCATCTTATGAAAAACATTAAAATTGAAATGTAATGTTGAAAAAATATTGAAATAAAGGTTGGGGAAATGGCTCAGTGGATAAAGCACTTGTTTCACCAGTGTGAGAGCCTGAATTCGTATCCCCGGAGCCCCCACAAAAGCTGGGTGGGCATGGCAGTCTTCTGAGATCTCAGTGTTCAGGAGGCAGAGGCAGGAATGAGTCCCTGGAGCAAACTGACTAGAGACACTGCCTCAGTAAAGTGAAAAGTGACCAGTGAAGACAGCCAACATCAACGGTGGGCTTCTGCATCCTTGTACACACACATCCATGCATGCACATGTATGTCTCCACACATGCATACACACCAGCCACATAGTACATATAAAAAGAAAATATTCAAGTAGAATAATGCTAAAAAATTGTGAGGAATTCTCAGTGAACACATCATGTGGCCACTCAAGTCAAGTCAAGACCAAAGGACACAGGTGATCTGAAGACAGCCTGTGGCTCCTTCTGGTCACCAACCTCACCCTCCTCTTATGTTGATATTCTCTCTTCTGCCACCCCATAGGGTAGTTTATCCCACTGTCTCCTTACTCTGTATAAAGGAAGTCCTATAGCAGACAATTTTATGTCTGTGTTCTCTTGGAAGAGATAATTGGGTTTGTGGAAGAAGCATATATATATATATGTATATATGTATATATATATATATATATATATATATATATATATAATATTTACTTACTATTTTTGTGATGGTTTGCATATGATTGGCCCAGGGAGTGGCACTATTTGGAGGTGTAGCCTTGTTGGAAGAAGTCTATCACTATGGGCATGGGCTTTAAGACCCTCATCCTAGCTGTCTGGAAGCTAGTCTTCTTCTAGCTGCCTTTGGAACAAGATGTAGAACTCTCAGCTCTTTCTATATCATGCCTGCCTGGATGTTGCCATGCTCCTGCCTTGATGATAATCTGAATCTGTAAGCCAGCCCCAATAAATATTGTTCTTATAAGAGGTGTCTTGGTCATGGTGTCTCTTCACAGCAATAAAACCCTAACTAAGATAATATCTATATTTATGTATCATATTAAATGTTTATCATATTTATATTCTTTTTTTTCCTTCTTTATTCATTGCTGGTGATTGAACTCAGGGCTTTGAACATTCTAGGCAAGCATTCTACCACTGAACAACACACCACTTATTTATCATTGCTGTATAGTATGACTGTATCATGATCTTTTTTAAAAATTCTATTGGTAGGTGTCTTAGGTAGGATTTTCATTGCTATGAAGAGACACCATGACCAAAGCAATTCTTATTAGGGACAGCATTTAATTGGGGCTGGCTTACAGGTTTAGTCCATTATTATCATGGCAAGAAGCACGGCAGCCTGCAGGCAGACCTGGTGCTAGAGAATCTGAAGACCAGGAAGAGGTTCACATCCACACTGGGCAGAACTTGAGCACAGGATCTCAAAGTCCACCTCCATGGTGCTGCCCTTCCTCTAATAAGGCCACACCTACTCCAATAAGGCCACACCTCCTAATAGTAGCACTTCCCATGGGCCAAGCACATTCAAACCACCATAGTAGGCATTTGAGTTGTTTTGAAGGGATCACAAATGCAACTATGAATATTCTTGCTCCTGTCTTTGGTGGTCGTAATGGGTAGTTTTACCAGCAAAACACAATCTGATTCACATGGGAGGAGGTATTGGGACAATGAGGAATTGTCTAGATGGGTTTGACCTGTGAGGAATTTTTTTTTCTTTTTTTTTCTCTCTTCAGACACACCAGAAGAGGGCATTGGATCCGATTACAGATGGTTGTGAGCCACCATGTGGTTGCTGGGACTTGAACTCAGGACCTCTGGAAGAGCAGTCGGTGCTGTTAACTACTGAGCCATCTCTCCAGCCCGTGAGGAATTTTCTTAATTGGGTTAACAGAGGTGGGAAAGGCCCATCTTGAATGTGGGACATATGCCCATGTCAAATGTGGGCAGCATTATTTCACGGTAGCTCCTGGACTAAATGGAAAGGAGTCCACAGAGCACTCAGCATGCATGCTTGCACTCTGACTCTGCTCTTGACTGTGGATGTAACTAGCTGTTCATGATCCTGCCATCTGGACTTCGGCACCATTGTGGGCTATCACCTGGTACTATGAGTTAAATAAATTCCTGTCTCCCCAAAGTTGCCTTTTTTTTGTTTTGTTTTGTTTTGGTCAGGGAATTTTCATACCAACAGAAAAGAAACTAGAACTAAAAGCCTATGCTGCTTTTAGCCTTCAAGAGTGGGAATAATCTAAAAAGTACCCCTGTAGGGGTGACTGGGAATCCTATGATCATCTCACTATATGACCTGTATCATAATTTCCCTGGAGTCAGCTGGTCTGAATGTACTGAAAACATGGTTCCTGACATATGTCATATATGGAGACACTTGGTGCAACTGCAGCCTAGAATTTCCCAAACTTTAGACTCACAGAAGCTGTCTTTGTAATTTTCACCATATCTTCAAACCACACAGTTCCTTACTTACTTATTATTTTTCTTCAGATTGCCCAGCATATTGTCATTTAATTATCTGCTTTAAGGCCAGCAAAATAGCTCAGCAGGTAAGAGTGTTTGGCACCAAGCCTGAAGACCTGAGTTTGATCTTAGAGACACATCTCTTCACCCTACAACAGGGAGTTCGTGACAGAACAAAGTACAGATCTCACTGTAAGGGTCCATGATTCACCAAAGAATGATACTCCAGACTCAAATAGTATGCAAACACAAAGAGTGTTTACTCTGCAAGAAGTCCAACATGCCGGGGGCTCCCATTCCCAAGATAGAGAGAGAGAGAGTGACAACCAACTGAGCTGGCAGGCCTGATTTAAAGCACATTAGGGGATTCCAAGGTAGGTGAAACTGAAGTCTGGAAACTGTTGCTGGGGAAGTCTGGAAACTCCTGCTGACCCATTGCCTTTGCCTCAGGCCAGGTGGCAGACAGCCTCTGATGGCAAGGCAGTTTCTGACTAACTGCCTGAAGCCTGGGTTTTGCTGCTTCTTCTTCTTCTTCTTCTTCTTCTTCTTCTTCTTCTTCTTCTTCTTCTTCTTCTTCTTCTTCTTCTTCTTCTTCTTCTTCTTCTTCTTCTTCCTTCTTCTTCTCCTTCTTCTCCTTCTCCTTCTCCTTCTCCTTCTCCTCCTCCTCCTCCTCCTCCTCCTCCTCCTCCTCCTCCTCCTCCTCCTTCTCCTCCTTCTCCTCTTCCTTTTTTTAATAACTGATTTTCATGGGCTTGCCTAGACTTAGGCCTAGTCTCCTAAACTGCCAATTTGAAGCCTGTCATGGAGTCGGCCTAGCTTTCTCACCACCAAAGTCCAACTTTGGTGAACCACTGAGTTTTACTGGGGCTACTTATAGGAGTACAGGTGAGGGGTTACTGACTGGAGCAGAAATGACTCAAAGACAGGTGCTCACCAAACCCCTTTGTACCACCCTTTTCTTCCTTCCTTCCTTCCTTCCTTCCTTCCTTCCTTCCTTCCTTCTTTCCTTCCTTCTCAATTCCCTTGCCCTGAGTGTGTGTGTTTGTTTGTATGTGTGTGTGCGTGTGTGCGTGTGTGTGTGTGTGTGTATGTGTGTGTGTGTACCAGTTAGACTAGACTAGCTTGCCAAGGAGCCCCAGGGAGCCTCCAAATCTACATCTACAACTTAGCAGTTCTGGGGTCACAAGTGTGCATCACCACGTCAGGTATTTTCTTCTGGTTTCTGCAGCTCGAAGGCAAGTCTTTGTGCTTTTGAGGCAAGCACCTCACTGATGGAGTTGTCTTCCCTGGTCCCTGAGCTTGGACTAGCTACATCAGAGGGAAGCTTGCTGCGCAAGGGCTTGGTAATCTAGTCACTAATGGTATTATCATCCCCCACATCCAAGGTCCCAGAGGTGCTCAAAGCTAGGGCTGCTTTGGTGCAGGAGCTGGACACCTTTGTGAGTTCTTGCTTCCCTAGGCTCTAGGGCAGATAGTCCCAAGGGCTATTTCTGTAAGACATCAGCCGTGCCATTTTTTACCACAATAACTGTCTCCAAGTCACTGACCAAGCATCCCTGGGAACTGAGTCCCTCGGGTATAAGAGGAAGATAATACTCCAATGAGGCTCATGAAGAATGTCATCAAACTGAGACAATGTATTCAAAAGTCTTCAATGTACCCCAAAGCGTGGTTCACATGTATTAGTCTTTATTCCAGAGCCCAAAACCCCCACCCCAGTTTTGGGGGCCTTGTTAAACGAGTAGGTGTTGGTAGCCAGTAATGAACCTTTGCTTCCTTTTCCAGAAAGTTATTTGCACTAGAAATCAGACCTTTAGTCATAGATAAGAATAGAGGACAAGGAACCATGAGATGACCCAGCAATTCTTGCTACCTTTCAAAGGACCTGGGTTCAGTTCCTAGCATCCACATACAGCAGCTTGCAACCTCCTGGGGGCGGGGTTAATTTTGGGGGATCTGTTGCCTCCTTCTGGCCGCTGTAGGCACCAGCATGCACAAGGTGCACTTACATACATTTAGGCACATACACATACACAGAAAATAAAAATAAGTAAATATTTTTTAAAGTGAATAATATGTGAACTGGATTTGGTAGCTTCTGCTTGTAATCTAGTACATAAGAGGCTGAGACAGAATTGCCATGAGTTTGAGGCCAGCCTGTGCTACAGTGCCGACATTATAAAGAAATGAGTTTTAAATTCACAGGCTGACTGTAGGGATGGCAACTCCTGAGCTTGCTTCAATTTCCTTCCCAGGATGCTTTGTTGTTGCTGCAGTCTCTATCCCTAAAGTGATGGGTTTGGTTACCAATCAGAAACATGAGCTTGCTCAGTCTCCTTCCCAGGATGCTTTGCTGGTGCTGCCATCTCTATTCTTAAAGGGAAAGGCTGTGTTATCAATCAGAAACATTCTGTGCAGAAGGCTAAGGGTTTCCGAAGATAAATCACTGATGGGGAGCCATCCCTGGGTGTTGGGAGTTTCCTCAAGGCTTTCTTAAGCAGTAAGAGAGAAAGAAATCTTTACCCAGGGTAAGGGAAAGATTTGCCAAAGCGTTCCGTGACATCTGGAGCCCCCGTGTCTGGGGGTTTGTTTCTGTTCACCCGGGTTGCAGCTGTTCTCTCTCGTCTTTGATCGTCACTCCTGTGTCCCATCCAAGTTCTTACCTCCTAGCCAAAGCACTTGATTCCTGTTTCCTAGCCTCCCGTTGCCGCCTCATCCTGTCAAGACAGATGCCAAATAAGCAGTGTATTGGAAAGAGTTTCTCAATTAGCTTTGGTGCAGCCCAGCATCCCCGCTCTAAGTGTCTGGCTCATAAATTAATTTGTCCTTAAATCGAACTCAATTCCACACATCACTCCTCTATCCTCAAAGTCTCACCAGGCTCACGATTAGCTCCCGAATTAATTCCCATCAGCTGAGCTCAGCCTTAGAAGTCTTCCTCCATCTGGTTCCTCAGGGTAACAGCCAGCAGATCCAGACCAGACTCAATAATCGTGCTGGCAGATGCAGCCTCTGGCAACAGTGTTACTTAGTAGTGAGACTGGGACTTGGGTATGAGGCCTGGTTCCTTTATCAGGTGCTTATTGGCCTCACATGGGTATCAGGTGCTTGCCACCCTCATGTCCTGCTCTCAGGCTCTTCTGCATCATCTCTGGTCCGATGCTCTGCCCATGGTTCACCTACAGGCATCATACCTCGGGTGTCTGCACAGTTGTCACCCTATCCCTTCTATCTTCTTCTTTTTTTTTTTTAATTTTACTTATTTTATCCCCCTTCCCGGTTTCACCTTTATAACTCCCCTATCCCCTCCCCCTCCTTCCTGCCTCTATGAGGGTGCTCCCCCATAACCCACTCACTCCTGCCTCAGTGCCCTAGCATTCCCCTACACTGGGGCATCAGGCCTCCACAGGACCAAGGCACTCCCCTCCCAGTGATGCCCGATAAGGCAATCCTCTGCTAAATATCCAGCTGGAGCCATGGATTTCCCCCCACCCCACCCCCAACCCTCTATGTGCACTCTTTGGTTGGTTGTTTAGTCCCTGGGATCTTTGGGGGGGAGGTCTGGTTGGTTGATATTGTTTTTCTTCCAATGGGATTGCAGTCACTTTCAGCTCCTTCAGTCCTTGCCCTAACTCCTCCATTGGGGACACCATGTCAGTCCAATGTTTGGCTGTGAGCATCCATGTCTGTATTGGTCAGGCTCTGGCAGAGCCTCTCAGGGGACAGCCATACCAGACTCCTGTTGTAAGACCCCCGAAGCTGGGCCTCTGCTCAAGTCCTGGGATGAGCTGGCCAGCACCCCAATGACTCGAGAGAAAACCACACCTGATGCAAACTGCAAGAGGTTTTATTATCAGTTAGCTGAGGAACTCCTCCCAGTATGCAGGGCAGGGGAGTTCGACCCCAGCGGTAACAGTAGGGGGCTTTTAAAGGAAAAGTGAGGAATTGGGAGGAGTTGGGAGGAGAGCTGGCTACAGCTCCTTTCTGGCAAGGGGAGGGGTGAGCTGTAGCTCCTCTTCAGTGTCTATCTCCGTGTCCTTGTAGGTCTTCCTACAATTATCGCATCTCTGGCTGTACAGCACAAAAACAAAAAAGCTTTTTGCTGGCTATAGAGAACAAAGAGCCTCTTTCTGGCTGTATTTTTAAAAATCAGGGAAAACAAGCTTAGGGAACATCCAGGGGCTTTACCTTCCAGGGAGAAACACTCTAAGTCGGGGGCCCCTACTGTCACCAAGTGCTTCTTGGCATCAGCAGTAGTGTCTGGGTTTGGTGTCTACAGATGGGATGGATCCCTAGATGGGGAAGTCTCTGAATGGCCTTTCCTTCAGTCTCTGTTCTACTCCTTGTCCCTGCATTTCCTTTAGACAGGAGCAATTCTGGATTGATATTTTTGAGGTGGATGGGTGGCCCCATTCCTCAACCGGGGGCCATGCCTCTCCACTGGATATGGTCTCTACATGTTCTCTCTCCCCTTTGTTGGGCATTTCAACTAATGTCCTCCCTGTTGGGTCCTGGGAACCTCTTGGGTACCTGGCATATGGAACTTTCTAGTGGCCACCCCCAGTTCCCCTTCCCCTCTGCTACACACCTCCTTTCAAATTCCTGGCCCTCTGTACTTCTCCCCCATCTCCTCCCATATCTGAACCAGTCATTTTTTTAAAGCTAAAAACAAAATAAGAATCAGGTATAAAATTGTAAGCTTTTAAAGTTAGGATAGATGGTAGTCTGCTTTATCTAAATTGACAGATATGATGGACTAGGTGTTAAGTGTATATCATACTTTATAATTTACATAGTTGTAATGGTTATGCTCAATTTATTTCTGAAAGAAAAGAGCCTTCTAATTGGACAGAAGGGAGAAATGTTGTGGGTTGCCCGGTGATGTTTGTATTCTGATGTTAATTCTGCTTCCTCAGGAGGGTCTGCCCCGTTGAGGAGTGGATCATGTACTCATGTGATTTCATGTGACCCTTCTCCCCATTTTAACTGGTCAAACAAAGGCTAGAGTCTGCGATTGGGCAGTGGAAGGGACTGGAGGTTCAAGAGAGTTGGGGAAGAGTAGAGAACAAGAGAGGAGAAGGACTGAGGAAAAAGAGGTGGAAGGAAGATGGAGCAGAACCACAAGGCCTGAGGAAGCCACAAGTAGCAAGGGATCTCATAGCTGGGGAATAGATTAGTGTAGTGGTAGATCTGTCAATCTAGGTTGTAGCTTATAAATATTATAACTGAGTTGTGTGGTTTTGCATGGGTTTATTGGAGTTGGAGATTTACTACAACATATGTGTGTGATGTGTATGCATGTATGTGTGTGTGTGTTTGCATGTGTATGGGCACAGGTGCCTGGCATAGTGTGGTCATTGAGATAGAACTGGTTTCTTAACTGAACCTGGAGCTCTCCAAAACAGACTTGCTGCCCAGCTTGCTCTGGGGGATCTGTGTCTAGCTTCAGAGTGCTGGAATTACAGGCAGGCTGGGCTGCCAAGTCCACCCAGCATTTATGTGGGTGCTAAGGCTCTCATGTGTATATGGCAAGTGGTATATACAGTGGACCATCTCTCCAGCCCCTGCACTGCATATTCACGTTCCTCTTCCAAATGCCCAAGTCATTTGCAGATGTCATTCTCAATCAGGATGCAGTCTGACCCTATCTTAGAGGAAGTCCCCTGCAACAGCATCTCTAGGTTTCTGCTCAGTCTCCCCAGAGAGAGAGAGAGACGGTCTTCTAAGCTCCTGCTTGGAAAGCAAGGATCGGGCTTCCAGCACGTTGCCACCCCCAGCACTGAAAGGGCTAGAAGTTGCTGAGTATAGTAATCAATATTTCTCTTCGATCTCTCTCTGCAACTTAGATTCCATTGTCTTCCGGTCCAAGCCCACACTCGAAGAGTAGAGTTCTGACTTCTGTTGAATTGAGACAAGGCAGTATCCAAGGGAAGGAAATGCACCAGAGAGCACAAGTCCAGCTGGTCCTCCATGGATGGCCCACCAAGTGTTCAAAGTAACCTCTACACACTTAACCTCTCATCTAGACCTCTTCCCAGTCGTCTCCACGTTAACTACCCATCTGTTGCCTGCCACGTTCCAAAGTCCTTGGGGCTCTCTCTTCTATCTCTCTGTGTTTGTGCACGTAGGCATGCATGTGGTAACCAAAGAACAAATTCCAATGTTGATCCTCAGGCACCACCAGTCTCGTTGGTTGGTTTTATTGTTTTGTTTCTTGTTTGGAAGCTGGAGTTTTTGTTGTGTCTTTCACTGGCCTGGAAGTCACCAAGCAGGCTAGCTGGCTGACCAGCAAGCTTCAGGGATCCTTCTGTTTCTCTACCTTGCCAGAGCTGAGACTATGAGTAGGTGGTACCACACCTGTCTTGCACACATGTCTTGCGTGCATTGTGGGGATTAAACTCAGGTCCTCATACTTGAAAGGCGAATACTTTACTGACTGACCATCTGGTCAGCCCCTCTTCTACCTCTGAAGAGCCTGTGGCTTGGGGTTTGGCTTGTGTTCTTTGCTCAGTCATGTGTCTCCTCCTTTGCTTTCTTTCTTGGTTCCAGAATGCTACTGCTATCATTGTCTTCTCTCGTAAGATCTTCCCACAAAGCATCTCTTTAAGACCTTGTACATGGGGGAGTGAGTGGAGGTTTAAAGGCAGGGTTGCCATCCATTTGTGCTGCCTCAGCTTACTCTCATGCCTGTCTTTTGCCCGAGGCCATGCCGAGAGCTTGGTCGGTCTTATGTGGAATGACACGTCAGTGAGTTTTGATGAAAGCTCAGCCTCACCCAAACTGGTTCTTGCAGCAAGAAATATTTAGTGACAGAGATCAGGACAAATGGACAGCCTAAACATTGGGAATCTGGGTAGCCTAGTGTAGGCTCTCTAACTTCTATATCTTAACCACTAGCATCCTAACCATCAGCATCCTGAGATTCATTCCATCAGCATCCTAACCATTAGCATCCTAACCATTAGCATCCTTTTGCTGTTTATATGTGGCATCAATCCTGCCATTTTTGATGCTAAGGATGAGTTGGTTTTAAGCCATTTTTGTTCACCATGGTAATTAGGCTCTGCTATGATCCACTTATGTCTCTCCCTTGGATTCTCATGTGCAGTGTTTGCCTCAACCCCTCATACTCATGGGTCTGAAGAATGGTAAATACGTAGAGGAGGAGGAGGACGAGGAGGAAGGGTATGGTGATTAATCTTCACTATCAATGTGACTGGTTTAGAATGCTGAGGAGACACACCTTTGGGTGTGGGGAACATGAAGGTTAGGAATCAACATTGAGTAAAGCTGGAGAAGAGGGGAAATGAGCTGAGCATGGCCCTCCTGGCTCTCTGCTTCCAGACTGGACCCAACATGATCATCTGTATCAGGCTACCTTGCCTTTCCCACCATGCCAGACTGGACCCTCTCAACATATCAGCTAAGATGAACTCCTCCTTTCTTAATGTTGGTTTTTGTCATAGCAATGAGTAAAGTAGCTGGTATAGTTGAGAAGGTTATGAGGGAGGCCATGGCCTTCCTTGGTGGCCAACTTTTCTCCTCTAATCTCCCACAGAAAGGAGCCCAGCCAAAAGAAAACTCAGCACAAGTGAAGCGAGCTACCCCTTCCTTTCCCTCCTCCCCTGCTGCCTCGTCCTATCCAGAAAAAGGGAGCTGACATCAGCACACATTTCGGAAGGACATCCCACGGAAACAGAGGTCCTTTACTCCATGGCAACGCATTAGAGCATCTTTATAAATACACACTTTACTATGTTACTAGAATGTTGACGGACAGTGCGTTTCACTGTGCCAGTGAAGAACATCTGCTAAAAATAAAGTCTGTGAAGATCGTTTTGCCTCGTACAATTCTGAGAAAGAGTTTCCACTAACAGAGTCCAGCCCCATTCCTTCCAAAAACTGACTCTGGTTGTCCTTTGTGGACCACAAGGATATAACCACATGGGTAGGACCAAAGGCAAAACAACAGAGTTTGTGGGGGTGAGTATTCCTCCTCCCACACTGAATTATGCTGTGGTGAATGTCAGCAAATGAGGTGGAATGTCAGCATCTGAAGACAAACTGATGCTGACATCAGCCCCTCTGTGCCCATAAATACAGGAGTGTTCTGCTACTTGCTATTAATCAGTAGGATGCTGGCCAGGGTCTTGACGACCTTTGTCATTAGAATGGAAGACTGAATGGTCTGTAACTTCTTACTTTTTGCTGTTCTGTGTTAAAATACTCCCAACGAGATCACACTAAGGGAGGAAGGGTTTATTTTGAGTCACATGTTACAGTCTGCATTAGTGGGGGAGTTTGGGCAGCAGCTGGTCACTTTGCAGATCAAAGGAAGCAGAGGGAGGGTAAAGATCAATCTATCCCTTTCACACAGCCCAGGATCTCAGCCTAGAGACTGGTCCCACAGTGGGTCAGTCTTCTTATCTCAATTAACGAGATCAAGATAATCTTCCAAAGGCATTCCCAGGTGCTTATCTCCTAGGTAATTCTAGGTCTCTGGCAAGTTGACAGTTGAGATTGAACAGCATGCATAGGGTCTATGAGTTAGAAAGGCCTGGTGATCAATAGGACTCTACAGTTGGCTGAATGGTGTGCTCTTGCTGGCCTCAAACTCACTATATATTTAAGGTTGCCCTTGAACTTCTGATCTTCCTGCCTTCACCTCCTGAGAGCTGAGATTCCAACCATGCACCATCAGGATTGGTTCATATGGCTGGGGGGGGGTGTATGTGTGTGTGTAGAATCCTGGGTTTTTTCCTGCATGTCAGGCAAGCACTGTATAAACTGACCTACATTCCCAGCCCTGGATTCATTTTTCAACACCCTGTAGTTTTACCTTGCACTTGGCTCCATGAATTTCTCTAGGTAGCCATACTGATCCAGGGATGGGGCAAGCCAGAATGGTAGGAGGACTCTCTGAGGGATCGAGCAGCGAGGGTTGAACAACCACCATAAAGCATTCTAATCTCCAAATGACTGGCAGCAACTAGAATATGCCATCTAGATCTCTGTCCTACGTGTGGGTGGCTTGATGTGAGGGTCCAAGAAAGAGCCCAACATTGACTGAGACAATCCTTTGGAGAAAGGACTCCTGGGCTTGGAGAGCGAGGGTCAGGGGGATGATCTGAGCCGTGTTGGTTGTGATACTTGGATACCTCCGTCTCTGCCTGTGCCCCACTTCATTAGTCTAGATTTTGAAGAGGAGGAAACAGAGACATGCTTTCTCTGTGGCAGGCGTGAAGCACAGCATCCCTTCTATTAGGACCAGAGGGAAAATTGGGTAGGTTCTACACATTCTAACACATACGCCTTCGTTTATAGACAGTCTGACTGTCTTCATTACTCTGAACTATGATTTTACTTCCCATAAGAAATAGTCCAGGCTGGCCCACTGGGTAAAAGCACTTACCCGCATGGTGAAGGAAAGAGCTGACCCTGAAGATTGTCCTCTGACCTCCACATGTGCACTGTGGTATACATGTGCCCTTCCCAAATAAAAAAATGTAATAAAAAAAAGATATAACCCCCTAGACCTGGCATCGTGGGTGCAGTATGTGCATGTTCTGACTGTCCCTTTTTCATCTGCTCCCTATGTCAGAGCTGTCATGAGTGCTTGGCCATGTTACTCCTAGCAGACTCTCAATGCAGCCCCCTAAGCATTCTGAGCAGTGACTAAAATTACAGCATGTCAAGACCATGGATACAGACTGAAGCCAAGGGAACGGCAGTCCTTTTTCTGGCCCAGTCTATGGGATGTTGTATACATAAAAAAAGAATTTGTTTTTCGTCTTAGACTCCTGGGGCATAACTTCTAAACCCTTGGAATTCCCTAAGTGGTAGGGATGTCTATAGTAGTCATGGTGGGCCGTGGGTCACTCCCAAGTTTATACGAACAAGGTGACTGTCGGTGACTGTTGTGTATGGGCTGGATAATGATCTAAATAACCGTATTTTCAGTTTTGCGTGGATGAGTTTATTAACCATAAAGAAAGCCAAAGTAAAAGAACAAATAGAAGAGATAAGAAGAGAGAGAGAGAGAGAGAGAGAGAGAGAGAGAGAGAGAGAGGAGATAGATAATAAATACCAAATTAGATGCTCAAAACATCCAGCAACAAACCAACTAGGGCACTCTCGTTAGACAATCTGGGGTGTGTGGTAGAGTAGCAGTCAGATCAGAATATCCTCTTAGGTGAGGCTTCCTAGCAAAAACACAACAACAGCTCCCCCATCCCCTGCTGACCCACAGCATGACATGCTGTGGTCCCTCAGTCTCCCCAGGTTGCCTCCCCAGGCATGGCACAGGGCCCCCCACTCTATGGCAACAGCAAGACACAGCATGCTCGACTTCATGCTCGGCGCCAAAGCTGATGGTGAGACCATTCTGCAAGGCCTTCAGTCCACTTTTCAGGAGCAGGGGATGACAGAGTCAGTGCACACTTGGCAGGACCATGGATATTTAGCAACGTACACAAACAAGAATGGCAGCTTTGCCAATTTGAGAATTTGTCCACATGGATTGGTGTTGCTGGACCTTCAGAGTTACAACAGTGATGTGCAAGGCAAACAAGAAACTGACAGCCTTTTAAACAAAATAGAAGAAAAAAATTAAAGAATTGAGTCAAGACAGTACTGGGCAGGTGAAGCAATTACCACCCATAGTTTGAGGAGGGGCCATTGGCAGATACTGGCTTACTGCTGATGGGCGCCTGGTTGAGTATGACATAGATGAAGTGGTGTATGATGAAGATTCACCCTATCAGAACATTAAAATTCTACACTCAAAGCAGTTTGGGAATATTCGCGTTCTCAGCGGGGATGTTAATTTGGCAGAGAGTGACTTGGCATATACCCGGGCCATCATGGGCAATGGTAAAGAAGACTACACTGGCAAAGATATATGGATTTTGGGAGGTGGGATGGAGGCATATTATGTGAAATTGTCAAACTGAAACCAAAGAGGGTCACTATGGTAGAGATTGACCAAATGGTCACTGATGGGTGTAAGAAATACATGCAGAGAACATATGGAGATGTCTTAGGCAATCTTAAAGGAGACTGCTATCAGGGTCTTATAGAAGACTGCAACCCAGTACTGAAGAGGTACGCCAAAGAAGGGAGAGAGTTTGATTATGTGATTAGTGATTTGACAGATAGCTGTCCCTATCTTTGCATCTCCAGAAGATTCCACACGGGACTTCCTCAGACTGATTCTCCACCTGTCAATGAAGGTTCTGAAACAGAATGGAAAATACTTCACACAGGGGAACTGTGTCAACTTGACTGAAGCCCTGTCGCTCTATGACGAACAGCTGGGGCACCTGTATCATCCTGTAGAATTCTTAAGAGAGATTGTCTGTGTCCCTTCATACTTGGAATTGAGGGTATTTTACACTGTTTGGAAGAAAGGTCAGCCTTAAAGATGAGCATCCCCTGAATGTGTGTTGCAAGCCTCCTTCCTGACCTCCACATGCCGTATATGCCATCAAATGAGCCAGGCAACTGCTCATGAATTCCTTCAAGTGTTTTTTAATTATTATTTTTAATTTTAAAAAGCCAATGGGGAAAATGTATATTTTGATGAGTTAGGATGTTAATTTTTTAAAGTCAGCTGAAGGACAATTAGACAGCCCAGCAAAGACTGTGGAATGTACTGACCCCCTAAAATGTGATTTTAGTATCCTTTTTTCCTCTGTGTGGGGTTGGGTTTTCATTTTGGTTTCAGTAGACCTTTAATTTGGACATGTGGAGGAATGAACATCATTGTTTTGTTCTGGAGAGACGGTCCTGATAGTGTTTCTCCCCTCTCACCCCCAAATTGACTTAGATATTAAACTTTGGTGTTTTTAAAGGTTTAAAAAGAGTGATTACCAGTGCTTCCATTAAAATGACAAAGGAAAAAAAACACAACAACAGAAATGTAACATCATTAAAGGGCGTGACCTTTTAATATAGTTCTTCATGTTGTGGTGACCCACTCCCAACTATAAAATTATTTTTATTGCTACTTCATAACTGTAGTCCTGCTACTGTTGTGAATCGTAATGTAAATGTCTGATATGCAGGATATATGATCCCCATGAGAGAGTCATGACCCACAGGTTGAGAACCACTGCTCTAAAGGCCTCTTCTTGTGACTCACTCTTACAAGTTCTTTACAGTAAAACTGTAACCATGGGAAGAGTGTTTGTGGCTCTTCCACAGGACTTTAGTTCAGTTCCCAGTACGCACATCAGGTTCCTGACAACCACCTATAGTTCCAACCCCAGAGAAATCCAAAACCTTCTTTTGGCCTCTCTGGGAAGCCACACAAACATGGCATACAGTCATAGGAACACCAAATGACACACAAATAAAAACAAACCATTTTAAACCCCATTGAAATCACATCTATAATGTGTGGTGGCTGCTTTGTTTTGTTTGTCCTGAGAGTATCAAAAGAAAATTATCAAAGAAAAGGGGGTAAGGAGAAACCCTGATTTTTTTTTAGGCAGATGAGTAGCAGTTTGGGAACCCCTAAGATTATAAACTCACATTAGAAGCAATGGTAGTCTTTGGGGGGGCTGTGTCCTCAACCTGCGAACCTGCTTTTGCTAGGAATAGCTGGTGTCAGGATTGCAGCTCAGCTCAGCTGATGTAAAAGCCAGAGGAAGCCACCTACCCCCTTCTTCCCCCCCCCCAGCCCCCCGGCTCTCAGAGTTTGTAATGTCCTGGCACGGAGGGTGTCTCTGAGGACAGTGAACCTTGGATGACCTCACCTGCCTTTCCAGTGAGGACATCCTTCCTCCACGATAACCTCAAAGAAGCAAGGCTTTGGGAAAGTTGTGAGCTGTATTTTTCCCCAGTGGCTAATAGGTATAAAGGTCACATTCATAGCCTTACTACGAAACTCTTTCCTGTACTGGCTCCTGCAGTAGTTTCTATGACCCAAGCTTCAGAAAGGGCCTCATGTGTCATAAACAAGCATAGCATAGGGTGCTGTGTGACCTGTTGGATGCTACTGCTTTCTTTGCATAACACTGGACAGACCGGGCCTGCCACTAGCTATGGTTTCACAGATCTGGCTTGCCTCTAGCTATGGTTGGACAAACCTGGCTTGTCTCTAGCATGGACAGAGCTGGCTTGCCCCTTGCTATGGTTGGACAGTTTGCTCATTCAAAACACTCACAATGAAACTTAATTACTGCAAGAGCATTAATAGATGGGTCCTTTGTGGTGACACATGATTATGATCGCAGCAGCTCCAGGCCAGCCTCAGTTGCACAGTGTGGTCTAAGGAATGGGGAGGTAGTTTAAGAGGTGTCAGAGAATGGGATTAACATTACCACCTGAATGGATCTGAACCCTCTAACTCTTCATTTATCTTTCCCTCCACCTCCTCTTCTCTCTTTCTCCTTTTCCCTTCCTTCTCTAGCATTTCTGATTTCTATCCACCATCCACCGTGTTATGATGTAGCAAGAGGCCCTCACTAGTTGCTAGTACCTTAGTTCTAAACTTCCCCACTTCCTGAACTAGAAGTCAATAATATTTATTTATTTATTTATTTAAAATCTTTCCATTATTTGGAAATTACTTGGGCTGTGGCCTTCTATCACAGTACCATGAGAGTCACAATAGACTTGTGACTCTCAACAAATTCTCCCTCTCTCCTCTGCCTCAGTCAGTGCCCTACAATGCTGAATTTCATGACCTGCCTCATCCAGGCTTTTCTCTGGCTTTTTAATCAGGTTGAAGTCACCCTCAGCCCCTCAGGTTCAGAGGAGGTGAAAGCTTCCTGCAGGTGCTAGCCTGTGATGCACCACAACACCTTTATGAAGTGCAAACTTAAGGGTTCTTTGGAAAGTCAGTTATGTTGGATGGTGTTTTGCTGGGACACACATGTGAAGAAATGTTTTTGCTGAAGTAGATAGAGGTGAAAGGATGTTCTGCTAAAGCAAGCACATGAAAGGACACGTGATGAAGGATTCTTCACTAATGGCACACATGTATTGGTCCGCCTTACATTGTGTAGTTGAGCTCCATTTGTTGGGACTCCATATAGAGAAACGCACCAAAAATCTTCTGGTGGTTTGCTGTGGCTTCTTATCACTTCAGCAGACTGGGACTGATTGTCATAGTTATGTCATGACAACTTGACACAAGCTGGAGTCATCACAGAGAAGAAATGCTTCTGTGAGGTCCAGCTATAGGATATTTTCTCAATTAGTGACCAATTGGCGGGGGGCTGCCATTCCTGGGCTGGTTGGTGGTCTTGAGTGTCTAAGAAAGCAGGCTGAACAAGCCAGGGGAAGCAAGCATCCCTCCATGGCCTCTGTATCAGTTCCTGCTTCCAGGTTCCTGTCCTGCTTCAGCTTCTGTCCTGACATCTTTTGGTGATAACTAGCAATGTAGAAGTTAAGCTGAATAAACCCTTCTCTCCCCCAACTTGCTTTTCAGTCACGATGTTTCATTGCAGCAATAAAACCCGGACTAAGACACATGCCCATGCATCCGATGAAGGCTTGGTCCCCAGCTTATAGAGAAATTTTGGGAGGTAGGACTTAGCTGGAGGAGGTCAGTCTCAAAGGGAGCCTCCAAACCACAGCCCATCCTCTGTCTCTGCCCGTTTCTCTCGATGTTCACTGGCAGTGAAGGCAAGCAGCTCTGCTCCACCATGCCATTCTATTGTGATGCCCCATCCTACCATGGGCCTAGAAATTCCAGAGCAAGCCACCATGAATAGAACTTCTGAAGCCCTGAGACAGAATAAATCTTTCCTCTGTCACACTGTTTCTCTCAGGAATCTGTCACAGTGATTAACACTCTAGTCTTCCTTACCAGTTCCTCAGATGCTCAGTTGATATCAGCTGCTTCTGACCTGAACTATTCAAGCACTCTTGGTCTGATACATATTCCCAGGCTACCCCAGCACCCCCCATGCATCACCAGGGACCCCCATCCTGTCCTGCTGAAGCACAGCTGACCTGGCTTGGGAGCTACACACACCTATGGCTAAGATGGCCTCCTCCTGTTTGTTTGCAGTCTGGGAGAACATTGACTGCCACCGTTCCATTCGCCTTACGTGCATAAGGCCTGAAGCAGTGGTACCCAGAGTGCAGGAGCAAGGCTGCAGAGCTCTGGTACAGGGCACTACCCTTGAATGTGGCTGCTAAGTCTGCCATTAAAAAACTATGAGCTCATTTAGTCAGTTCTGGGCCCATGGTGGGACAGAACGCCATGATAGAATGGCATGGTAGCACAGGCACTGTCACTCTTGCTCAGACTTCAGACTTCATTACCTCACCTGTCCCATGAGAATTAGACTCCTTCCAAGAACATTCAACAAACGGGTGAGTTGATAAAGAAAATGTGGGATATATGCACAGTGGACTTCTAGTCAGTCTTAATGAAGATCAAAATTAGACCATTTTCAGAGAGATGGATAGATTTGGAGATTATCATGTTAAATGAAGTAAGCCAGACTTCAAAAGATAAATACCACATTTTCTCTCTTGCATGGAATAGAGATTTTTAACGTGTCTGTGTATATATTTCCCTTTCTAAATTCATATACACACATGGTATGAAGGTAGAATGGGGGAATATATTGGAAAGGAATGTAACTTGGTGTTGGGGGAGAAGCCTAGGGGTCATGTGACAAAATTTTCCAGAAAGATGCAATATACGCATTTATCCATTCACCCCAGATAAGAAACACATGACATACTAAAGTGCAGATCTCGCCAAAGTCCAACCTGGAGAATCATGTGTTTTATTGAGGATACTCACAAGAGTATGCCTGAGGGTTACTGACTTCGGCAGAAATGACTCAAAGACAGCTGCTCACTAAAGTCTACCCAAGCATGACAACTCACACAAGCTGGGAATGTGGTGCACACTCCACAGCCCGCAGGCAGCTCAACTGTTTGAAGAGTGTCCCTTCCAAGTACTTCAGTTGGTCAAAAACTCTTCCAGGCAGCTGGACTGGTTTCTGCTTCTCACAAGCTGCTAGGCCAGTCCCAGAGTCTACTTTAAAGATTGGCTTGTGTACTGGCTGGTTTGCTATCTCAACTTGACATAAGCTGGAGTTATCACAGAGAAAGGAGAATCAGTTGAGGAAATACCTCCATGAGACCCAGCTGTAAGGCATTTACTCAATTACTGATCAAGTGGTGAGGGCCCATTTTGAGTGGTGGCTTCCCTGAGCTGGTGGTTCTGGGTTCTAAAAAATGGCAAGCTGAGCAAGCCAGGGGGAGCAATCCAGTAAGCAGCACCCTCCACGGTCTCTGTATTAGCTCCTGCCTCCAAGTTCCTGCCCTATGTGAGTTCCAGTCCTGACATCCTTTTGGTGATGAACAACAATGTAGAAGTTAAGCTAAATAAACACTTTCCTCCCCAACTTGCTTTTTGGTCATGATGTTACAGAGACCACGACTAAGACAGCTTGTCTGAGAGTGATTCTCAACAGTCTAGGAGGGAGAGGCCTAGAGAATCTAATCGGTTTCAGGGACTTCCTGAAATTATTTTTTTGACTTGGTTACTTTCTTGATTGAGGAGCTTTCCTGTGGGATGGAATGCTTTGATTCTGGAGGAAACTGTTACACATCACTAGGTAATGGGGACTGAATATGCAAATACATTGTAGTCCCCTAGCAGCACAAGGCAAAACCCATCAAAGCAGCAGACAGCCCTTCTTTCCTGCCCCAGCTTACAGCCACAGTGAGATGCCCCTACAAGAACTGTCAAAAATAGTGGCTCCTCCAGGGCTACCCCAAAAGTTTTTGCCTGTATGTGAGATATGTTCTTCTAGCTGGGCTGCCTTGTCTGACCTCAGTGGAAGAGGATGTGCCTAGCCTTGCAGAGACTTGATGTGCCGGGGAGGGGTATCTAAGGGGACCCCCACCCATTCAGAGGAGAAGGGGATGGGAAAAGGACTGTGAGAAGGGGTGACTGGGAGGGGGGACAGTGAGCAGAATGTAAAGTGAATAAGTGAAAAATAATATATATATATATATATATATATATATATATATATATATATATATGAAAAAGAGAGAGAAGGGGGTGTTCTTTTGTGACTTCAAAAGTCAGCTTTGAATACAGGTGGGCATAGCCAATGCCATGGGAAATAACTCCCTACAAATGGAGCCTGTAATGTAATATCCAAAATAAATTCAAGACTACCCAGTACCTTCCCCCTTCAAAAGGACTTTCGAAACTGTACTAGCAGGACAAGTACAGAGTCAGATAAAAAGCTGGCTGACTAAACAAATATAGAAACATAGTTTTAACAGTCAAAAACAAGATTAACAATCCCCCTGCCCCACCTCACTCAAACAAAACAAAACAAAAACAACAACAAACCACAAGGACAGACAAAATGAGAGTCACCCTATACAAACCAACCAATGTCTAAAAAGGTTATTGGCTACACCAATTAAAATAAGCCAACTACCCTGGTGCCTATATCCGGCCCTTACAAAGGTATAAAAAAGTGTGTTCTTTCTTTGTTCTGGGTCTCTCCTCCAGCCTGCGTGCTGAGAGGGGGTTCCCCAACATGTTGGATAAGTAAGATCCTTATGCGTTTTGCAACAGTGGGGGTCTCTGTGCTCTTTGTGTGAATGAGGGTCTTTTGACAAGCTACAACATTTGGTGCATTGGCCCAGGATACCCTCCTCAAGGGGGACACAGACTCCGTGCATCCTGTCTGTCTGTCTGTCTGTCTGGTCACTTGTGTGACCTCTGATTCTGGTTTGCTCAGGTTCTGGTTTCTGGTTTTCTGGGGGCCTTCTCGTGGAGAGGAACCTAGCTGGATGGTCACGGTGACAGGCAGACGTGTCAGAATATCACGGGCCAAGAGAGGCAGAGCATGCTCTGGTCTCCCTGCTGGGAGAAGGACCCTAAGAAGATCTCTCTCCATCTGGGCTGGGAAGTAATTGTTCCTGGCAGTCTGATTTGGTTTTTATTCTGTGGTGGTCGCCTAGAGGAAGGTTTCTGTGTATGACTCTCTGTGTTTGGATTGGTTTTGTTTTTGTGGTATTATTATGACACTTTATCTGGAAGGTTTCTCTGTGTGTTTTGTGTGTCTCTTTGTGTTTGGACTTAGACTGACGACTCCCTACTTAGTTCCCTTTTATTATTGTGACTGTCGGGCCATGGCCCTGGATGTTGAGACTGCTGAAAGAGAAATGGAGGAGGCTGAAAGTGTGGTCGCGGCTCTGAACCTAGCTTTGGGGTTGGCTTTCAGGGGCTATGAATCTGATGTCCAGCTCCTGGGAGCGCAGCCAACTGTAAACACTGCTGGTGCGGGGTGGTGGGGTGGGGGGTGGTGGTGGGGGAGCATTCCCATCCCCCTTGCTCTCAGGGCTGTGCGGTGTATGGGGCGGAGGGATTTCCACAAAAGGCCACAAGGCCCAGCCACGTTTCCGATCTGACCAAGGTAACTGGTAAAAACAAGAGTGAAAGAAAGAAAGAAAGAAAGAAAGAAAGAAAGAAAGAAAGAAAGAAAGAAAGAAAGAAAGAAAGAGGAAGAGAAGATGAGAAAGACAGATGTATAGAGATAGAGGTCTGGGAAGAAGTGAGTTAAGACTGTAAAAAGAGCACAGCTTCAGCAGACTCAGGATAGATAGATGACAGTGACAAATAAAGAGATTAACAGTGAGGAAAAGTAAAAATAGAGATAAAGGAGATCAGAGAGTGTTCTGAGGTGAGAGACCCATTCCTGCAGAAGGAATCATCTTAGAGATTGATGCCTGGGACTACAAATAAAGAATTTTCCCTTTCTCTGTCAGTGTAAACAAATTCAAGACCACCTGGCCACTTCCTTATCTGCAGGGACAGACTAGCGCGGTCATAAAGACCACAGCTGCCAGAAATGACCGTCCCTGAGAAAACTTCCCTACCCCGCTTCAGTCTAAATTCCGAAGAAAACTACAAAGTGCTTTGACCTTGCTGATTGCTGACAGAGTTTTCTGCCAAATTAAAATTATCTCTGGAGAGACACACTCTGGAGCCACAAGGCTAGTAAAAGAAAAAAAAAAGGCAATAATGCCCTGCTAATATGTGATGATTTATTTATGATTTTCATTTTTGTTGGTTTGCTAAACATAATTTCATATCACATGTGATCTCACAGAATGCCCGGCTTTGCTAGTCAACAAGGGTTCCCTAGCTTTCCTTTGCAGCAGTTGCACCAGTGTTCCTCCCTCGTGTAGATGCCAAATACAGTCCTACGGTGCATAAGAAAAAAGACCCTGTGACATGGGCTGCTGTGTGTCCTTGTTTATTTAACAATGTGAGCACTCATCATTGAGATATTTTCTGACTCAGTAAAAATCAGTGACGAGCAAGTCCTCTGGTGACTTGATATTTAGACATCACTAGTTCGTGTTCTATCAAGATATTATTTAATTCATATGTCTCCCTGAGACTAAAGCTCTTTTTCCTTCCACTTGGTCATCCCTTGCTGTAAATGTGGGTCATGTCAGAAAATATGATGATGGCTCTCCACAAACTTTCCAAGGAGTTACAGACTATTTTGTTTTCAACTTATACCAGGTTATTTACCTGTGGTTCTTTAGCCCCAAATACAGTGTTGTGAGCATTTTAATGATAGGCATGTGACATGTAAATGATGAAATTCTTTTTGTCTGTAACCTGCTTTTTCATATTGCTTCAAGATTGTGTGTTATGAGGAACAATATGTAGTGCTCCAGCATGCTTGTAATGAAACATGTAACAAAGACCAGAACCTAGCAAAGTGGCACATGCAATAATGCTAGCACTTGAAAATGATAAGCAGAAGTAATAAGAAGCCAGGAAATTAAAAAGGAATAAGAGACAAGAGAAAAACTTACATAAAATGCTGGCCACAATAGTCAGGAAAACTAGAGCGCTTAGTAGAGGTATTCCTGGCAACAGAAGATCAATGTGTTTACTTAAAGAAAAAGGGCCCCAGGTAAGAGACTGCCTCAACAAAAAGAAGAGGAGCCCCCAATGTGACCAAACCCTTCCATGGCTAAAAGTAAAGGGATAGCAAAAGGGGTGCTAACACAGAAGCTGAGTCCTTAGACAAGGCCGGTGGCCTACCTGTCAAAAGAAGCTAGAAAAGAGACTGTGTTTCATATTCCCCCACCAACCAGTGCAAAACAAGTTAGAAAAGTTTCTGGGCACTGTGGGCTTTTGCAGATTGTAGATTCTAGGTTTTGCTAAATTAAAGAGATAAACAGCCCTTTGTATAGAGAAATAAAAAACTACGGGCCTTAGGTGCCATTAAGACTGCCCTAATGTTGGCTCCAGCTTTAGGCCTCCCGGATGTGACTGAGAACGAAGATATTGCCAATAGGGGTTCTTACTCAGGGATTAGGGCCCTGGAAGAGACCTGTGGCATACTTATCTAAGAAATGAGACCCCGTGGCTATAAGATGGCCTGCTTGCCTACACATAGTGGCAGCTGTGACCTTACTGGTCAAGAATGAAGATAAATTGACAGAACTAAAAAGTGTGTTTCAGCCCTGATCGATGGCTGACTAACTCTCGCATGACTCATTATCAGACTCTGTTGTTCAGCTCTGATAGAGTCACTTTTGCCTCCTGTAAGTCTGAACTCAGCTATCCTGCTCCCAGACCCAGGCTGTCAGCGAATCCTTGCTGAGACACATAGGTGGCATAAAAATCTGACAGACCGGTCACTAGAGAGTGCAGACGTTACCTGGCTCACAGATGGGAGCAGCTATCTAAAAGAAGAAAGAAAACATGCTAGAACAGCTGTGGTAGCTGGACACAGGCCCTGCCAGAAAACACATTGGCTCAAAAGGAAGAATGATTGCCCACACTAAGGCCTTGGAATTAAGAAAAGGAAAAAGACTCAACATCTACACAGATTGCAGGTATGCTTTTGCCACAGCCCACATCCATGAGGCCATATATCAACAGAGGAGTCTGCTGATGTCAGAAAAAAAAATAAAAACAAAAAAAAGAAAATACTAGCTCTACTGAAGGGCTTCCATGACCCTGCCAAGGTAAACATCATTCATTGTCCTAGACACCAGAAGAGAGATACCATGATAGCAAGGTGCAACTGCATGACAGACTGAGAGACACGAGTGGTTACAGCCATGGCCCTGCTGTTACTCCTGGCAATGGAGCTTGAGTTTACCTACACAGCAGAAGACTTAGCCCTCATTTCCAAATATTTCAGTCACCAGTTCAACAAAAATAAGAGAGTGTGGTACACCTCCAGAAGAAGAAAATTCTGCCACAAAGACAAGCAGAGGCTGTGATCAAACAGATGCACCAGTGGACTCATTTAGGGGTAAAGAAGCTCATCCAGACATTTCCCAAGACTAAGTATCATGCATCAGGTTTAAAACACCTTATAGAGTAGGTGGTGCACAAGTGTGTACCCTGCCAAAAAAATCAATGTCTGCTATACCACAGTGGATCCAAGAAAGAGGTACTGGGGAGACAGACTTGGTGTCCACTGGGAAGTAGACTTTACTGAAGAAAATATGAGTATAAATACATTCTGGCTTTTGTGAATATGTTCTTGAGATGGATAAAAGCTTTTTCCTGCCGGGCAGTGGTGGCGCATACCTTTAATCCCAGCACTTGGGAGGCAGAGGCAGGCGGATTTTTGAGTTCAAGGCCAGCCTGATCTACAGAGAGAGTTCCAGGATAGCCAGGGCTATACAGAGAAACCCTGTCTCGAAAAACAAAAAAACAAAAAACAAAAGCCTTTTCCTATAAAAATAAGACAGCTCAAATGGTCATCAAAAAGATTATTAAAGAAAAAATTTTTTAAGGTTTAGAGTGTCAAAAGCAATAGGGTCAGATAATGGCCCTGCCTTTGTTGCCCAGGTAAGTCAGGGTGTGGCCAAGCATTTAGAGGTCAAATAAAAATTACATTGTGTATACAGACCTCAGAGCTCAGGACAGATAAAAAGGATAAATAGAACCCTAAAGGAGACCTTGACAAAATTAACCAGGGAGACTGGCACAGACTGGGTGCTCCTTCCCCTTGTCCTATTTAGAACCAAAAATACTCCCTCTTGATTCAGTCTTACTTTTTTGAGATCCTTTATGGGGCTCCCATGCCCATCACTGTCATAAATGATGTGTTTAAACCTACATGTTGTTGTAATAATGATCTGTATGCTAAGTTAAAAGACTTGCAGGTGGACAACTGGCTACAGAGAACGAGCCGGGTACCCCAAAGACATCTCACCAGTTCCAAGTTGGAGATCTGATCTTCGTGCACCTGCATCATGCCCAGACCCTCAAACATCGCTGGAAGGGTCCCTGCCTAGTCCTGTTTACTACCCATTCTTATCCTGTTTTCTGTTCTTAACCTTCGGCCCATACATCCTTAATTGCTTAAATACAAGTTTTAATGCTCAGACAATAATATCAGTAGCTACAACAAAGTGAGACATCATTTCAGGATTGAA
Organism: Mus musculus; assembly: GCF_000001635.26. Taxonomy (NCBI): domain Eukaryota; kingdom Metazoa; phylum Chordata; class Mammalia; order Rodentia; family Muridae; genus Mus; species Mus musculus. The sequence goes on along the minus strand of NC_000072.6, from coordinate 72,062,043 downwards.
ATGTGCCAGAGACAAAGGGGGAATGTAATATCCAAAATAAATTCAAGACTACCCAGTACCTTCCCCCTTCAAAAGGACTTTTGAAACTGTACTAGCAGGACAAGTACAGAGTCAGATAAAAAACTGGCTGACTAAACAAATATAGAAACATAGTTTTAACAGTCAAAATTATTAAGCTTCCAAAACAAGATTAACAATGCCCCTGTCCTGCCTCACACTAAAAACCTCAAGGACAGACAAAATGAGAGTCACCTTTACAAACCAACCAATGTCTAAAAAGGTTATTGGCTACACCAATTAAAATAAGCCAACTACCCTGGTGCCTATATCCGGCCCTTACAAAGGTATAAAAAAGTGTGTTCTTTCTTTGTTCTGGGTCTCTCCTCCAGCCTGCGTGCTGAGAGGGGGTTCCCCAACATGTTGGATAAGTAAGATCCTCATGCGTTTTGCAACGATGGGGGTCTCTGTGGTCTTTGTGTGAGTGAGGGTCTTTTGACAAGCTACAGTATTTGATGCATTGGCCCAGGATACCCTCCTTAAGGGGGACACAGACTCCGTGCATCGGAGGTAAAGTGGGATCCCTGTCTGTCTGTCTGTCTGTCTGTCTGGTCACTTGTGTGACCTCTGATTCTGGTTTGCTCAGGTTCTGGTTTCTGGTTTTCTGGGGGCCTTCTCGTGGAGAGGAACCTAGCTGGATGGTCACGGTGACAGGCAGACGTGTCAGAATATCACGGGCCAAGAGAGGCAGAGCATGCTCTGGTCTCCCTGCTGGGAGAAGGACCCTAAGAAGATCTCTCTCCATCTGGGCTGGGAAGTAATTGTTCCTGGCAGTCTGATTTGGTTTTTATTCTGTGGTGGTCGCCTAGAGGAAGGTTTCTGTGTATGACTCTCTGTGTTTGGATTGGTTTTGTTTTTGTGGTATTATTATGACACTTTATCTGGAAGGTTTCTCTGTGTGTTTTGTGTGTCTCTTTGTGTTTGGACTTAGACTGACGACTCCCTACTTAGTTCCCTTTTATTATTGTGACTGTCGGGCCATGGCCCTGGATGTTGAGACTGCTGAAAGAGTAATGGAGGAGGCTGAAAGTGTGGCCGCGGCTCTGAACCTAGCTTTGGGGTTGGCTTTCAGGGGCTACGAATCTGATGTCCAGCTCCTGGGAGTGCAGCCAACTGTAAACACTGCTGGCGCGGGGTGGGGGAGCATTCCCATCCCCCTTGCTCTCAGGGCTGTGCGGTGTGTGGGGTGGAGGGATTTCCACAAAAGGCCACAAGGACCAGCCACGTTTCCGATCTGACCAAGGCAACAATGGGGGTCTCTGTGGTCTTTGTGTGAGTGAGGGTCTTTTGACAAGCTACAACAGTAACACATCTGCTGGCACCCTTCATCACGCTTTCAAGTCTATACATATACTTTCTGACTTGAAAATACAATTGCATCACTTAATTGTCAAAGGCTTCACTGACCCCATCTGTAACCTATCCTGACTGCTAAGCCTTTCTGATCTGATCTTCACATTTCCCTTTAGATCCCATTCCTCTCAGCTCATCCTCTTACCCAATGGCATGATATACAGGTGGGTACCACCTATCACTGTGAAACAAACTCAAGATTGGCTTTTCCAAGTAAGCATTTGTTGTGTCATCGTCATCCAGGTGTGACTAGTTATGAGGCCTAGCCTGGGATTTTCCTGGATCAGGGTTGCAGTTTCCTGACTCAGTGGTTGGTCTGAGAACTTTCTACAGTCCAACTGCCTTGGGGTGCTTTAGTGATCTACTTGAGTACACCATGGTGACTAATCAGGCAGACATGTGGGAATATCTATGGAGGATCAGTTTGATTGTGAGTGGCACTATTCCCTAGGCTGGGCCCTGAAATGTATAATGAAGAACACTAGCAAAAGAACAGGCAAGGAGGATCCTTTTTCTCTTGCCTCTTGCTTGTGGATATGATGTGACCAGCTGTTTGAGTTACTTCTTTGTCTCCTCAGTGATGGACTGTAACCTGAAATTGTAAGTCAAATAAATCCCTTCTTCCTCTCAAAAAAAGGGTGTGTGTGTGTGTGTGTGTGTGTGTGTGTGGAGTGCTCCTGTCAAAATGGCAGCACCACGACACCTCCTCAGCCTGCAGCCATCATGGGAGCTGACCACCATGGTAGCATCTCCTCTCCGGTTTCCCTGAGCATCTCCATAGAGATGGCACATCAGTCAAAGCTGACTGCAACCTATGAGCCGAATGCAGGGAAAAGGAGATGAAAAACAAAAACAAAAACAAAAACAAAAAAACAAAAAAACAAAACAAAAAAAAAACCCGCCACCAACCCCTGAGCTTCCCACAAAACCCACCACTCCCTGAACAGGAAAAGCCTCCAATCCCTGAGCTCTCCAAGCTCAGAATTTGAGATCCCACCAATCTTCACTCTGGCAATCTCTGCCCTGAAAAGCTCTGGCCCTAAGAAATCCTATATAAGCCCTGTCCTTTGTCCAGTTCCCTGATGCCCACTCTTAAGAGCAGAGGGCAGTCATTCCTAGGTTTGTCCCTCCACACCCCGGACCCTCCACTAAATCCTTCATGAGATTTCCTGCCTGTTGTGCCTCTCTCATCAAAAGAAGCTAAGAAGAAATGAAGCAATGAAGAGAAGAAGTAAGGAGCAGGGCTGAGGCCCCTGAGTTCCTGCTGGGGATACCCTCCCCTGGGAGCTGCAAACTTCTGCTAAGGAGGCTTCCTCTCAAAGCTGTGTGGTTCCTGAGCTACCAAGTCTCAAGATGCTTCTACTGGGACACTGTCCCACCCCAGAGCTGTGTGGCTCCTGAGCTCCTGTGTCTCAGGCTACCCTTCCACTGGGATAGCTTCTTCCCTCAGAGCTGTATGGCTCCTGGGCTTCCGAGTCCCAAGATCCCCTTCCACCTGAGCAGCAAAGCATATATTCTATACCTGTATAAGAATGTCATTATAAAACTCATCATTTTGTATATTACATATGCTAAAAATAATAATTTTCTTATTTTTGCAATTAAAACATGTTCTATAGCTTTTAAAACTGTACTTTTCCCTCCCATCTCCTTCCTCAATCCCTGCAGTTTTCTGCTAACCCATAGTCTATATAGCCTCAGCAAGCAGTTACTATCTAACACAGTCCATTGGTACATAGCCAAGAGACCATGGTTGGCAGCAATTGCAGTTACAGTAGAGAGAGGTGAGAGAAAGAAATTCTGATTTAATTATCAGATCTATTCTCTGTAAAACCCGGGGCTCTCTGTAAATTTGTTACCTGAGTCAGTTCCTCACTCTTGCTTGGCTCATCTCTGAGTGTTTCCATGAATTCTTAGAATCAATGATCCAGCAAGACCTTTGTAACTTTTTGGTAATCACTGTTGTTTGGAACACGTCGGTGAGCAAATTGTTGTCAGAACCAAGCTCCCATCAGGAGAGAACATCGGGGCGTCAGCTGATGTATCCAGGCCAGGCCCTCTTGTTGTCTTAACAGCAAGCGCCCTTATCCACTCTGACCCACGGAGACCTTTCACCAGCCCTAGGCCAATTTTTGAGCATGAAAACCTTGTCTTCCATGCCCCTGTGCCAGGGATGGCTCTGATTCCAAGCATGAATGGAAACCCGATGGCGAGTGCCTGTGTCCTGCCAGGCCTCCTGTGTGGTACGTTTGGTGGTGCCCTCCCAACCGTCCTTCAGAACCTTCTCACTCCCGCTGGCTTCTGCCATTGCTCCTGGGAGGGAAAAAGAAAGGGAAAATTTAAATCAGTCGCTTAGAACACAAACCAGACCTGCAAACAAAAACATGCTAAAAATGGAAGAGCACCTGGGCAAGTTGGCGTGGCCTTTAGGAAGCAACCCTCTGGAGTTTCACACAGGCTTGGCCCATGCCTGTGAGGCTGGCAGCCCTCAGTACTGCACCCCAGATGTTTAGCACTAGACAGAATTAGAGTGGTAGTTTGGATTTCATGGGTGTGGGTTCTAATCCCACTGTCACTACTTACTAACGGGGTGATTTTGGAAACATGATATAGTATTAATAGTAAACAACAGGATGCTGGAGAGATGGCTTGGGACACTTGTGGTGAGAGACAGATCTTTTGGGTTTAGACTCCGTCTTAGAGAACCTGACCAAAGGTTGAACTCAAGTTAACAGGCTGGTACCTAGCACCAGTTTCCAGGTTATTCCCCCAACAAATCTATACCTCCTGGTTACAAGTCTGCCCCTGGTACTTCATTTCCTAACAACCACCAATCAGGGAGAAAACAAAAGTTAAGTTTATGGTTTGGCACTAACGCCAGCCACTTATTTTAAAGGCCATAATGGTCCCCTCAGTCAGATGTGTGCCAGGCTAGATAACCTTTCTTGCCTTTATAAATGCTTGTCTGAAACTGGGCTCAAAGCTACATCCTTCTGTTGTATTGCGCTAGAGACTGGTGTGGCCCAAGCTCGAGTTTGAATAAAGAGACCCTAATGTGATTCCATCAGAATCAGCTTCTTGGTGGTCTTTTGGGGTTCATGAACACTTTCTGGCACAGCAGTGACTCTTCCAGAGGATCCAGACTATTTTACACATATACATGTAGGTAAAACACTCTTGCACACAGAATAAATAAATCTTAAAAGAATATCTACTTGATAGAGCCATCATGGGGATTAGAAGTAGAAAAAAAACTATACAATTTTTGGCTCAATGCTTAGACTCTAAAAAGCATCTGATAAGCTAATTATTTGGGGGTTTGTTATTAAAGCTAATCCCATTGGCTTCCAAAAAGCTTGGAGATCAGAGAGAGCTCAGCACAGGAACTTTCACCATCCCTTTGTGATGGCTAGTATTAAAGGTCACTTGGACTAACTCTAACATCACATGGGGATGGGCCTCTGGCCATGCCCTGGGGGAGAGGGTTATCTTGAGGGCACTACTTGATTTGGGAAGACCCATCTTAACTTTGGTTGGACCATTCCCTGGGCATAGGATTCTGGGCTGAATAAAATGGAGATGGCAAGCTGAGCCCTCTTGTGTGTGTGTGTTCCTCTCTCCTTCCTGACTGTTGTGGCCTTGACGCCCTCACCATGATAAGACTGCACCTGTGAACTGTGAGCCAGCACACTCTCCTCCTTTCAGTTGCTTTTTGTCAGGGTATCAACAGGAAAAGAAAATGAGGCAGCCTCTCCTTGTGTCCCCAACAGAGCTTCATATATGATGGCTGCCATTTAGTGAGTGTCTGCGGTGTGTCATAACTCCAGGAGGCTACACAGTTCCCTTTGTTGTATTGGGAGCTTTGTGGCTGACTGAGTCATGGTGGGAGGATAAGTCATGATCTTACTCACAGCTCCCAGCAATCCTGAGAAGTGGGTAGTCCTGCCTCCATTCTAATAGATTCTCATTCTACTTGTTATCACTGGAGACTGTTTTCTGACAGAAGAGAGCCTGTTCTGAAGGGAGAGTCCCATCTGGGGGCTGGGAAGGTGATAGAACTGTCTAGATTCTCGAGAGCAGGAATAAGGCCCAGCATACCTCCATCTCAGACTTGCAGGTAGAAAAGGAAATGGAATTCCTTCTGGTGGGCAGATGACAAAGGTCTCCAGTATCTTGCATTAGGGGTACTGGAGCCAACAACATACCAGCATCTTGGGCCAGGTGGTGGTGACCAAGTATCTATGACACATGTTGTAAGAAGGGAAGGCATTATTGTGAATGGTATTTTGTGGCTTTAAAAGAGTTTCAACATGCTGATAACCTGTTTGCAATTTTTGGGAGTCAGTTTCATACAGTCCAGATAGCCTTTACTTGCTGCACAGCTGAGGTTGACCTTGAACTCCTGATCCTCCTGTCTCCACCTCCTGAGTCAGGGATTCTAGGCTGACACCACCACACCTGGCTCCAAGGAGTTGCTGTGAGCTGAGATCCACTTTGCTTTACAATCCCTATCTTAGTTAGGGTTTTACTGCTGTGAACAGACACCATGACCAAGGCAACTCTCATGAAGACAACATTTAATTGGGGCTGGCTTACGGGCTCAGAGGTTCAGTCCATTATCATCAAAGCAGAGCATGGCAGCATCCAGGCAGGCATGGTGCAGGAGGAGCTGAGAGTTCTACATCTTCATCTGAAGGCTGATAGGAGAAGACTGGCTTCCAGAATTCTAGACATCTAGGAAGAGGGTCTTAAAAAGAACATTGTGTAGCTTAGCATTAGAAGGTCTGTCTTGGAACACTGGCTTGCTCACTTCTGGTTTTGAAGCTGGGGTGGGTGGCCCCTGTCCAGCGTCAGTTTTCTTTTCTGTAAATTGGGCTTAACGGTCCTCAGTGGGCAGGCTGCTGGGTGGTTTAAATTGAGAAAACATCACAGCATCCAACAAAGTCATTGGTTCATAGAAGGCCTCCCACAGATAACACGATCCTGTTAATTGAAAGCCCTACTAGGAATAGACACCTAAAATAAAAGCCATCCCCTATGTCTAGCCACCCTGTATGAGGGGGGCATTTGAGAGTTGGGATTTATGCTAACAACACAAAAACTGCTTACAGTTATATTATGAACTATCAGTCAGAAACTTTTAGTGGGGCGGGGTATGAACATGCCCGAGTGTTGTAGAGATGGACATACAATTTGCCAGAGTCTCCTTCTACAACAGGACTCGTGTGTGTGTATGTGTGTTTGTGTGTGTGTGTATAATGTGTGTGTGTGTGTATATATATGTATGTATAATTTGGTGTGAGAGTACAACTGTTTGTATACACTCAGGTGCCACAGAGTGCCTGCGGAAGTCAGAAGACAACTTGCCTGGTTTGGTGTTCTCCTTCCACCAAGTGGATCTCCAGAATTGAACCCAGATGCTCAGTCTTGGTGCTGAGAGCTTTTTCCCACTGAGCTACCTCATTAGCCCTCAGAGTCTTCTAGAATTCTCTCATTTTCCCCTGCTTACACGTTTTGACACATGTGGTGGTTTAATAGTGATTGCCAACTTAAAGAGATTTTGGATCACCCAAATGACAAAATCTCAGTGTGTCCCTGGGGAGTTTTCCAGAGTGGGTTGGCTGACAGGAAGACCCATCTTGAATGTGGCCGCACTAGAATAAACCCTACCTTCTCAGATTACTTATTCATCTCACTGCCATGGCAAAGCAACTTTAAAAGGGGGCTCCTTTCCCACATTTCAAGGGTTCAGGTCATCACAGTAGTGAAATCACGGTTATGGGAGCTTGAGGCAGCTGGTCATATTGTGGCCGCAGTCAGGAAGCAAAGAGAGTGTTTCTTCTTTTCCTTCAGGCAAGCCCTTTTAATCCACTGAGTCATCTGGCCAGCCCAGATGTTACCAGGTAACTAAATTGGTAGAGTGCCTGCAGTCATGAGGACCCAAGTTCTCATCCCCAGCACACACATAAAAAGCCAAACCTGAGAAGATGGCTCAGTAGTTAGCACATAGGATGTATTTGCAAAGAACCCAGATTCACAACCCTCTGTAACCTCAATTCCAGGGACTCTGATGCCCATTTTCTGCCCCTGCCCTGTCACTGCACATACACAGTACACACATAGATGTGCAGACAAAGCACTCATACACATAAAATAATAATAATAATAATGGTTTTTTAAAGATTTATTTATTATATGTAAGTACCCTATAGTTGTCCTCAGACACTTCAGAAGAGGGTGTTAGACCTCCTTACAGATGTCTGTGAACCACCATGTAGTTGCTGGGATTTGAACTCAGGACCTTTGGAAGAGCAGTCAATACTCTTAACCACTGAGCCATCTCTCCAGCAATAATGATGTTTTTTAAAGCCAAACCTTATGTGCATCTATAATTCTAGCATGAGAGAGGCAGAGACAGGCAGATCCCTAGAACTCTGTGCTCAGCCAGCTAATCTGGTAAAATCGGTAAGCTCTATTCAAGTCAGTGTGAGCTCAAAATCTAAGGTGGACAACCACTGAGGAAGATGTGTACTCTGTCTGGCTTACAGACTCACATACACACACACACACACACACACACACACACACACACACACACACACACACGCCCTCTGAAACAAAACAAAACAAAACTGATTTTACAACAGTGAAAATTTAGAATTCATTTTAGCTTCTCTTTGGAGTGACCTTTTCGTAGTTTACATTCTTGGTAAGTCACCCTGCTAAGTGGTAATTGCTTGAGCTTCAGGGGAAAATTCTGAAAGATTTTGGTCAACCTTTTTAAAATAAAAAAACCTGCAATGTACCTCACAAGTCATTTGGCTTAGCCCATTTCTGTGGCAGTGACTCCATTTATTGCTGTGACAAAGATACTGCTCAGACTATTGTTGAAGAATAAACAATATTCTTCAGTTCAGGGCCTATATCCATAAAATGGTGCTAGTGACATTCAGAGTAGTGACATTCTGCAAACACTTTCACACACCCAAAACCCTGTTTCCCGGGTGATTCTAAATCTAGGCAAGTTATGAGGGTTAACCTGAGAAAAGTTCGCTTGGAAACCTAAATGCTTTTTGTCTACAGCCCAAAGTTAGCACCAATTATGAGTAAATGACAGTCATTTCCATCAAATTAGAGCCATCCCTCCCTATGGGTGGCTTTAATGTGATCTTTGAGTAGTTTAGGGTTTCAAAGTGATTTCTTACACCTTTTTAGGGAACACACACACACAAGAGCCACAGGTTTCTTTTTAAAAATTAAAGCATCCAGCAAAGCTTGGTGATACACTCCTTTCATCCCAACCTTCAAGAGCAGAGACAGGGGGATCTCTGTGAATTCCAGGACAGCCTGGTTTATATAGTGGGTTCCAGGACAGCCAGAGCTATGCATAAAGACCCTGTCTCAAAATCAGTTAATAATTAATTAATTAAAATTATTTTTGATTTATTATTGACAGTTTCATGCATGGAAAGATGTATCTTGGTCATATCCACTCCCAACTCCCCTGTGCACCCCCCTTGGGCACTCCTAACTTGTGTCTTCACTGCCAGGCCCTGCTAATTAAGGTGGAAGTCTACCATTGTCCAGATAGTCTCCTGAGCTCTGTGTAACATGGGACTTCTCCTTCTCTGACTTTGTCTGGGGGGCTTGAAACATCTGTATCCTCTACCTGTGGACTGTAGCTTTGGTGAGATTACAGGTCCAACTTCCTTTCTCCCAATCAGAAATCCATTCAGAAAGCACCTGAGATTTCTGGCAAGCCTCCCCATGCTAAAGAGGCAACTTCATCAGCCTTCAGCCAATGACCTTTGCCCATACCGGATATTCCTACTTAACCCCAAAACCTCTGACTCACCCCGAATAAGGTTGATCTGTCTCCCTGAAGCTGATCCCAGAGTATCTTCATTTCTGTTGTACTTACGGGACCACCTGACACCCTCCTCATTGACTGTGCTCCCTTTGTCCTCATGGGCCAATGACCCCGGGAGAAGGGAGGCCCATGCTTCGCATCCCCACCTCTCTCTCTTCCCCACCATCTACTGAGTCTCGTTAATGTCGCCTATTGAAGTGTTAGCAGCTCTGGTCGGCTTGATCTTGAACAGGTCATCATAGCTGCACTGAGGCCGTGAATGTAATGGCCACAGCATGTCCGGAGAAGGAACTCGTCCCTGTCCTCTGACTTTTTCCTCTTTCTCTCCTCCTTCCGTGACATTCCCTGTACCTTAGAGGTTTAGGGATTGCTCCCAATGTCCCATTTAGAGCTGAGCACAGCATGCAACAGTTACTTATTCTCAGCTCTTTGACGTCTAGGAATTGCTGTGTTACTGCTAACCCTTGCAGAAATAAGCTTCTGTCCAACGCTGAAGGCGGCTCAGATCTATGTGCTGCATCACAGAGTTGGAGAAAACCACAGACTTCATGTTAGCGGGCATGGATAGGGCTGAGGGATTCTAGGGTAAGACCCTGCCTTTTCAATAACAGGTACTGACCACTCAACCCACCTGGTGTCCTCCCAACACTCCATAGCCACAGAGGAGCAATGGTGTGTGACCCACCCCACCCCCACAACAGAGCATCTGTTGCTTTCACGGCCATTCCTGCGACCAGGGGCCCCTAAAATAGGATGTTTGTTACTAGGCTGCCCATCCTTCCGAGCCCCGTGCTGCTGTGCCTGGCAGGAAGTATGAGGAGTTCCTTTGGCCTGCAGGGCTTGCTTTGTTTGATGTGGCCTGGGACGGGCTCAAGTCGTGGGTTCTCCCCAACTTCCTCAACTGGATAAAATTAATTTGGCACAGAGCAAACAAAAGCAGCACAGAGGTTTTTAAAGTAAACTAGGGAGCCCCTTTTTATGACAGAATTCAGTCTTTAAATCTTTATTATTTTTTAACTAAGTGTGTGTGTCTGTGGGGCAGGTATCCGATGTGAGTGTAGATGACCACAGAGGTTGGATGACTCTGGTGCTGCGGTTATGTTCAGTTGTGAGCCATCAACATGATGCTGGGTCCTCTCTCAGAGCAGAAAATGCTCTTAACCACGGAGTCATCTCTCCAGAAAACCCTCCTATCTTATAAAGACTTTTATATATATATAAAAGTTTCTATCTTTAGGACACGCTTCCTTCTCTTATGCAGAAAAGGAAGCCACATAAACCTGGTGGAACTACAGTTGATGGCTCTGACTTCCTCTGTGATAGTCCTCTGTCCCACTAGGTGCAAGTGCCATAAAGTCTGTTGTGGTTCACTCTAACCATTTGCATGATCACATCAAGGACTTGAGGACTTGGCTAAGCAGGACCCTTCTTCTCTTTTCCTTTCTTAGTCCCATTCATAATACTCACCTGAACACCTTCATAACAAACAGACATAGATACACACACAACTACATACTGCATTGTGATATATACCATAGATACGCACATCACCCCCCATAAAAATATCACACACACACACACACACACACTATTGTTTAGAACATGAGTAGAGAGGGTACCAGACTGTATTCTTTCCCATGCTAGAATGTTTCTCAAACCCTGGGTCAAAAGGAAATGTCTCTGTGGGAGGAGGAGTCACTGACCTACGGTCTCCTTGTCTCACCATGAGTAATTTGCTATTTCCAGCCATTGGCAGCAAATCTGTCTTCCCCTCCCTCGCGCCCATTCCAATTCTGTGTCTTTTCAGCCATGATCACTATCTCCAGTCAGTCAGGAAAGTCCTTTCGAGAATAAACGTGCCCACCACTAGAACACATCAACTTGTTAAGAGAGAAAAGAAAGAGAAAGAAAGCTCTGTTGTCCCGAGCCCCTTAAGGGACACGTTCTCTGCTGCTGGGTCTCTCCAGGATTCAGCAACTGGAGTGTTAAATGCACAGCATGAAGTGAGATGGAAAGGGTGACCTGACAGTGCAGAGCAGCCTTTCCTTCCTCCTTCTTCCTGTGGTGTTGAATGAACGCTGCACCAGCTGCTTGGGGTGCAGCGAAAGGAGCATCAGCAAAATCCTCGGAGCAGAGGGTGAAGACCGTGCTGCAAGCCGAACAGGGACTAGAACCTTTACGTGTCTGACACACGTCTGTCACACCACTGCATGGGACGTGGAAGCAAGATGATAAACTATTCAAGGTCATCATTTGCCTATATAGCAAGTATGTGGCCAGCCTGGGCTACATGAGTCCCAAAGACAAACACTTCCCAGAAGGCCTGAGGTTGGAGCTGAGAACAAAGCTGTATAACAGTTGTTCAGTAGAGGACGGGGAATGTATTCTGGAAGAAGAGATGGTACGTGCAAAAGCCAGAGGAAAGAGACAAACCAACTCACTCAAAGAACAGGAAAGTAACCATGGGATCTGGAGTTTTAAAGCTCACGTAGGAAAGGTGGAAACAGCTCAGAGTGGTCCTGAGGCAGGACTGGTCATGCTTGAGAAAACCACCAAGAACAGAGTGCCTGGTCTCACCCCGAGCTGGGCTGGATGCTGGGTGGACAGCTGCCATGTCGTGGACACCACTGCCTGGAGCAGCTGTGAGCTGGAAGATAAGTGGTACCCGGGGAAGCAGCTGCCTTTCTACGGAACTCATCACTCCAGCGAGTGTGCAAAGCAATGGTGATAGCCATTCTGAACAGTGTTGGCTTGAATAATGAAAAGCTCTCAGGAAGTCTGAGGCTCCCCCATAGTATAGATTTAGAATATGCAGCTGTAGGGAGAGGGGACAGCCATGTCTGCAATCTCTGTTTGAGAGGCAAACACACAGAGCACCAGAGGCTGAACAGACTTCAAGAGGCTCAGGGCTCGTATGGGTTTTACTTTATTTATTTAGCTGTTTTGTTTTGATTGTGTATACATGTGAAGGGCATAGAGAAGCCCGTAGCAGTCTGTTTTTCCCTTCCACCACAGGCATCCTGGGAGCAAACCAGGTTAAGCAGCAAGGGTCTTTACCCACTGAGCTATCTTGCCAGTCCCTGTCTTGGATCTTTATTCTTGGAAAGGGAAAGAAATGGACTGGAGAAATGTCTTAGAGGCTAAGGGTACTGCTGCACTTTTGGAGGACCTGGGCTAGTTTTCCAGCACCCACATTGCTACTCACAACCATCTGTAACTCTAGTTCCAGGGGACCTGATCACCTCTGGCCCCACAGGGACTTCATGCATGCAGTGCACAGACATAGTTGTAAGCAAAACACCTACAACAGAAAAAAATCAAGTTAAAAAAAGAAAGTTTTTTCAAAAAGGGAAGGAGTATTAAAATGTATTATTATTATTATTTTATTTGTGTGTATGTGTGTTTTGCCTGCATGTATGTCTGTGCACCACACGTGTGCCTGGTGCCTACGGAGGTCAGAGGAAGTCATGAGATCCCTGAGAACTGGAGCTACAGATGGTTGTGTGCAGCAAGTATTCTTAAACTGACTTCCAGTATCACAAATCCTGATTTCTAATATCTCTTTCTTTTTAATGAAAATCTTATTATGTTTATTTATTTGTATTTATGTATCTGTGTGGGCCTAAGTATGCCTCAGCATGTGTATGAGCACATGTGCAGAGGCGGAGGACAACTTGTCTCAGTTGGTTCTCCCTCCCCACCAGGTGGGACGCAGAGATGCAGTTCCGGCTGTCATGTTTGGTGGCAAGTGGCTTTACCTGCTGAGCATTTCACTGTCCCCAGTCTTTTTTCTAGTGGTGGAGACTTAGTCGTCAGACCTAAGGCTTAGTTACATGGCAGAACAGCAAGAGTTGCAGGGGGAAGTGAAGGACGGAATAAGACCAAACTAACTACAGCATGCGTGCGTAGGAAATCCACCCCAAATTAGTAAAGATGTTATACTAAAAATGTACAAACTAAAAAAGAAAAGAAACTTAAGAAAGCAGAGCAGGCACAGTATGGATGAGAAGGTAAGCTTAAGTGATGAGCCAGCAACACTCCATCCAATCAGCTCTTGGCAAAGACAGAGGTGAGCCTTCAGTGTTAGCAGGCTGTGCACACAGATCATATAACAACAACAACAACAAAATGTGGCAGTGTTGTTATTGGCTACCTAGCAAGCTAGAGTTAGTACTCAATCCAGGAATTTGTATGAATAATGAACAAACATAGAAAGATATTTGTATATGTGTGTTAACACAATATCCTTCAGAGAAAGAAAAGACCCACTTTTAAATGGCACACCTCCTGTCTTTGTCAGGGTTTCTAATGCTGTGATGAAACACCATGCCCAAAAGCAACTGGGAAAAGAAAGAGTTTGTTAGGCTTGTATTTCCATATTACAGTTTATCAACAAAGGAAGTTAGATCAGGATGTCAAACAACATGGCAGGAACCTGGAGCAGGAGCTGATGCACAGAACATGGGGGAGTGCTGCTTACTGCCTTGCTTCTCCTGGCTTGTTCAGGAAGAATAGCACCCACTGTGGTGATGTGACTGGGAGAAGAAAGAGTTTGTTAGGCTTGTACTTCCATATTACAGTTTATCACCATGTGACATCACCACAGTGAGCTGGGGCCTCCCGCATGAATCAGTAATTAAGAAAATGCCCTATGGGCTTGCCTGCAGCCTGATCTCCTGAAGGCATTGTCTCAATTGGGGTTTCCTCCTCTCAGATGACTCTAGACATGTCAGGTTGATGTAAAACTAGCCAGCACACACACACACACACACACACACACACACACACACACACACTTAGATTTGACTACAAGAGATCATCATAACCAGTAAAGTAATAGTGTAGCACTATGCTGTTGTAGGAAGACCTGCGGATGTACAGTTATGTGCAAAAAGGCAAGAGATGAGCTCTCCAGGGCATCGGATCTGTAACCACTTCGTGTTCAGCTCTGTGTAGGGGCAGTCCGGAAGGAATGGTCAAGGATTAGAGGAGGATTATTTCGAATGATTGCTACTGTTGTCTTTATGCTCTCTGTATTACTTCAGGTTGCATTTGTAGCTTTTATTTCTTCTTATTGGTTAGTGTTGGGGGCACACAGCACTAGTTGTGTGCAGCACATGTGGAGGTCAGAAGACAGCTTTCAGGAGCTCCTTCTTTCCTTCCACTGACTTCCAGGATCAAACTCAGGTTCTAAGGCTTTCAAAGTAAGCATTTTTACCTTCTGAGACATTTCACTAGCCCTGAACTAGTGATTTCATGATAAAAAGCTAGTTCCTACCCACCTCTTCTAAGACTTCTCTTCTCTTCTCTTCTCTTCTCTTCTCTTCTCTTCTCTTCTCTTCTCTTCTCTTCTCTTCTCTCCTCTCCTCTCCTCTCCTCTCCTCTCCTCTCCTCTCCTCTCCCCTCCCCTCCCCTCCCCTCCCCTCCCCTCCCCTCCCCTCTCCCCTCCCCTCCCCTCCCCTCTCCCCTCCCCTCCCCTCCCCTCTCCCCTCCCCTCCCCTCCCCTCTCCCCTCCCCTCCCCTCCCCTCCCCTCCCCTTGCCTTTTCTTTAACACTGTTTCTCTGTGTAGCCCTGGCTGCCCCAAAGCTCCCTTTGTAGACCAGGCTGGCCTTTAACTCACAGAGAGCCACCCCGTCTCAGCCTCCCTAGTGCTGGGTTTAAAGGTGTGTGTCACCATAGCTGGCCTTTATTCTTTTTTTTTTTTTTGGCATATATGTTTGTGGTGTTGTGTGTTCAGGTTTGTTTGTCCATATGTGTATGATCATGTGTGTATGTTCGTGCACATGTGAAGGCTAAAGCTTGACATTAGGTGTCTTCCTCTATCACATTCCACTTTATTTTTTGACAGCATCTTTCACTAAACTTGGAGCTTGCTGACTGCCTACACTGGCTGATCAGTGAGCCTCAAGATCCTGTTATCTGCCCTGCCCCCACGCCAGCAACTAGGGTTGAGTGAGTCACCAAGTCTTTTGGTTGTTTGGTTGGTTTGGTTTTGTTTTATTTTGTTTTTGCTTACATGCTTGGGATTGGTCTCTTGTATGTCATCTCCTTTGGGGGGCGGGGCAGGTTGAGACAGTTGGGGTTTTGGGGTCTCTTTGGTGTGTGCGCTTTTGCGCACAGGCACATTCCAATTTTTGACTGTCTTGTAACTCAATCTGTAGACCAAGCTGGCCTTAAACTCACAGAGATCTACCTGCCTCTGCCTCTGCCTCTGCCTCTGCCTCTGCCTCTGCCTCTGCCTCTGCCTCTGCCTCTGCCTCTGCCTCTGCCTCTGCCTCTGCCTCTGCCTCTGCCTCTGCCTCTGCCTCTGCCTCTGCCTCTGCCTCTGCCTCTGCCTCTGCCTCTGCCTCTGCCTCTGCCTCTGCCTCTGCCTCTGCCTCTGCCTCTGCCTCTGCCTCTGCCTCTGCCTCTGCCTCTGCCTCTGCCTCTGCCTCTGCCTCTGCCTCTGCCTCTGCCTCTGCCTCTGCCTCTGCCTTTTGGAATCTGGAAGAGAAGAGGGAGCTAGGTGGTGTGAGAGAAAGATGAAACCAAGACAGTCATTCTGATCATGGTTCAATTTTAATGTCAGCAAACATGCTTTATAAAGAAGAGGGGAAGCCCATCTCTAGGCATGTAAAGTTTTTTGAAGTAGATAGGTCAGCCTTTTAGTGGGAACTCGTGAAGATCGCAGTTTGGTGTTAACTCCGGAAGATTCTTGGAAGAGAACTGGTTTGGCCTCAGGCAGGTTGGGTCTCAGGCAGGTAGTGGCACATCAAAGGAGCAGCACAGCAGATGGCTCCGCTTAATTTGAAGATGGTCACAGCCAGCCTTGCTAGGCTGGAAGGAGGTAACAATTTGTATGTTTTATTTTAGCTGAAATTTTCTTTTTGGGAGGGCTGGGGATTGAACCCAGAGCCTTACAAGTGTTAGACAAGTACTGTACCACTGAGCTATAACCTTAGCCTTTTAGAAACAGTACAGAAAGCCACACCCAGTTTTCTTCTGCTCTTTACATCTTTCCTAACAAAGAACATTTGTGCCAGTGAAGAAACCCATATTGATTCTTTATGACTAAGAGGTACGCATTACCCAGATTTCCTTAGCTGCATATAACGTCCTTCACTCTACAACTCCATCCAGGACACTTGAGTCACATTTACACCCTAGTTCTCTTTAGGCTCTTGCCCTTGTTTATTTGTCATGATCTCGACAGTTTGAGGGACACTCCTTTGCAGTCTATTCCTCAGCTGATTTTGCTGTTATTTTTCCCAGGCTTCAACTGGGGTATAGGTCTTAGAGAGGAGGGCCATAGAGGTAAAGGCTGTTTCACTCACACGAGTATTGACACACTTTATCACTTGTCATTAAGTTTGATTGCTTGGCTAAGGTTCCAGTATGAGGTTAAGGTTTTCCTCTTTCTTGTATACTGTGCTGTTTGGATGGAAGTTCACTGTGCAGTCTACACTGAAGGGGTGCACACTTAGCTCTGTCTCCTCACAGCCAGTTGGCTGCGTGACTCACTTGTCCTTCCAGACGAGAGATTTCTCTCCCCTCTCATATATTTATTCCATTCATGTACTGTCTTAGGGTTTCCACAGTGGTGACTAAAAGCTCTATGACCCACATTAACTTGGAGAGGAAAGGGTTTATTTTATCTTACAGTTCATCACTGAAGGAAATCAGGGCAGGAACTCAAGGCAAGAACCTGGTGTCGAGGCAGGAGCTGATATAGGGGCCATGGAGAAATGATGCTTACTAGAATTCTCATTGTGATTTGCTTAGCCTGCATTCTTATAATCCACCTGTTTCTGCCTCTCTGCGGCCAAGATTATAGGTGCACACCATGGGTGTGCTGAGGTCCTCAGGATTGTGCATCAAGCACTTTGCCAAATGAAGTCATCTCCCCAGCTCCTGGCTATGGATTTCATGAAATAGGCCCACACCCGCTTTGTGGCTGATATCTCTGTATAAATGACATAAATGTTGCATCTTCAGATGAAAGCAAAACACCACGGCAGGAACTGTGACTATGGTGTGCACCAGTAAGTATCAGTTTATAACTGTGGCTTTCCCACTGGGTTTGGAAACGGCCTTGGGCCCATTCACAGCAGCGTGCACACTGTCCTTATAAATCGGGGTGTCCCTGCACCCACCTCCTCTCCGGCCACTGCTCCCACTCCTGAACAGTTCTGTGAGATTTTTCAAGTCAAACAACAGGGTGACTTTTCAAACATTTTTAATCTTCTTTTTCCTTTTTCTGTCTGTCAAGTAAGCAGTTTTTCACTCATCCATTCAAGGCAAGAAAAGCCCTGTTGAGGAGATGCCAAAGGCTGACTACATAGGCTCTACCCTGCAGGCCTGGGAAAGGATCCCAGCCTGAAACACAGTGCTGGGAAGTGACTATCAGCCCTGTGTTTGGGTCTCTAGAGCTTTCAGGTCAGCATGCCCCTCTGTCCCTGTATGATATGTTCAAGTGATGAAAACCTAGACTCAAATGGGATGCAGAATTAAAATATGTTTATTTTAAACTGTACCATGCCTGCCTTTGCTCTCAATACTTGGTCAGCCTTTGATCCAAGTCAGTAAAGGGCTGGAGAAAGCAGGCAAATGAGTGGCGTCTTCCCGATCTCACACGCAGAAGCATGCGTACCAAAGCATCCCAGGGCCTTCTGTGTTAAGCTAAGACACGCCTCAGTGTGCTGAGCAATGTTCATTCTTATTCATTAATTTTTGGCAAACAAACTTTGTCTGTAGGCCAAATAAGAGATAATCAAATTAGTGTGTAGTCATACCCACACCCCATGTCTCCTGGGAAGATTTTTAGTGAGTGAGTTTTCTTGACTTGGGCAGCATTGACATTTTCGGTGAAGTAATTACATGATGGTGGCTGTCCTGTGTGCTGTGGGGTGCTTTGAAGCATCCCTAGCCTCACTCTATGACTAGAATCTAATGTTTTTCTTTATAAGATAAGCCATGGTCATGGTGCTTCTTCACAGCAATAGAAACCCTAACTAAGACAGATGTTGGTACCAGGGAATAGGGTATTGCTGTGATAGGCCTGACCATGCTTTTGTTTGCAGGAATGTAGACTGGGAACTTTAGATCAGGAAAGCAGCTTAATGCTTTAAGCAGGGCTTAATGGGCCATACTAGGAGGAACATGGAAGACAATGGTGCTGACGGTGGTTTGACCTAAGCAGGGGGCAATGGCTCAAGGGGTTTCAGGTAAGAATATTAATACTTGGCCTAGAGATCTTCCCTGTGATATTTTTGTGAAGAATATGGCTATTTTCTGCTCTTGTTTAAGAAGAAAAAAGTCTGCCTAAGGCTAAAGTGAAGAGTTATGGATTAACAGAGAATCCTTGGCAGAGATTTCCAGACAGCTTAGTATTGACTGTGTTGTTTGACTATTAGCGTTTACTCTTATGCAGATCTATAATGAAAAGGAGAAAAATAATCAAGGAAAAATACAAAATGTATAGTTTAAGGAGAAAGAGGGCACCAGGAAGTGGGATGGAGGCAAGTCCTTGAAAGGGTCCATGATTCACCGAAGAATGATACCCCAGACTCAAATAGAATGTAAATGCAAAGAGTGTTTTATTATGCAGAAGTGCAGCAAGCTGGGGTCTCTTGTTACCAGAACAGAGAGACAACCTAGTGAGCTTGCAGGCCTGATTTAAAGTGTATTTGGAAATTCTGGGGTAGGTTAATCTGTTGGGTCCATCTCTATGGACATTCCGTTACTGGGGTGGAAACTTGTTCGGGAGGTCTGGAAACTGTTGCTGACCCATTTGTCCTTGCCTCAGGCCAGGTGGCAGGGCAGCTTCTGAGGCCTGGACTTGCCCAGTTCTTGGAAACAGAGATTTAGAGCTAATCTGCTTAACTGCCAGTGTGCAGCCAATCATGGAATCAGCCTAGCCTTATTATTCCCCCTTTTCAGTAATGGGCCATCTTGAATCCATAAGATGTTTCTGAGACCCCTATATTAGCAGCTCCAGCCAGCTCTATGTCATGTAGAGGACCTAGTAACACAGCAGAAATGGCCACCCTTTTAACTAGACTGTTTGGAGGTGCTAGCTGGTTGATGACACCCTCCCCAGAGTAATAAGTCATTCTAGGAATAAACCGTACTAGAACACAAAATCCCTCAATTGTATTTACTAACCAGGCCATAAACGCATGGAGTAAGTCCCAAGGTACAACCCCATCAAACATTCTCTTGGGAGGAGCATCAGTATCCTGCGACAGTAGGGGTTACAGTGTAGTTGCAAAAGTGAGAATAGGTTGGGGGTACCGATGCAGAGTCCCTGGGGGAGAGGCCATCTCTCAAAGATGTGAAGATAAAACCTGGATTGGATTGGAGACCCCAAGATGTTGGAGATACCAAAACCCTGAATTACCCACTGAGGAGAGTTGCAGACCAGGTATGGAACCAGCCCAAGAAGGAGAAGTGTGCTTCAGTTAAGAAAACTAAAAGGAGTTGGAGGTCTTTGACATAAGACATGGAAATGCAAAAATTTTGAGTGTGCACTGCTGATTTTTGGTCTTTTCATTGATCTGATATTTCCTCACTACACCTCCTTTCTTCCTCTTTAGACTGGGAGGAATGTTCATTCTGTGCCATTGTTTGTTGGAAGTTTCTCATTTGACTTTGCTTTTACAAGGAATTATAATTAAGAGACTGAGTTGATGACCTGAAATAGTAATTCACACCTTTAATCCCAGCACTTGTGGAGCAGACTCAAGTAGATCTCTGTGAGCTTGAAGCCAGCCTGATCTACAGAGTGAGTTCTAGAACAGCCAGGGCTATTCTTCCCCTAATTGAACCGTAGGGATCCCTGACTTCAGTCCAATGTTAGGTGTGTAAGTATCTGCTCTTGTCTCAGTCAGCTGCTGACAGGACCTCTCAGAGGACAGCCATGCCAGGCTCCCATTTATAAGCATATCATAGAACAGTAGTGTCATGCCTTGGTGTCCCCTCATGAGATGGATCCCAAGTTGGACCTCCTTTCCTTCAGTCTCTTCTCCATTTTTGTTCCTGTAGTTCTTTTAGACAGGAACAATTCTGGGACAGGGTGAGGGGAAAGGGGGAATAGAGTCAGATATGGGGGGCAGGAGAGAAGCCCAGAGGGTAAAGGGAATGAATGGAAGTAAGCAGCCTTGGGGAGTGGGAGGTGGGGATGCCCTCTAGAAAGTACCAGAGACATGGGAGGTGAGGCACTCTCAGGACTCAGTGAGGGTGAACCTTAGCCAAAGTGCCCAACACTGGGGAAAGATAAGTGGAAGAATCCACCTCCAGTAGGTAGACAGGGCATCACGTGGAGGGACAGGGTTACTAACCCACAATCAAAATTCCTGTCTAAGAGACTTTGGACTTTTAAAGAATGTTAGACTATTAAAGACTTTTGAAGTTGGACTAAATGCATTTTGCATTATGATGACAGCTGCAAGCCTATGGTGGCCAGGGAGTAGGATGTGGTGGTTTGAATGATAATGGCCTCCATAGGCTCATATATGTACATGCTTAGTTATCAGGTGATGAACTGCTTGAACGGATTAGAATGTGAAGCCCACCGCAGGCTCAGGCTCAGGCTCAGGCTCAGGCTCAGGCTCAGGCTCAGGCTCAGGCTCAGGCTCAGGCTCAGGCTCAGGCAGGCTCGCTCTCTCCCTCCCTCCCTCCCTCCCTCCCTCCCTCCATTCCTCCTTCCTTCTGCTTGCTGCCCATGGACCAGGGTGTAAAGCTCTCAGTTACTTCTCTAGCACCATGCCTGCCTATGCACCACCACACTTCCTGCCATAAGGACAATGGAGTAATCCTCTGAAGCTGTAGGCAAGCTTCCACTTAACTGCTTTCTTTTGTAAGAGTTGCTTTGGTCATAAGTGCCCCTTCCCAGCAATAGAACAATAAGTAAGACAAAAAGTATGATGATATCCTCTGTTCATCCCAGCGCTCAAAAGGCACAGGCAAGAAGATCAGTAGCTCAAGACCAGTCTCAGCTACATAGAAAGTTCAGTGTACAGCTGGACTGTATAGGACCCTGTTTCAAAGAAGGTAGGGGTGGGGGGACAATGGTCACCAAGATGTCCTTGATATAGTCTTCTAAGTCA
Organism: Mus musculus; assembly: GCF_000001635.26. Lineage (NCBI taxonomy): Eukaryota > Metazoa > Chordata > Mammalia > Rodentia > Muridae > Mus > Mus musculus. Next base: position 72,040,676 of record NC_000072.6, on the reverse strand, counting down.
GTGATAAAAGAAGGGATTGGCACAAGGGCCTGCCTATGTCTATCTAATGTGGGCCTTATCTAAGGTGCGGTCCTGCTCTGAGCCCTTGTTGGAATCTTAGCTTGTCTGTACTCTGATGTCTCTCCTTACCTCACTCTATTCTCTTTCCTTTTAGTTCATAGGTGTTTTTCTGCAACAAATCTCTCATATCTCTTACTCTGCCTTAATCTCTACTTCCTAGAGAACTCAAACCAGTTCAGCTTTAAATGGAATATACAAAAAGAGCCCCCCCCAAAATCAGTACTCAGAATGGCTGATAGCCCAATATGAACTATAAATAACTATTTCCTTAAAAAAAAATAGACAGAGGGGGCTTGGTAGGCAGATCAATTAGTAATATATTGCTATAAAAGTTTTGTGAGTAAAGACATTTCCAGATGATTATAGCCCCAGCTAGTCAAACTACCCCTGGCCACACGATGTTTTCAAATTGAGACCTCAAACTAGATGGGACATAGAAAAAAAAAAAAAACCTTCTTGTGTTCGATCAAAAAAAAATTGTTTTACCGACTATTCTAGTTTGATTTTCTGTTACTGTGAAAAAAACATCCTTGCCAAAAGAAACTTGAGGGAGGAATGGGCTTATTTCATCTTACAGTCCATTTTTAAGGGGAGTCAGGACAGGAACTCAAGTCAAGAACCTGAAGGCAGGAACCATAGAGAACAGGCTCACAGGCTCCTGCTTAGCTTGCTTCCTTCGTCAGCCCAGGCCACCCCGCCTACAATGATGCCACAGAAGTATGCTGGGCTCCCCCATATCAATTGTCAGTCAAGACAGTTTACCACACACATGGCTACAGGCCAGTCTGATCTGAGCAACTCAGTTGATGTCCCTTCTTCCCAGATATCTTAGTCACTGTTCAATGGCTGCTAAGAGACACCATGACCAAGGCAATGTTTGTAAAAGAAAGGATTTAACTGAGGGGTTGCTTACAGTACCAAAGGCATAGTCAGAGCAATAATGATTACTGTGCCAGGGAGCATGTCGGCGGGCAGGTGTGGTGCCAGAGAAGTAGATGAGAGCTACATCCTGATCTGCAAACAGAGAGAGAGAGAGAGAGAGAGGAAGAGAGACTGGGCCTTGCATAGGAATACAAACTTTTGAAACCTCAAAGCCCACCACCACCCCCAATGGCACATTTCTTCCATCAAGGCCATACCTCCTAATCATTCTCAAATAATGCCACTCGCTGATGACTAAGCATTAAAATATTCACATATTTGAATGGCCTGTGGCTACATCCTCTCCAGTAGTGACAAGCAGGAAAGGCCCCAAAAACCTGGGCGCTGTCCCCAGGCGAAAAGTTCTTGGAAACTTAGTCTCCTGGAACCGTGGCATCCTGTATAAAGAATGCTCCAATGTCCTTTCTTTAGTTGGTAAAAGGATCTGTGTGCTTTCCCTTAATATTGCTTTATTACAAGTGCTCCTAAGGATTGATATGTTGACATAGCTAAGTTAGATTCTAGGCAGTCCTTGATCCAACCTTGGGCATGGATAGCTAAGTCACTGCCCTACACAGGAATTTACCATTATCTAGGAAGAAGGAAGTTTGTGGCCTAAAAAGGAACCAGAGTAGATACTTAGAACTATAGATAGCTGAGTTACACCATACACAAGTATTTACAATGGCCTAGGGGGAAGGTGGTTTATACAATAGACTAGAGTAGGAACTATGGCAAGGGCACATAGGAGGAGCTGTTTTTGATCCCAGTTGTTAACATTGAATTTTACCCCAGTTGGTTCCTACCAGTTCTTCTGTGTTTGCATTCTTCTGTAAGAATCCAGTAACCTCTTTGTACCTTGCCGGTGTGTCACCCAACTTCCCTATTTTCTTCTGTATAAAAAGATTGATGCTCGATTTGAAAAATTACATTCAGATTCACACTCCCTCTTGTGGATTCTGTCTGTCAATTCCCACCAACTCCTTGCCTACCTGCGACTAGAGACCCATTCCACGCAGACAAGGGACCAAGACGGTCTGCGGCAGCCTATTGGGGCCATTCTTATTCAAGCTGGCATGGAAGGTTGTAACTATATCATAATGCAAAAATAAATTCAGTCCAACTTCAAAAGTCCTCATAGTCTATTGTGATGATTATTCATCTGTAATAGCAGCCTATATAAAGAACATGGAAGAACGCTACATCTCCTAATCCTTCTAATTCTTAGTTTCCACTCCCTGGAAACTAAGCATTCAAATACATCCTCTTTATGGGGACTGTTCTTATTCATACTACCAATCCAAGCGACTCTTGGTTGTGTTAAGAAAAACTAACCCAGCCACAAGATCTGTGAGTGTAATAAAATGAACGTTACTTGATACCATTATGTTTTGGGGACACTTTGTAATATAGCAATAGATAACTGAGACAGTACCCCATTGTGGTGGTTAATCTTTTGTTTTGTTTGAGACAGGGTTGCTTTATGTAATTCTGGCTATCCCAGGGCTCTCTCTATAAACCAGAATGGCCTAAAATTCACAGAGATCTTTCTGCCTCTGCCTCCCAAGTGCTAGGATTAAAGGTATGAGCCACCACACCCATCTTAATGATGATTGATATTGATTGTCAATTTAATTGGAATGGGGCATGCCTAGAAGAATAGTAAAGAGTATCTCTGAGTGCATTTTTAGAAACGACCAGGACACAAAGTCTCTAACATAATAAACAAGTCAATCTACTGATGAATTAAGAATGTCACAATAGGCAAGAGATGGTAAAAATTGTGAAACACGGGGCCTAGCTGAAGGAGGTGCATAGGGTGGCTGAAGGTCATAGTACATCCTGTTTCGGCTTCACTCCAGTTCCTGTTCACAAGATGTAAATGACCCTCTTCCACTATGATGGACTGAAACTTTTAACAATTCCTTCCCTCTTTATATTACTGATATCATGTGTGAAGTCTGACTAATATACTATGTTGTTCCCTTTTTTCATTGCTGTGGCAAAATGACAGAAGGCACTTAAGGCTCATGTGTTTAGGAGATGTCATCCTGACTGGGAAGGTGTGACTTCTGAAGTGGCTTGGTCTTCAGTGGTGGGTGCTTGTAGTATAACTTGTTAAGTATTAGAGGCTTGAAAGCAGAGAACACGGGCTGGAAGTGAACCAGACTAGAACTTTTAAAGACTGGCAACTCTCCTCTGCCATACATATCTCCTGCCCCAAGGGTTCAAGAACCTCTCAAAATAATCCCGCCAGCTGAAGATCAAGTGTTCAGGCACATGAGCCTGTGGAGGGGGACCTTGGCCATTACATGCACCCAGCGAAATGGGAACGAATTAATTAAAGGAGAAAGCTAAGAACATTCATATCAGCACTCTTCCTTGTAAGCCAACTGATAATCACCCCCTGAACATCCAACAAACTGTAGCATACATCACTTTTAGAATGTTCACATGATGGAATAGCATACAGAAATAAGAAGAAACAAGTCACAATCACGTGTAAGAATACGGATGACTGGCAAAGCATCGAGCCTCAGATTCCAAAAATAGAAGTATACACTCGACAGAGGCCAGCCGTTTCTGGGAAAGGCGAGAGCCAGAGAGCTTCTGAGGCGGCGCCATCTTCGGCTCCAGACAACCGACCACCTTCCTGGTGAGTGCACAGGGATCCGCCAGCCTGAGAGGTTTGTGCCTCAGGCCCTGGCAGCGGGAGTCTCCTTGGCTCCAGGACTCCGCGGAGGGCAGGCTGCACGGGTGACGGTGTGGAATACAGAGGCCAGCCATTTCTGGGAAAGGCGAGAGCCAGAGAGCTTCTGAGGTGGCGCCATCTTCAGCTCCAGACAACCGGCCACCTTCCTGGCGAGAGCCAGAGAGCTTCTGAGGCGGCGCCATCTTCGGCTCCAGACAACCGACCACCTTCCTGGTGAGTGCACAGGGATCCGCCAGCCCTAGAGGTTTGTGCCTCAGGCCCTGGCAGCAGGAGTCTCCTTGGCTCCAGGACTCCGCGGAGGGCAGGCTGCACGGGTGACAGTGTGGAATACAGAGGCCAGCCGTTTCTGGGAAAGGCGAGAGCCAGAGAGCTTCTGAGGCGGCACCATCTTCGGCTCCAGACAACCGGCCACCTTCCTGGCGAGAGCCACAGAGCTTCAGAGGTGGCGCCACCTTCGGTTCCAGACAACCGGCCACCTTCCTGGCCAAAGCAACACAGCTTCTGGGAAAGATCCTGTTTTGGGCCTTCATCTTCAGCCAGGAGGAGGTCCAAACACCAGATAACTGTGCACCTTCCCTGAAAGAGGAGAGCTTGCCTGCAGAGACTGTTCTGACCACTGAAACTCAGAGGAGAGAGCTAGCCTCCCACGTCTGCTGATAGAGGGTAACAAAATCAACAGAGGAACAATATCTAAACAAAGACAACTATAACAACTAACTCCAGAGATTGCCAGATGGCGAAAGGTAAACGTAAGAATCCTACTAACAGGAACCAAGACCACTCACCATCATCAGAACCCAGCACTCCCACTTCGCCCAGTCCAGGACATCCTAACACACCTGAAAAGGTAGACCTGGATTTAAAAGCATTTCTCATGATGATGGTAGAGGACATAAAGAAGGAATTTAATAACTCACTTAAGGAAATACAGGAGAACACTGCTAAAGAGTTACAAGTCCTTAAAGAAAAACAGGAAAACACAACCAAACAGGTAGAAGTCATAGAAAAACAGGAAAACACATCGAAACAGGTGATAGAAATGAACAAAACCATACTAGACCTAAAAAGGGAAGTAGACACAATAAAGAAAACCCAAAGTGAGGCAACGCTGGAGATAGAAACCCTAGGAAAGAAATCTGGAACCATAGATGCCAGCATCAGCAACAGAATACAAGAGATGGAAGAGAGAATCTCAGGTGCAGAAGATTCCATAGAGAACATCGGCACAACAATCAAAGAAAATGGAAAATGCAAAAAGATCCTAACTCAAAACATCCAGGAAATCCAGGACACAATGAGAAGACCAAACCTACGCATAATAGGAGTGGATGAGAGTGAAGATTTTTCAACTGAAAGGACCAGCAAACATCTTCAACAAAATTATTGAAGAAAACTTCCCAAATCTAAAGAAAGAGATGCGCATGAACGTACAAGAAGCCTACAGAACTCCAAATAGACTGGACCAGAAAAGAAATTCCTCCCGACACATAATAATCAGAACATCAAATGCACTAAATAAAGATAGAATACTAAAAGCAGTAAGGGAAAAAGGTCAAGTAACATATAAAGGCAAGCCTATCAGAATTACACCAGATTTTTCACCAGAGACTATGAAAGCCAGAAGAGCCTGGACAGATGTTATACAGACACTAAGAGAACACAAATTCCAGCCCAGGCTACTATACCCAGCCAAACTCTCAATTACCATAGATGAAGAAACCAAAGTATTCCACGACAAAACTAAATTCACCCATTATCTTTCCACGAATCCAGCCCTTCAAAGGATAATAACAGAAAAAAACCAATACAAGGACGGGAACCACGCCCTAGAAAAAACAAGAAGATAATCCCTCAACAAAACTAAAAGAAGACAGCCACAAGAACAGAATGCCAACTTTAACAACAAAAATAACAGGAAGCAACAATTACTTTTCCTTAATATCTCTTAATATCAATGGTCTCAACTCCCCAATAAAAAGACATAGACTAACAGACTGGCTACACAAACAGGACCCAACATTCTGCTGCTTACAGGAAACCCATCTCAGGGAAAAAGACAGACACTACCTCAAAGTGAAAGGCTGGAAAACAATTTTCCAAGCAAATGGTCTGAAGAAACAAGCTGGAGTAGCCATTTTAATATCAGATAAAATCGACTTCCAACCCAAAGTTATCAAAAAAGACAAGGAGGGACACTTCATACTCATCAAAGGTAAAATCCTCCAAGAGGAACTCACAATTCTGAATATCTACGCTCCAAATGCGAGGGCAGCCACATTCATTAAAGACACCTTAGTAAAGCTCAAAGCACACGTTGCACCTCACACAATAATAGTGGGAGACTTCAACACACTACTTTCATCAATGGATAAAGATCGTGGAAACAGAAACTAAACAGGGACACAGTGAAACTTACAGAAGTTATGAAACAAATGGACCTGACAGATATCTACAGAACATTTTATCCTAAAACAAAAGGATATACCTTCTTCTCAGCACCTCACGGGACCTTCTCCAAAATTGACCATATAATTGGTCACAAAACAGGCCTCAACAGATACAAAAATATTGAAATTGTCCCATGTATCCTATCAGACCACCATGGCCTAAGACTGATCTTCAATAACAACATAAATAACAGAAAGCCAACATTCACGTGGAAACTGAACAACACTCTTCTCAATGATACCTTGGTCAAGGAAGGAATAAAGAAAGAAATTAAAGACTTTTTAGAGTTTAATGAAAATGAAGCCACAACGTACCCAAACCTATGGGACACAATGAAAGCATTTCTAAGAGGGAAACTCATAGCTCTGAGTGCCTCCAAGAAGAAACGGGAGAGAGCACATACTAGCAGCTTGACAACACATCTAAAAGCTCTAGAAAAAAAGGAAGCAAATTCACCCAAGAGGAGTAGATGGCAGGAAATAATCAAACTCAGGGGTGGAAACAAAAAGAACTATTCAAAGAATTAACCAAACGAGGAGTTGGTTCTTTGAGAAAAACAACAAGATAGATAAACCCTTAGCTAGACTCACTAAAGGGCACAGGGACAAAATCCTAATTAACAAAATCAGATATGAAAAGGGAGACATAACAACAGATCCTGAAGAAATCCAAAACACCATCAGATCCTTCTACAAAAGGCTGTACTCAACAAAACTGGAAAACCTGGACGAAATGGACAAATTTCTGGACAGATACCAGGTACCAAAGTTGAATCAGGATCAAGTTGACCATCTAAACAGTCCCATGTCACCTAAAGAAATAGAAGTAGTTATTAATAGTCTCCCAGCCAAAAAAATCCCAGGACCAGACGGGTTTAGTGCAGAGTTCTATCAGACCTTCAAAGAAGATCTAATTCCAGTTCTGCACAAACTATTTCACAAAATAGAAGTAGAAGGTACTCTACCCAACTCATTCTATGAAGCCACTATTACTCTGTTACCTAAACCATAGAAAGACCCAACAAAGATAGAGAACTTCAGACCAATTTCTCTTATGAATATCGATGCAAAAATCCTCAATAAAATTCTTGCTAACCGAATCCAAGAACATATTAAAGCAATCATCCATCCTGACCAAGTAGGTTTTATTCCAGGGATGCAGGGATGGTTTAATATACGAAAATCCATCAATGTAATCCATTATATAAACAAACTCAAAGACAAAAACCACATGATCATCTCGTTAGATGCAGAAAAAGCATTTGACAAGATCTAACACCCATTCATGATAAAAGTTTTGGAAAGATCAGGAATTCAAGGCCCATACTTAAACATGATAAAAGCAATCTACAGCAAACCAGTAGCCAACATCAAAGTAAATGGAGAGAAGCTGGAAGCAATCCCACTAAAATCAGGTACTAGACAAGGCTGCCCACTTTCTCCCTACCTTTTCAACATAGTAATTGAAGTATTAGCCAGAGCAATTCGACAACAAAAGGAGATCAAGGGGATACAAATTGGAAAAGAGGAACTCAAAATATCACTTTTTGCAGATGATATGATAGTATATATAAGTGACCCTAAAAATTCTACCAGAGAACTCCTAAACCTGATAAACAGCTTCGGTGAAGTAGCTGGATATAAAATAAACTCAAACAAGTCAATGGCCTTTCTCTATACAAAGAATAAACAGGCTGAGAAAGAAATTAGGGAAACAACACCCTTCTCAATAGTCACAAATAATATAAAATATCTTGGCATGACTCTAACTAAGGAAGTGAAAGATCTGTATGATAAAAACTTCAAATCTCTGAAGAAAGAAATTAAAGAAGATCTCAGAAGATGGAAAGATCTCCCATGCTCATGGATTGGCAGGATCAACATTGTAAAAATGGCTATCTTGCCAAAAGCAATCTACAGATTCAATGCAATCCCCATCAAAATTCCAACTCAATTCTTCAACGAATTAGAAGGAGCAATTTGCAAATTCATCTGGAATAACAAAAAACCTAGGATAGCAAAAACTCTTCTCAAGGATAAAAGAACCTCTGGTGGAATCACCATGCCTGACCTAAAGCTTTACTACAGAGCAATTGTGATAAAAACTGCATGGTACTGGTATAGAGACAGACAAGTAGACCAATGGAATAGAATTGAAGACCCAGAAATGAACCCACACACCTATGGTCACTTGATCTTCGACAAGGGAGCTAAAACCATCCAGTGGAAGAAAGACAGCATTTTCAACAATTGGTGCTGGCACAACTGGTTGTTATCGTGTAGAAGAATGCGAATCGATCCATACTTATCTCCTTGTACTAAGGTCAAATCTAAGTGGATCAAGGAACTTCACATAAAACCAGAGACACTGAAACTTATAGAGGAGAAAGTGGGGAAAAGCTTTGAAGATATGGACACAGGGGAAAAATTCCTGAACAGAACAGCAATGGCTTCTACTGTAAGATCGAGAATTGACAAATGGGACCTAATGAAACTCCAAAGTTTCTGCAAGGCAAAAGACACCGTCAGTAATACAAAAAGACCACCAACAGATTGGGAAAGGATCATTACCTATCCTAAATCAGATAGGGGACTAATATCCAACATATATAAAGAACTCAAGAAGGTAGACTTCAGAAAATCAAATAACCCCATTAAAAAATGGGGCTCAGAACTGAACAAAGAATTCTCACCTGAGGAATACCGAATGGCAGAGAAACACCTGAAAAAATGTTCAACATCCTTAATCATCAGGGAAATGCAAATCAAAACAACCCTGAGATTCCACCTCACACCAGTCAGAATGGCTAAGATCAAAAATTCAGGTGACAGCAGATGCTGGCGTGGATGTGGAGAAAGAGGAACACTCCTCCATTGTTGGTGGGATTGCAGGCTTGTACAACCACTCTGGAAATCAGTCTGGCGGTTCCTCAGAAAATTGGACATAGTACTACTGGAGGATCCAGCAATACCTCTCCTGGGCATATATCCAGAAGATGCCCCAACTGGTAAGAAGGACACATGCTCCACTATGTTCATAGCAGCCTTATTTATAATAGCCAGAAGCTGGAAAGAACCCAGATGCCCCTCAACAGAGGAATGGATACAGAAAATGTGGTACATCTACACAATGGAGTACTACTCAGCTATTAAAAAGAATGAATTTATGAAATTCCTAGGCAAATGGATGGACCTGAAGGGCATCATCATGAGTGAGGTAACACATTCACAAAGGAACTCACACAATATGTACTCACTGATAAGTGGATATTAGCCCCAAACCTAGGATACCCAAGATATAAGATACAATTTGCTAAACACATGAAACTCAAGAAGAATGAAGACTGAAGTGTGGACACTATGCCCCTCCTTAGAATTGGGAACAAAACACCCATGGAAGGAGTTACAGAGACAAAGTTTGGAGCTGAGATGAAAGGATGGACCATGTAGAGACTGCCATATCCAGGGATCCACCCCATAATCAGCATCCAAACGCTGACACCATTGCATACACTAGCAAGATTTTATCGAAAGGACCCAGATGTAGCTGTCTCTTGTGAGACTATGCCGGGGCCTAGCAAACACAGAAGTGGATGCTCACAGTCAGCTAATGGATGGATCACAGGGCTCCCAATGGAGGAGCTAGAGAAAGTACCCAAGGAGCTAAAGGGATCTGCAACTCTATAGGTGGAACAACATTATGAACTAACCAGTACCCCGGAGCTCTTGACTCTAGCTGCATATGTATCAAAATATGGCCTAGCCGGCCATCACTGGAAAGAGAGGCCCATTGGACTTGCTAAGTTTATATGCCCCAGTACAGGGGAACGCCAGGGCCAAAAAGGGGGAGTGGGTGGGCAGGGGAGTGGGGGTGGGTGGGTATGGGGGACTTTTGGTATAGCATTGGAAATGTAAATGAGCTAAATACCTAATAAAAAATGGAAAAAAAAAAGAAGTATACACTCTGATTCTTAGACATTTTTTAAACTTATTTACATAACTTTAAAACAGACAAAACTACTCGGTAGTGTTGGAGGTTGGGTGATGAACACAGCCCTGAGGGGAGTTATGGCTAAAGTTATATAGTTCTTGGTCAGGGTCAGATCTGTGTGATCACCCTGTGCAAATTTACCAAGTGGCACAGTACAGTATCATTTGTTTGATTTTGGGTAAATATGCTATAGTTGTACTTCAACTGAACATCTAAGAAAGGCATGTCTTTGGAAGTAATGAGACATGATATGTCAAGGCACAGAGTAAATAAATAACAACCTTTGAGCAATCTTTGTTCCACGAAATCCAGAAGCTTAAAGTCTTTTCCTTTCCTTTCTTTTTTTTGGACAGGGGCTCATGTGGCTCAGGCTGGCCTCCCACTCCTTACCTGGCTGAGGATGACCTTGAACTTCTGATTCTCCTCCTCCCACTCCATCAGTACTGGGATTGCAAGTGGGTGCCCCTACTCCTGCTCATAGATTCGATGCTGGGAATTGAACCCCTGGCTTTGTGTATACTAGGCAAGCACTCTACTAACTAAGCTGTAGTCTGCAAAATCTGGAAGCCTGTTCAGTTATCAGGGGAACAATACTGCCAAGGAAACCCACATATTGACCTGTCACAGTCCACAAACTCCCCTAAAGCATACCACGTCCTAACTCTTCACTAGCAGGAAACAGATGCAGCCTCCAGAAGTGTCATTTCTAGTGGCATTGCAGTCAAGAAACAGAGTGACCTCAAAGCACAGCACAATGACACAAAACCTCGTGTTTGCCAGATCCCGTTTCGAGTCCACGGTCAAGCTCTGGGGAACATGTCCCCTTATCTCCTCCAACTCCCAAGCAGTGTTTGTGCACTCAACAGAGTTCTCCTCCTTTTTTCCTGTCACTGTGACAAAGCAACGTAGGGAGGAGAAGACTTACCTTGGCTGACAGTTAAGAAAGTCACAGCCTCCTCCTTAGAATAGGGAACAAAATACCCATGGAAGGAGTTACAGAGACAAAGTTTGGAGCTGAGAAGAAAGGATGGACCATCCAGAGACTGCCCCACCTGGGAATCCATCCCATAATCAGCCACCAAACGCAGTCACTATGGCATATGCCAGCAAGATTTTGCTAAAAGGACCCTGATATAGCTATCTCTTGTGAGGCTAGGCCAGTGCCTGGCAAATACAGAAGTGGATGCTCACAGTCATCTATTGGATGGAACACAGGGCCCCCAATGGAGGAGCTAGAGAAAATACCCAAGGAGCTGAAGGGGTCTGCAACCCTATAGATGGAACAATAATATGAACTAACCTGTAACCCCAGAGCTCGTGTCTCTGGCTGCATATGTAGCAGAAGATCTCCTAGTCAGCCATCATTGGGAAGAGAGGCCCCTTGGTCTTGCAAACTTTATATGCCCTAGTACAGGGGAATGCCAGGGCCAAGAAGTGGGAGTGAGTGGGTAGGGGAGCAGGGCGGGGGGAGGGTATAGGGGATAGCATTTGAAATGTAAATGAAGAAAATATCTAATAAAAAATTGGGGACAAAAAAAGAAGGTCACAGCCTATCACGGTGTCTAGACATGGAGGCAGGAACATGGCAACTGGCTGGCCACACTGTGTCAGAGATGGATGTTGGTGTTCCACTGTCTTCTTTCTTTTTATCCAGTCTGGAACCCAAGCTCTTGGGGAGCATGCTGCCCACAGGCTAGGTGGATTTTCCTCCTCAGCTAAACGTATTCACAGACACACCTAGAAGTGTGTCTCCTAGCTGACTCCAAAACTGGCCAATGTGAAGGTGAAGATGGATGTCACAGCAGCACATTGATAAAAGATAATTACATACTGTCAGCCCTTCCCAGCGGATCGGGCCCAGATATAAAGGAAAACCAGGAAGCCTGAACTGAACTCTCGGGCAATGAGAAGATGTGATGATGGACATGGTCTCTGGGTGCTCCATCTCCACCAGGTGGGAGGTGGGACGGTGCTGAGAAGGCTGAAATCTCTGTCTTGGTCAGCACCTAGGTGCCTGTACCCCTTTCTCACTAACTACAAGAATGCCACCTTCTAAGATTTACCATGGCCACTTCTGTAATGGTACAATAAAAGAGCCTCCAGGGGTGACTATCGGAACATCCTCTTCCTTCATAACTGAAGGATTGGGTACTTCAGCAATAACAGGCCACTGGTGTTTATGTTACAATCATTGCCCTATACCCTAGTGAGCTCTGAAGAATGCCCTGTTCTGTTTGAACTTTATTGAGCTTGCTAACTAGTAACCAAGTCCAGGCATCAATATCTGTTCAAAGTCCTTAAACTGTATTTGCCCTTGGGATGCTGAACTCCAAGTGTTCCATCAGTCCTATGTTTCCCTGGAGCACTTCCATGAACTTGAAAAGGGAGACAGAGCAAGTGGTGTCCCTACACCTGGCTGGCATGCCCATGATGTGCTGGGTGTTGAGAGTTATCACCCAGACTGGAACAAGGACTGTGTGCCACACTGCCTGGGGAGGGGGACAGAGGCGCATGGGCAATGGCATTTGCTCCAAATCTGAGAGGATGAGTAATGCTTTATTTCTAATAGAGGCTTGGGACTTGCAAACACAGCATTATCAGGAACTGGCAGTGGGCTGTAGCCAGGAGATGGGTTGGAAGGGCAATGGAGGCCTTTGAGAAGTTTATTGGAGCAGGACAAAGGGGGTTCAGGGTTAGGAGGTGACAGTTCAACCAGACACAGGGAGGACTCAAAGGAATGGACAGTTTTGTCTGTTTTCATTTTTTCAAGACATTCTTCCTAGGTAATTCCGGCTGGCCCCAAATTTGAGATCCTTTTGCCTCCACTACTCAAGTGCTAAGACTATAAACTTAAGTCCGTCATGCCTGGAACAGATCTTTGTTTTAAACAGATCTGGCCAGCTTGGTGGAGAGGGGGATGGCCGTGGAGTTAGGGAGACCTGTAAAGTGCTTGTTATCTAGGAAGACCCTACTCAGACACATTGCTCCTGGACATAAGAGGACTCAGGTATGGTGAGATACAGCAACATGCCTGGACCACTAAATCTCTGCCTGCCTCAGTTGACCCTACAATGTCTCCCTATTGGTTAAGAGAGGTCTGTACATTTCCACATGGGAAATGATCATATCATGTGACCCTGAGCTTGGGTATAAGACCACGGGAGAGTTGAACGAGCTATCTGCTGGCTTATCACCCTCTTCTAAGGAAAAAGCCTTCCCAGGAGGCAGTTCCTGGGAAGATCTGGAGTTTCCTACTGCAGCAGGGAGAGGCAGAGACTCTCACCCTTTACCACGATGCAAGAGAGGACTGTTAGTTAAGCCAAAGTGTCAGCCTTATCCTGGAATGTGCACCTGTCCCGCCCCATCAGGAGAAAGCCACAAGTGACAACCACAGGACGTTGAAGGGGAGAACGGTGAATGGGATTTTTTTGCTTTGTTTTAGACTCCCAATGCATGATAGCTTCTTCAAGGTCCCAAGAAATTGTGCTGGTTGCAAAAAGTCCAAGAAAATGTTGCTAAGTCAGAGGAAGGAAAGAGGAAGAGGAAGGAAGAGTGTTCCATTCTTCAAGAACCATCCTCCATTGTCATCCTAATCACAATGTCCCCTTAACCTTGCCCCCAGGAGTCTCAAACTCACCTGTCCTGACCTAAAAAGCTCCTGGCGAATGAGCCTGGAGCATTTTGCCTTTTTGTGGCTTTTCAACCCTGATCTGATGTTTCTTCCCTCCTGGAGGCCCTCTCCACAGTGTGGAGCCCATGCCACACCACAGTCAATCTCCCCTTCCCGTCACTCAGGTCACCTCTGGGGACTGTGTAACAACCAGTCCCTGCTGGTGACCCAGAGCAGCACTACAGTATCTGATCGGACAGCTGTTCAAGTGTGGCTGTTAGTCTAAGCCTGTGGCTGTGTGTCCTATCTCCGGTGTCTTTGATTTGTTTTGTTCCCATGCACAAAGGACAGTCAGGCAGATAGGACCTGCCTTGCTCTGGAGTATTCTCTCCTCAGCGTATTCTGAGTGGCTATGATGGCCTTGGAGAACTGCAAGTTGATGCTCTAACCCCTAATGCTCCCGAATCAGAAAGCCTTTGAGTGCGGGCATGATGCTATAAGTAGGAAGTTCTACCATTGACCTCGTGTTCACCTCTGGAAGTCACAGTCAAATGTGGGCCCATTTAAACCATTTTACAAGGGCTGGCATGATGCTCGGTGGGTAAAGGTGCTTCTGCCAAGTCTGATGAGCTGAGTTTGACCCCTGGGAAGCATATGGTGAGAGAAGAGAACCTACTCCTGAGAGCTGACCTCTGACCCCCACCCATGGATGCCCACACACTTAAACGTATATAAAATAAATTAATTGATATAATTCTTTAAAATATTCTATTAAATTATTTATAGGCTAAACTGTATACAAATGTGTAAAAAACATAAACGAATTTCATATTTTGATTTAGTTTGTGTTTTAAATTAGGCCCTGTTAAACAAGATATCTCACTATACGTATACAAGTATTCTCAAGTCCAAAATATTTCAGCTTGTTCTTTGAGATAGGATATCACTATGTAGCTCTTGCTAGCCTGGAGCTTACTACATAGAGCAGGCTGACCCTGAACTCATAAGAGGTACATCAGCCTTTGCGGCTAAGTGCTGAGACTAAGGTATACAATACCACATTTGACTAGCATTTTGGATCAGGATACTAGCTAGTGTTTTCTCCAGAGTCCTTGCCTCACATTAGGAGGAGCCTACAGCTAGGGTTCAGGGGTCAAGAGGTAGAGTGTAGCCATTTGGTCAGCTCTGAGGGCAGATCTGGTTGAGTCCCTGAACAGGAGGAGTAGCTAATAAGGGGAAGATGGGTGTCTCCTACTTGCTTTCTCACTTCCTCTATTCCTTCCCTATCCCATGACCCTCACTTCTGGTTATCTCATTCCTGGTCCATGCACTGCTCTGGAATTTCCTGCCTAACACATCACTTCTTCCTCTGCTTCAGACAAGGAACTTCAGGTGTCTGTGGTAGCCTCATTATGGATTCCCAAAAGCAAATCCCAATCTAAGGATCTACAAAGTAGCCAGAGGTCTTTGCCTCTTCTTTCTTCCGTCCGTCCGTCCCTCCCTCCCTTCCTTCCTTCCTTCCTTCCTTCCTTCCTTCCTTCCTTCCTTCCTTCCTTCCTCTCTTTCTTCCTTTCTTCCTTTCCTTTTTTTCTTTTCTTTCTTTTTCTGTGCTTGGCACTCTTTTTTTTCAGACATTTTTGTTTTATTCTATGGATATGAATTACCTTTTGTGATCCCTTCTTTTAACCATTATTATAGGATCAGGCTAATAGAAGCACATACCTTTGGTTTTTTTTTCCTGCTTATATGGTGCTATAGTTTGCATTTAGCTTGTGCACTGTGAAACTCTAATAAGAATATAATGTCCCTGTGATTATCTAAAATAAAACCCTGGTCTAAATATGTTACTTAGAAGTGGGGCCCTTGGGTTGTGATTAGGATTAGAAAATGTTATCAATATGGAGACACCCCCCCCCATATTGCTGCATGAAAACACAGAGAGAGGAATATAAGGCATGGACACATACTTACTCCTAGTGTATCATCCTGTGATGCCTTGTGCTGTCTCAGGACTCTGCCAGTATGAATCTCATTCTAAGAGCACCCCTCAAACTTGTACCAGAATCATTAAATGCAATGCTACCACCTTCTTTATAATTTACCTAATATATGGCCACTGGTTTTTAGCAACAGGAAATAAACATATATATGGAAAAGTCTTTCATTTGCAGTGAGTACTGAAAGATATCATCACCTAAGCCAAGTTTAGCCTTTGACTATATCACTCACTCCTTTAGACAAGCCATTGTTCCTGCCACATGCTCATTTGTCAAACATTCTACCTTAGTGGATGGATGGTTTCATCTTGCTACACTCAAGATCTTCTCAGGTTTTGAACGCCAACATTTTTACTCCAGTCTGTTGCTTTGTGGATGACTGTGAGTTTATCTTTCCTTGTAAGTACTTTGGACTCCTGGGTGGGCAGGCCTAAGACCTGGAACTTTCAGCCATTACTAGAACAGAAACTTTGGGCTTCTTTCTCTCATTGCGCTTGGTACTCTAAGCCAAGTGGACCATACACTTCCTATCAGGGGCACAGACCATGTGAGCCTCCCCCTCTCCCACAGGTAGATGGGTTATAAGGACACAGACCTGTCGGAGCAAGGCTGTCCCCAAGGCTCTCATTAGAGCCTGTTGGCTATCCTTAGAAAGCAGCATTGGCAGATTCTAAGGATGAAGAAGTTGCTGGAAGAGTCCTGAAGCTTTCCCTATAGCACAGTCAGAGGTGGCTTTGTGCTTCTGGTTCAATGCTTTTTTCTCATAAATGACTGTGTGAGAGTCGTGAGAGAGAACCACAATGTTCTCTCTTGGCACCAAAGCCTTCTCAACAGCTCCCATCTCTCTCTTGGACAGCATTGCGCTCAGATACCACCACCACATTTGTACAGTTTTTACTGGGCTTGACTTAAGGTTAGGAAATCAGAGGCCACCACTACCCATGCTGACCTCCTCAGTCCTAAGGAAGGATGCTGATGAGGCCTGAGGCCTGTGGTGTCTTGGCATAATGCAAACTGGAACAGGGGGTTGGCGGTGGCTGATGTCCTGGCCTTGCTGAGTAGTATAGATGCTCTCTTCCTCTGTGTTTCCTAAGCTCTTGAAATCACCAAATCAAACAATTGTCTCATTCACACACTGGTAAGAACTTGATGTCTGGGGGGTGGGGGTGGGGGTGGGAGAGGGAAATTCTGGCTTTTCAACATAGTTTCAATTTCAACTGCAATTGTAACTCTCACTAGCACCCTAAATTAAATTCTAGGGTTCTTTTGCCCTTTAACAAGGCTCTGGCTTTCCAATCCCCTGGGTGTCAGAATCAGTTTATTCTGTTTAAATGTGAAGGCTTTCCCTGTCTGGCCTTTACCTGGCTGAGATGCAGTGCACAGTGACCGGTACTCCACAGTCTTGTGGCATTCTCACAGCTGGTCCATGGTGTTATTTCTCTTCTCAGCTTTAGGGACAAAGACACTGAGCCTTACGGAATAGTGCCTAGGAATTGTTTGTAAATAGGTATAAGGACCTCAGCCTGATCCCCAGAACTCACATGACAAAGCCTGGCACAGTGGAGCAAACTTGTGATTCCAGTGTCAGGGAGGCAGAGACAGGAACAGCCCTAGGGCTCCCTGGACAGCTGGCCTAGCCTAATCAGAAAGCCCCAGGTTCCAGTATGTAACGTGCTAGACAATGTCACACTGACACATGTAGACATGGCCTGGGTCAGTCTAAGGTCTGGGATCTTTCCAGCACCATCCTTAGCATTGTCAACCTTCCTGTAGGTTCCTAGGTTGTTTGTTTGCTTGCTTGTTTTTACAGTTCTCCTGTGGCCTCAAACATATCTTTCAAATTATTTAATTATTCATAGATTGAACTTAAAATATGGGTCTTCTTTTTTTCTTTTTCTTTCTTTTTCTTTTTTCTTTTTCTTTTTCTTTTTCTCTTTCTTTTTCTCTTTCTTTTTCTTTTTCTCTTTCTCTTTCTCTTTCTTTTTCTCTTTCTCTTTCTTTTTCTTTTTTTTTCTTTTTCTTTTTCTCTTTCTCTTTCTCTTTCTCTTTCTCTTTCTCTTTCTCTTTCTCTTTCTTTTTCTTTTTCTTTTTCTTTTTCTTTTTCTTTTTCTTTTTCTTTTTCTTTTTCTTTTTCTTTTTCTTTTTCTTTCTTTTTCTTTTTCTTTTTCTTTTTCTTTTTCTTTTTCTTTTTCTTTTTCTTTTTCTTTGAGACAGGGTCTCATGATCTAGCTCTGGTTGATCTGGAATTCACTATAGACCAGGCTGGCCTTGAACTCACAGAGAGCTGCCAGTCTCTGTCTCCTGGGTGCTGCGATTAAAAGTGTACACCACAATGCTTGACATGGGTTTTCTTTCTTTTTTAATTAATTAAGTAATTAAGTAATTTACACTCCATATTTTATCCCCACCCCCATCCATCTTCCAACTGTTCCACATCCCATATCTCCTCCCCACCCCCTGTCTCCATGTGGATGTTCCCACCCCACCCCACCCCACCTGACCTCTAAACTCCCTGGGGCCTCCAGTCTCTTGAGGGTTAGGTGTATCATCTCTGAATGAACACAGACCCGGCAGACCTTTACTGTATGTGTGTTGGGACCTTATATCAGCTGGTGTATGCTTCCTGTCTGGTGGTCCAGTGCTTAAAAGATCTTGGGAGTCCAGATTAATTGAGACTTCTGGTGCTTCTACAGGGTTGCCCTTCTCCTCAGCTTCTTTCAGCCTTCCCTAATTCAACCACAGGGGTCAGATGCTTCTGTCCATTGGTTGGGTGCAAATATCTCTATCTGACTCTTTCAGCTGCTTGTTGGGTCTTTTGGAGGGCTGTCATGATAGGTTCCTTTTTGTGAGAACTCCATCGCCTCAGTAATGGTGTCAGGCCTTGGGACTTCCCCTTGAGCTGGATCCTACTTTGGGCCTGTCGCTGGACCTCCTTTTCCTCAGGCTCCTCTCCATTTCCATCCCTGTAATTCTTTCAGTCAGGAACAATTATGGGTCAGAGTTGTGACTGTGGAATGCACCCTCCTCCCTCACTTGATGTCCTGTCTTCCTGCTGGAGGTGGGCTCTATAAGTTCCCTCTGCCTACTGGCAGGCATTTCATCTAAGGTCCCTCCCTTTGAGTCCTGAGAGTCTCTCACCTTCCAGGTCTCAGGTGCATTCTGGAGGGTCCCCCAACCTCCTATCTCCCAAGGTTGCCTGTTTCCATTCTTTCTGCTGGCCCTCAGGGCTTCAGTCCTTTACCCTCACCTAATACCAGATCAGGTTCCCTTCTCCCCCCACCCCCACCCCGAGTCCACTTTCCCTCCCAGGTCCCTCCCTCCCAAGTGGAACTGAGGTGTCTTCACTTGGGCACTTCAACTTGTTGACCTTTTTGAGTTCTGTGGATGGAATCTTGGGTATTCTGTACTTTTTTTTTTTTTTTGGCTAACATCTGCTTATTAGTGAATACATATCATGCATGTCCTTTTGGGTCTGATTTATCTCATTCAGGATGATATTTTTTAGTTCCACTCATTTGCCTGCAAAACTCAGGATGTCATCATTCTTAATAGCTGAGTAGTATTCCATTGTATAAATGTACCACATTTTCTGTATCCATGCCGGTTGTGGTGGCGCATGCCAGTAGAATTTGCTGAAGGAGGGTTTTCTTTGTGACTTTCCATATCTTCTCATCTTTTCAAAACGTAGAGTATGGGTACAAACTATATAAAATCCCTTGAAGATTCTGGAAAAAGTCACTTATTCTATGCCTGAAGCTGTCTGTCTGAGCAGCATTTCCTGCTAGGGGAACAGAGGGAGTTGTGGGGGCTGTTGGGAAGTCAGGAGACTTTCCATTCCCAGTCTTCTGTGGCCAGTGGTATCCCTGTTTATCTTTGGAAAACGGCTCCTTCCTTTATCCATACCCACACAACTCAACTGTCAATCAAGAGCCTTCTCTATTCCCCAGAAACAATCAAGAGGCATGTGATTGAAGCCTGGCCATTCAGGAGAATCCAATTCCATTAGCCATTATGATTGGTTCCAGGATGAGTTCCTAATCTAATGGCTACAAATGTCCCTCTCTAAGCAATGTTATGAATGTGACACACCAGTATAGCATCATTCTTCATTCTAATAATCTAGTACTGGGATCCTTGGAATCCTATGTATTATCTTTGTAGTTTTAGTTGTGACCCAACTATAGGCGCCATTAAGACCCAAGCAGGAGTTTGGTGAATCACAAGAGGGCCTTCCTTCCTTCCTTCCTTCCTTCCTTCCTTCCTTCCTTCCTTCCTCCCTCCCTCCCTCCCTCCTTCCCTCCCTCTTTCTCTCCTTCCTTCCTTCCTTGGTTCTAAAACTGTTCTCAGAAAATGTTTGCTCATATGTAGGGATATTTTTAAATGTGGCATATTTTTGTAAAATTGCCTTTAGGAAAGTCTGTCACCAATATGAATCATTTTGACACTCTGGGAGGAGTCTGCTTTTGCATACCCTAGCCATACCTGTTATTTTCAGTCTTTACATGTCTGCAGGCCCTGGTACACCTGGCCTTGCTGCTTGCTCTTGAGCCATGTTCCCTCAGGACCTGAGGACCTCTCCTCAAAGCTGCCCACTCTTAGCCTTGCTTCCCTGGCAAATGGCCATATCACCCCGAGTGTGCCTCATCTCTTCTAAATCTTTTGATCATTTTATTTATGTATGTGTATGAGTGTTTTGCCTGCTTGTATGTCTGTGCAGCATGTGAGTGTCTAGAAATTGTGGAGGTCAGAGAAGGCATCAGATTCCCTGAGACTGGAGTCACTGGACTGGAGTTAGGACAGTTGTGAGCCATTATGTAGATGACAAGATTCAAACCTGGGCCCTCTGCATCAGTAGCAAGTAGTCCTAACCACTGAACTATCTCTGCAGATCCTTTTGATGGTTCTTTGTTCAACTTTACTAGTCTGCTTGTAACCTGGTCTTGCTCTGCTAGGCCAAAATGTCTTTCTTTTATTCCTTGTTGCTGTTGGGATTATCTTTGGAACCTAGGAAGGAAGGAAGGAAGGAAGGAAGGAAGGCCCTTCTATGATTCATCAAACTTTTGTTTGAGTCTGAATGGCATCTATAGTTGGGTCACAGCTAATCCTACATAGATAATACATCAGATTCCAAGGATCCCAATGACTAAACCTACATAGATAATATTCAAGGACATCAGGTCCCAATATTGGATTGTTAGGATCAGGGAAGAGAATTATCCTGTTCCAGGAAATGACACTCCTCATGGATATGACTGATCAGCAAACTGTCACCAATAAACTTTCTCTAGCACGGCATCCCAAGCACCTCACCATCTATATGAGAAGCAAAAAGAGCCTAACAGCCTTGGTGTGTAGGTGAGAGCTGTGTGGCCATATCATGCTCACTTAGGAAATATTTATGTCAAGCAGAGCAGGACATGGGCCGGAGATGTGTGAAGCTTTTATTAAAAAGGTGATTTCTAAGTGAACTTTAATAAGGATTGGAGAGGTTCTGGGCTCCCACTTATATTGGCTGGGACTGACATAGCTTCTTGCGTGAGACACATTTCAAGCCTTTAACCAGTTTCCCACTTCTCTGAGGTGGAGTTTCTCACTTTTCAGTTGTTAGGTTGGATACCTACTGGCCACAGGGAGATCCAGAGTCCTTCCTCGGTGTTTTGGGGGAGATGTTCCTTAAAACAGCAGAAGTTCTCTCAGAAAGGACTACTTGGGCATTAGGAGCTGCTGTGGTAGCTAACATTGCCCACACATTCTCCTGGGGCAATAAAAATTCCCAGGCTGTTTCAATTCAGTCTGGATTCTGTTTTCTTTCTCCTGTGTCAGGACTAAAAGGGCCACAATTGCTTAGCAAGGAATTTGACTTCATCTTTGAAAAATGAATAGAAATTAGAAGGGAAGGGAAGGGGCAAGGTTTATTGCAGGTATCATGAATGAAGATGGACTAATGTTGAGCTGGGTGTGGTGTGCATGCCTTTAGGAATAGTGTACCCTGGCTCTCTGTTCATCTTGTCTTGTATGTTCAACCATGAACTCTTACCGCGATATGCCTCATCACAGGCTCAAAGCACAAAGCTCCAAGTGCCTTGGTGCATTCAGAGGCAGAGGCAGAGGCAGAGGCAGAGGCAGAGGCAGAGGCAGAGGCAGAGGCAGAGGCAGAGGCAGAGGCAGAGGCAGAGGCAGAGGCAGAGGCAGAGGCAGAGGCAGAGGCAGAGGCAGAGGCAGAGGCAGAGGCAGAGGCAGAGGCAGAGGCAGAGGCAGAGGCAGAGGCAGAGGCAGAGGCAGAGGCAGAGGCAGAGGCAGAGGCAGAGGCAGAGGCAGAGAGGCAGAGGCAGAGGCATGCTCATCTCCCACTCGAGGTCAGCCTGGTCTACAGAGTGAAAAGACGAGGGATGGGAAAAAATAAATTAAATGAAGATGGGCTTGTGTTTTGAACCATCCTTTTGTAAACCATCTGCAAAATTCCAAACAACCCTCAAGATGCTGTTACTGCAGTTGCTGTTTCCATTTTCAGATAGGGGAGAAAACAAAATAACGTCCATGGAGGTTTAAAATAAACCAATAAGTAAAAGATTTAAAACTTATTCTGGTCCTCTTAGCTACTGAGAGGCACAGCCTAGCCTCTGTTTCTGTCCTCTGACCAGAGATGTCATCAGAAATTTTGCATAACTAACGTGGCACGGGTGCAACTGCAGAGATTGGCTAGCTCTCATTAAAGCCAACATCACTTCTAGAGGCGACCTGATGCCATCTTCTGGCCTCCACAGGCACCAGGCATACATATGGGGCACAGACCTACATGTCGGAAGAAACATCCATACACATGACATTTTTAAAAAGAAAAGAGGTGGGATGAGGTGGGAGGCGGGACCCAGTGGGAGGGTCACTGGGCGTTTTGACTCAGAAGGGAACAGTGGGGTGACTTTTTGTGAAACCAAGTTGTCATAAATGTCTGTACCTGGGCCACCAGTCTCTCCATGGCTTCCTATATAGAGATGTTTGCCCCTCTCACACAGACTCTTATTCTCCAGGTGACCCAGCCACAGATGCCTCTCCAGAGCCTGAGCGAGTCTGCTTTATGTCTAGCCTCCCCAAACACAAGCTAAGTAAACCTCTTTTCTTTACAAAGCTACCCCATCTTCATTTCAGCAATAGAAACCTTGTGAGTACAATCACATTCTAGCCCGAGGAATGACTTGGCTTGTCACTGAGGGACTCTGGATGCTGAAGTGCCCGGCACCTGGAATACCTGAGCACAGATGATAGTAGCTCTGCTCTGGCACTTATGAAGGGAGAAGATGTTGGTATCCAAATCAGACCATCTTTCTGTCAGCCTGTCCATCATAAGAGTGAGGTGGAGCCATGGGATCCCACAGAGGACTTGCCAAGTTAGCATTCAAATTGGTTCCTCTACACTGTAGAATATATGTGATTATGCTGGGAAGATGGTAAGTATTATTTCATTTTCTTTTTAAAAGTGTGTGTGTGTGTGTGTGTGTGAGAGAGAGAGAGAGAGAGAGAGAGAGAGAGAGAGAGAGAGAGACAGTGAGAGAGAGAGAGAGAGAGAGAGAGAGAGAGAGAGAGAGAGAGAGAGAGAGAGAGAGATGGCACCAGTGTGGATATCAGATGTACCAGTCTAGCCAGAACGAAGTCAGTCCTCTGATGGAAGTGTGAAGATGATTAAAGAAGAGCTAGAAAAAGGATGCAAGACACAGATACAGGAGGGCTGCAGGTCAATACCAAGCCAGCAGCGAGTGTATTTCTCATTGCCTTCTTATACTAGAGTACCATGGGAAGCAAAGCCACAAGCTAACAGAAACAACTTGTTGAAATATACACAAGACATTTGTTTACACACAAAAAAAATTCCCTGTTCCTTCCACCAAGTCAATAAAATCTTAAGCCCCTCGCCCCTCACCTTGAGCCTCAAGTGCACCTCTTTTATTCTCCATGCCCCAGAAGGTGGGAAAATCTGCCAGCAGGCCCTGACCTGCCTTGACTCTGCCTGGCAGACAGACTTTTCTTCTCTCTCTTTTTTTCTCTCTGCTTCAGAGAAGCAGCAACTGGCTCCCAATAAGCAGAGTCCATTCTTTCCTTCCACCTTTTTGTGGGTGTTCTGGGGATCAAACTGAGGTTGTCAAATTTGGGTGGCAAGCACCTTTACCTGGTTTTGAATGCTCCCCTCTTCCTCCTCCTCCTCCTCCTCCTCCTCCTCCTCCTCCTCCTCCTCCTCCTCCTCCTCTTCTTCTTCTTCTTCTTCTTCTTCTTCTTCTTCTTCTCCTCTTTTATTTATTTAGTATGTGTATTAGAGAGAGAGAAAGTGAGAGGGGAGGGAGAGAGAGAGTAAGGTAGAAGACAACTTGTGGGATCTGATCTTTCCACCATATGGGTTCTGAGGTTCCTTCTTAGGGTGTCAGACGTGGGCAGTGAGCATCTTTAACTGAACAAGACAGCCCCATCTTTTTTTTTAAGTTGTTTTTTCTTTTCTTTTACAATAGGGTTACACTATGATCTGGGGAAAAAAACCCCTCTAAATATACATTTGCATAATAACTCTTAAGGACTATTCCAGGGACTAGGGAGATGTCTCAGTGGGTGAAATGTTTGCTGAGCAAGTATGGGGACCCAAGCTTGGATCCTCAGCACCTACATGAAAGTTGTACATGGTAACACATATCTGTAACACGGCACTGAGGAGAGTAAATGTAGGGTCACTGGGGAGCTCACTGTCCAGTCTAACCAGAATGGTGACATTCCAATTAGTTTTAACTATCATCTTGAATCATCTGGGAAGAAAGTTATCTAGATCAGGTTGGCCTGTGTGCATATCTGTAGGTAATTATTTTAATTATTAATTGATATAGGGAGATACAGTTCATTGTGGGTGGCACCATTCCCTCTGCAGGGGCCCCTAAACTGTACACAGATAAAGAAAGCCAAGCCAAGATGGTTTTCTACATCTTTATGCTTACAACTGTATTTCCTATCTCTCTATTCAGATGAACACCAAATTCCATGGCCAGAAGTAGAACAAGCAAACAAGCAAGGATGCATGCATTTCTTCTCTGTTCTTGACTGTGATGTGACATTCTAATTCCTTCCTTGACTTCGCCACAACAATGGACTGTAACCTGGAACTGTAAGCCACATAAACCCTTCTTTCCCTAAGTTGCTTTTTGTCAGGGTGGTTAAGCACAGCAATGGAAATGAAACTAGAACAGGTGAATTCCTAGTTCATCGAGAGACCCTGTCTTGAAAAATAAGGACAGTGATGGAGGTAGACACTGAAATCTATGAAATCTATTTACACACACACACACACACACACACACACACACACACACACACACACACACCAGAATAAACAAATACATGACCCTATTCCATCCCATCTCATGATGGATTATGGGAAGGAACCAAAGGCATCAAAGACTGAAGAAGTTCCCAACAGCTTGTTCATTTCCTCATCCTCTGGTCAACCTCAGATCTGGCACCACCCTCACCTGTGTTTTTCTACATCTTTCTGCTTACAACTGTATTTCCTATCTCTATATTCAGATGACACCAAATTCCATGGCCAGAAGCAGAAGCCCCTTGGGATGGTTTGTATATGCTCTGCCCAGGAGTGGCACTATTAGGAGGTATGGCCTTGTTGGAGTTGATATGGCCCTGTTGGAGTAGGTGTGTCACTGTGGGTGTGGGTTTTAAGACCCTCATTCTAGCTGCCTGGAAGTCAGTATTCTCCTATCAGCCTTCAGATGAAGATGTAGAACTCTCAGCTCCTCCTGCACCATGCCTGCCTGGATGCTGTCATGTTCTCACCTTGATGATAACAGACTGAACTCTGTACCTGTAAGCCAGCCCTACTTAAATGTTGTTCTTATAAGAGTTGCCTTAGTCATGGTGTCTGTTCACAGCAATAAAACCCTAACTAAGGCACCCCTAAAATTCTAAACACAGCTGGGAAAACATTCTAGAATATTTGCATATGGCAGTGAATACCCTACTTCTAAGCCAAACTCAATCACTGGCAGGGAGAACTGGCAGCATGAGGCTGGTAGAAGACTAAGTTACATGATGATAGAATCACATTTAATAAAAGCCAAGGAGCACCTGAATTCACGTGGTGGGATTGGAGGTGCAGGGAAAAGACCAGTAGCCAGGCAGAGGTGGGACTGGAGTCTTGGAGGGATGCTCCCTAAGGAACTGGAAGTTCTGTGAGTTCTGGAGGGATCTCTGCTTAGCCAGAAGTCCAATTCATTCCACAAATATTCCTTTGCCTGTAGTCTAGACACAAGACTAACTACAAAGAGAAGAACCAGGGATGGCTTAAGGCAAGGCAGACATTCATTCCTGAATATTGTCCCCAGGAAAAGACAGATTCCAAGTATTTTACATTGAAAATTTTCTCTTCCTTCCTCCCCCCTCCCCTCCCACTTCTCTCTTCTTTTAGCTTTTCTCTTCTTTTTCTTCATTCTTTCCTTCCCCTCTCCTCCTCATTAACCATTATTACCATCATCATCATCTGCACCATCAATACCTTTTCTTTGATAGTGTGGGCTATTAAATCCAGGGCTTTGTTCATGCTAGGCAGGCGTCTACAACTGAGCTACATCCCCACACTCCCCAAGTCTTCCTTTTTTAGAACAGAGTCTCACTGTGCAGCATCGCAGCTCTCTCTGTAGAACAGGCTGTCCTCAAATCTGTCAAGCTGTGCCTTCTGAATGCTGGGAGGGACTGAAGGTGTGCACCACTGTGCTTGCCCTGTTTCTGTTTACCCACTTATTAAGAAACGACAAGTGCCAGGGAAGATGCCTTTGCATGGAATGACCCCCACTGATGCTCATTTGTATGTTCATACCGGCCTTCCAACATCAACAGTGAAGAAAATACACAAAGAGGTTTGAATACAGATTCAGTACGTTTCCTAGGGATATGGCCTCATGGAGAAAACGGCTGTATGTTTTTTTTTTTTTGTAAACAAAACATTTAAAGATTGGCTTAAAACTCGAGCTCTGCAGATAAGTACATACCTACCAGGAAGCAAACAGTGTTGATGTGCGTAATTATGGTTCGGGTCAGATGTTACAGGGTCACATCACGTGTGGGTTTCTAAAGTGCTTTTCAGAAGTGACGGAGTCAGAAGGGAAAACAATGTGTCTAGGAGACAATTAGGTTTTGCTGCTGGTGGGCAGGGAGTGGTCCAGCCAGCAAAAATCCTGCCAAGCAAACCTGAGAACCTGGGTTCCATGCCCAGAACCTACATAAAAGCAGACTCAGGGGCACATACGTGATCCTAGAGCGCATACCCTGAGACGGGAAGCGGAGACAGGGGACTTGTCTAGGTGTTCTCTAGGTCCCAAGGTTTGGAATACTTACCACGGCAGCAGAGAGAACCTTTCTGAACACATGAATGGTGAGAACCAGCTCCCAGAACGTGTCCCCTGACTGTTGCTGGAGCACTCGAGCATATATCCC
The DNA here is from genome assembly GCF_000001635.26 of Mus musculus. NCBI lineage: Eukaryota > Metazoa > Chordata > Mammalia > Rodentia > Muridae > Mus > Mus musculus. The sequence goes on along the minus strand of NC_000072.6, from coordinate 72,013,462 downwards.
CTCTCCATGAATGAAACAAACAAACCCATTTTAACTGCTGCTGGAGAAGCCGTCCTCGCTGCTCCCTGCAGCCCCGCAGAGGCCAGCGGCTAAGTGCTGGAGATGCTTTCTTCAGCCTTCTCACACCTGGGGCCTGGTGATATGGGAGGCAATAGTCTCTTCCATCTCCTTTGCTGTTTTCTCACCAGCCTCTTCTTTCTTGCTTGAAACATCCAGGGCTGATCTATCTTTGAATCTTTTCACACTGCACTCCCAAGCCCTCCCTGGTACAGGCACCCGCTGACCATGACTACTTTGGGACTTCCTCATATGTGACCTCCCGACACACTTCTGATTTGTACCCACTCTTCTCCTACCTCTCTGACTGTTCCTTCTCCCACCTCTCCACCGGTAAATATGGGGCTGTCCCATGGTCAGGCATTGGGCCTGTCCTCTGTCGCTTTTTCCTGACTTTATCTCTTAAACACAGAATGACTCTCAGAGTTAGACCTCTACCCCAGACCGCTGCTCAAAGCTATAAACCCAAGTTATAACCAGACCTCTTCACAGATGACTAGTGGGCACCTCATTTCCTATCCTTTCAATATGCCTTCCCTGGTCCTTTCTGTCTCAGAGAGGAGCAATTCCAGTTCCTCAGGTGAAAAACAAAAACAAAAAACAAAAACAAAACCACCTATGTCTGGTGACTCATGACCAGCTGTAACTCCAGCTCCAGGGGGTTGGATACCATCTTCTGGCATATGTGGATACCTTAACTCATGTATACACATACCCATATGCACATAATTAAAAATAAAGTCTTTTTTGAAAACCCAAAGCCCTCAGGTGGCTTTTCACCTCCTGTAATATAAAAGCACACATCCTTAATTGATTTGGACTCCAGCACTGGAATAATCGCATCTATTTTTTCCGATCACACACCTGGCCTTGCTCCTCCTTGGAGGCTCTGCACACATTTCTGATTTGGGGTTTAAAAAATATTTTGCATTTATTCTTCAAGAATTTCATACATGCATATAATAGACTTCAATCATATCCACCCTCAAATTCCTCCATGAACACCTTTCAACTTTATGCTCTTTTATCTATCTATCTATCTATCTATCTATCTATCTATCTATCTATCTATCTACCTATCTAAAGAGACTGGGGTCTCTTTATTTATTTCATAACCCAGAGTTCAATTAATGCTGCCCATGGTCAACCTACCAGGGACTATGTCCCTAAAGACTCTCCTTGTCCTAACAGCCATCTATTGTCAATAGTTCCTCAGCTAGGGGTGAGGGCTATGTCCCCTCCCCATCAGTGCTAGATGCTTTGTGGTTTTATATATTGTCACTTCCTCATATCCTAAAACAATGTCACACACAGTTGCAGGACTTGATCCCCCATCTTACCAAATAGGTCTTCTTTGGTCACCAGTCATGGTGGTTTGAATGACAATGCCCCCAAAGGCTCATATATTTGAATATTTGGTTCCTTGTTGGTGGATTGCTTGGGAAAGATTAGGAGGTGTGATACTGGGAGTGTTCTTGCTGGAGAAGGTATGTCACTGAGGTTTCAAAAAAGCCCAGATCATTCATACACATTTAGCTCCTCTCTCTCCCTCCCCCCTCCCCCTTCCTCTCTCCCGCTCTGTCCCGAGCTATTGTTCTCGACGGCAAGAACACACTCGGACAACGGATTCTTCTGCAGCAAAAGCTTTATTGCTTCTTCAGGAGGGAAGACCCAGAACCTGGAAAATGGTGCTGCTTATATAGCCCTCAGTGTGGCGTGTCAGCACCTGATTTGTTGCTCACCCATCACCTCATTACTATGCCCCGAGATGGGCAGTGACTTGGCGTGAATTCACTGCTTGTTTACTAGTTAGGCACAGCGGGAGCCAGCGCCATCTTGTAATGGTGATTACTTATGGCTCTCCACACCTCTCCCTCTCTCCCTCTTTCCCTCTCTCCCTCTCTCCCTCTCCCTCTCTCCCTCTCCTTTTCCTTCCCCCCAACTTTCTTTCTCTCTCTCTGCCTAGAGTGTATGGATCAACTACCTCTCTGGTGCAATGCCTGCCTATATACTCTTCTGGATTTGAGAGCAATAACCATCTCTTGTTTAGTTCTGAAACAACTGTACATCTGTTCTTAGTTAAGTCTGTGTATATCTTAAGTTTTAGATTAACGTGCGCTAATCATATAAAATAATGGCTCTTATTATGAGATCTTTACAAATGTATATATTTTAATCATATTCACCCCCATTACCCTTTTGGGGGTTATCTATTTCTCTTCACCTAGAAAGAAAGGCCAACAATAGACCAAATAAATGATTTGTGATGACTATTCTTAGTTGCCAACTTGACTACATCTGGAATGAACTACAATAAAGAAATGGAGGGCACACCCATGAGCTATTACTGGTTTGAAGTGGGCGAATCTACTTTTAGTTTGGACTTTTGAGGTAGGAAGACACACACACCTTTGATCTGGAGTCGTTTGTTTGTTTGTTTGCTTGTTTGTTTGTTTTTCGAGACAGGGTTTCCCTGTATAGCCCTGGCTGTCCTGGAACTCACTTTGTAGACCAGGCTGGCCTCGAACTCAGAAATCTGCCTGCCTCTGCCTCCTGAGTGCTGGGATTAAAGGCGTGTGCCGCCACTGCCCGGCTTTGATCTGGATCTTGAGGCAGGAAGATACACCTTTAAGAAGGCCATACCTTCTGCTGGAAGCCTACATGAGGACATGGAAGAAGGAAGCTTTTGCTTTTTGCCTGCTTGCTCTCTCCTTGCTAGTACGTCCATTCCTCAAGGACATTGGAGTCTATTCCTCTGGAAGTCTGGCATATTCTGAAGGCCTGCTGATGTTGTGCCAGGAAATGTGCATGAACCCCAAAAGACCACCAAGGAGCCAACTCCCTCTGGTGTGGTCACACTGGGGTCTCTTTATTACAAACTCGAGTTTGGCCTTACTCACGGCCATAGGATGGTCTGGTGAAGCAGCCCAAACTCTCATCTGGACAAGGTTTTATAGAAAATGGAAGTGAGTGAGTGGGGGTCCAGCCTGGCAAGCATCTAACTGAATGTCTGTTGTAAGCCTACAGGTGGGTGCTCTGACGCAAGATTGTACACAATAACAAGCAATCTTAAAGTTCATCTGAAACAATCACACTAATCTTTGATTAAGCATTGCTAGGAAGTAGCAAGGGAGTAACTCTGGCCAAGGACAAGCCGTAGGATCCTTCCTGGTACTTGGGTGCAGCTTGAGTTCACCTGTGGGCCAAGTTCTCAGGTCTTTTCTTTTCTTTTTTTTTTTTCCTGTCCTTTTAAGATGGAGTCCAGTCCCAAGATAGAGTAGGTTTGGCCTCTCACCGAGAGATCCAGACTTGTACTCTGAGCAAAAGCTGAACCCTTGGACTTTCATTTACAGCAAGCCATTATTGAAAAAATACACACACACACACACACACACACACACACACACACACATACACACACACACACAGCCTGCAGATCCAGATGTAGAACTTTCAACTATTCTCTCACACCGTGTCTGCCTGTATGCAACCATGCTCTCTGCCATGATAATGGATTGACCCCTGAAATTGTAAGCGAGCCCCAATTAAATGCTTTCTTTTACAAGTGTTGCCTTGGTCCTGGTGTCTGTTCACAGCAATAGAAACCCTGATTAAGACACTGGCTCTAAATTCACAGAGATCCACCTGCTTCTACCACCCCACTTCTGGGATTGAAGGTGTGAGTCACTATGCCTGGCTTATATTTTTATCTCATAAGAATGCCAGGTGATGGAAACTCAGCCATAACCATGTGCAGACAGGGACAGCTGAGGTCTTTAACACAGCCTCCCTGCCTGGGGCAATCCCCTCTCCTGTAGGCAGACCTCTTCGAACTCTCCCAGGTTCTCTAACTTCACTCAGTCCTGCATGAGCTGTAAAAGGGAAGGGATGAAGCTGCCATTTTACAGATGAAGCACCCTAAGATTTCCCAAGTGGAAAGCCTGTGCCTGCCCTCCTCTCTCCTAGTCCTTGGGGGCATCACCTTGATCATTTAGTCATTCGTTAAGGGTTCTTTTATGATTGCCTTTAACTGGGATGTGGGGAGATTAGATTCCTGCCCTTAAAGGGGCAAAGGCATGTCCACAGAGCTGGGTTATAGGGAACCATAACCACAGGGCCAGCAGGGCAACCCACAGGGTAGTGAGTGAGCAAAGACAGTTCCTCCTGCCCAGGCTGCAGCATCCCTACAGGGAGCACACAGCTTCCTACAAGCTGGGTTGAAGGCAAATGCATTCAAATAGTATGGAAATATAGAGGCCAGCTGTTTTTTAGAGACAACTTTTAAAAGTAAGACCAATGGTTGCAGAGATTCCCAGAAATGCTTTAGATGTAGAAAGAAGCACACAAAGGTGCTGAATTGTTGGTTAGTTTATTAGTTTAACAGAATTTCATAGCTCAGGTTGGCATCAAACTCAGTGTACTCAAGGCTGGCCTTGAACATTTGATCCTTCTGCCTCTAAATTTTAAGATTTATAGGTTTGTATCACCATGCCTGTCTAATACTGATCTTAGAAAAAAAGTGTGTGTGTTTGTGTGTGTGTGTGTGTGTGTGTGTGTGTGTGTGTGTATACCACATGTACATGTGTGTGTGTGTGTGTGCAGGTTTTAGTGTCTGTAAGCTAACAGAAGCCAGGAAAGACAGTTGTCCTGGTCTGTCACTTTCTGCTTATTCCTCTGAGACAGACCTCTCACTGAACCTGGAGCTGGTGGTCAGTAAGCAGGACCCTTATGCCCCTGCTATTGCTTAGAAATTTCCTTCAAAGCTAATCAGTCCATCTGGGATGGAAGCTAGTTAAGACTCAGAAAGTAAACAACTCAGAAATCTCAGGAAGTCCCTGAAACTTACCGGATTCACATGGTCTCCCTCCCCAAGGTTATATAAGCAATAATGGCTGTTGAGGAGGAGAGGCTATGACCTGTTGAGCTGTCTGAAAGTTGCGCAGAGAGCTCTAGGGTTACAGCATCATTGAATCATCAGCCATACTGGAATGGCTTGCAGTAATAAATCTGTCTTCGAGTCATCCATGTTTCTATAATCTCTCACCCATAGTCATATAAATTAGTGGTTAAACAACTTGAAATTTGGTGGTACTTTGTTTGTTATTGGTTTCCTAACTGGGTTATGTATAAATTTATTCACATTCCCCGGGAATAGTGTCACACAATTTCAGCACCCCTGCCTCCTCCATCAATAGCATTGGGTTAGGTTACTACAGCAGAACTTGTTTTTTTCCATGGGTGGAGATTTGAACTCCAGTCCTCATGTTTGCACATATGATCTTACATGCTTAGTCATCATCCCAGGCCTTAATGCCAACTTTTAAAATAGCACATTTCATATCTCTATCTGGCCGTTCTTCAAAGCTGGTATCAGGATTTTTATCATATTGACAGTTATGGTAACAGTATGTTCCCTGACATTGTCCAATGTGCTCTTCTGTTAAGGTCATTTGGGGAAGGATGTCCTTAAATTCTCTCTGCAGAATTCTCAGGTTTTCAAGGTGTCTTGTGGCTTTATGTCAATATAATTTAGGGAAACATTTTTTTTTCTTTTTAATTTAAGAGAAAATAGAGTTTTATTTAAATGAATGGGTTTGTGTGTATGTGCAAAGGTTTTGGTGTGGTGTGTTGCTCAAGATGATGACACTAAGATGAATTACTTGGTACTAAGAAGTTTTTTAGAATTACTCATGCTATGGGCAGGGTGTGGGGAGGGAAGGGATAGCAACGGAATAGTGGGGGCTCTGAGGAGAGCTTAGGCCTTGAAACCAGAGAGAGAAAGAACAAGGCAGGGTCTCTGAGGAGAACCAGAGCCCATGGAGCAGAAGGACCCTTTTATACCTCTGAGGAGGGGGGAGGTTCAGAGAAAGCCAGCAGCCAGGCTCTCTGATTCTCAGACTGGAGGTCAGTAAGACTGTGGAGAACAGCATGTAGCAGCCCTTTGATGTAGACTCACTTGCCCGGTGAGAAGTCATGTACCAGCTAGATTGGGGAGCCTATGAGTATCTGTGAGAAGAGCCTGGATTCTAACATTAGCAAGCACTTTATGTAGATACAAATATACAGCTCTATTGTATACATACAAATTTTGACTGTTACTTTAAATAAAGATATTATCCTAGATAGGCTTTCTGTTATTGTCATAAACACCATGACTACAACTGGTTAAGGTCTATCATGGAGTGAAGTCAAGACAGGAACTCAAATGGGACAGAAACCTGAAGACAGGAACTAATACAGAGATACTGAGACCATGAAGAATGATTCTTCTTCTTCTTCTTCTTCTTCTTCTTCTTCTTCTTCTTCTTCTTCTTCTTCTTCTTCTTCTTCTTCTTCTTCTTCTTCTTCTTCTTCTTCTTCTTCTCCTTCTTCTCCTCCTCCTCCTCCTCCTCCTCCTCCTTCTTCTTCTTCTTCTTCTTCTTCTTCTTCTTCTTCTTCTTCTTCTTCTTCTTCTTCTTCTTCTTCTTCTTCTTCTTCTTCAAGATTTATTTATTTAATGTGAGTACACTGTAGCTATCTTTAGACATTCCAGAAGAGGGTGTGAGATCTCATTATGAATGGTTGTGATCCACTTTGTGGTTTCTGGGATTTGAATTCAGGACCTTTAGAAGAGCAGTCAGTGCTCTTAACCGCTGAGCCAAGAGTGTTTCTTACTGGCTTGTCCTCATGGCTTGTTCAGCCTGCTTCCTTATAGAACCCAGGACCACCTGCCCAGGGATGGCCCCACCCACAATGGGCTCCCTCATTATTCACTAAGAAAACATGCTACAGATATGCCCACAGGCAACTATGGAGACATTTTTTTTTTCAGTTCAGAATCCCTCTTCCAAAATGATTCTTTTCCTCTCAGACACTTTCTTTCTGCTGTGCATCAGTTCACTGACTATTGAGGCTGGGTATAAGGGCCTGTATTTTCCTCAGTGATCCCAGTGGGCGGTCCCTCCAAATAGGTTCAGTTCTCTTCTCAACAATCCACTGTTACAGTTTCATTTTATTGACACAATAAAAAAAATACTATGCTCAAAAGCGGCTCAGGAGAGAGAAAGGGGTTTATTTCAGCTTGCAGGTCACAGTCCATCACTGAGGGTGAAGTCAGGGCGAGAATTCAAACAAGAGCTTGAAGCAGAAGCCGCAGAAGATGGGTGGCTGCTTGCTGCTGTCTCTCAGGTTCATGCTCAGCTAGCTAGCTTCTATGGTGCAGGTCCACAAACCAAGAAAGTGTTGCCACCCACAGTGGTTTGGGCCCTCCGACATCAATTAAAAATCAAGACATTTCCCCAAAGACCAATCTGATGTGGGCAACTCCTCAATTAAGACTACTTTTTCAATTGACTCTAGGCTATGTCAAGTTGGGCTGCTAAAGCCTACTAGGAAACGAACTAATTGTTAATGATCTGAGGTTCTATGTTGAGAACTCTAGGCTCCTAATTAAAAAAAAAAAATAGAAGCAGGGTTGATTAGTAATGGCTACCAAGGCCTCCAAGGAGGGACTGGGACATGCAAGCCATATAGTTCTACCCCTGACATAAATTTGCTTTGATGGCTAATCTTTACTGCCACTTCAATGGGATTAAGTTCTCTATGAAAGTACAACTGTGGGTATCTTTGTAAGAGTTTTTCTAGATTGCATTTATTGAAGTGGGAAGACCAGCCCTTAAATTAGGTATTATCATCCCATGGACTAGGGTCCCAGACTGCATAAAAAAGGAGAATGTTGAGTATAAACATTTATTGTTCTCTGTTTCTGGACTATGGACTCAGTGTGACTAGCTGCCTGAAGGTCCTGAGCCCTTTCCTTACTGTGGTGAACTGTGTTCCCTTGAACCACAAACATATTCCTCCCTTAAATTATGTTTTGTTAGGGATTTGTTCACCAAAATCATAAAAGTAACCAGTGCCTCTCCTTTCCCAGACACGGCTTCCCCAGGAGATGCCAACGTGGGCTTCTGTGTGCAAGGAGCTTATCTGAGAAGAGACACCAGGAGTAGGAATACAGAGGACAATGAGATAGATGGTAAAAGAAAGCCACACAAAGTGTGCTAATAAGAACACTACTAATAACAACATCTAAGGCTTAGCTAGGGTCACCTATGGGAGAGAGCTGGACATGCACCCTGGAGTTGGGACTCAAAGAAGAGGGCTTTGTCTTTTCTGGTGCCCAGGTTTCCATGATTGTTGGAGGATACTCTTGGCATTCATGCATGGGCATCAACCATATGAGCGCTAGTGCCCAGATCAGATTGATCTTTGGGGAAATGTCTAGTCAGCCATGCCTGGCTTCGAATCTTGGCTCTAGCTGTGTGACTCTGTGCAAGTCACTGGGCTTTTCTGTGTCCCCTTAGCAACCCGGAGGACAGTTCCTGCCAGCTTGGACATTTTGAAGATATTTATGAATTTCTACTTCTGTGACTCCCAATGCACCCACCATCTACTATCGCCCACCCCTCCTGTCTGCACGTCTCTGCTCAGATTTTTGGGAACATATAAATATGAACCCCCACCCCGACCCTAGGCAGGTTGGCTCTCCGGTGATCTCCAGCGGACATAAGATAGAATCCCACTGCGGGCAGGAAGATGCTGTGGGATTTCTCTTTTATGTTGTTTCTATTGTTATCTTGATAAAAATTCTGACTCTAGAGCTTGATAGACGGCTCAGCAGTTAAACACACTGGCTATTCTTTCAAAGGACCTGGTTTCAGTTCCCAGTACCCAGATAGTAGCTCAAAACCATCTGTAACTCCAATCCCAGAGGACCCAACACCTTCTTTTGGCCTCCACGAACACTCCCACACACATGATGCCAAGACATACATGCAGGCAAAACATCCATACACACAAAATAAATAATTGCTTTTTAAAAGGAGTTCTAAGTGTTTGTTTAATAACATCCATCATAAATAGTAGCGCTGAGTAAGTGTGTCTATATTGGATGTAGAATGAATGCTCAGAAATATGCTGGTGAGAGTGCTTTTAAGACTTCGCTGTGAGCAGTCTTTCTCAGCCAGTCTCACTCCTGATCTGGATGCTCACCACTCCATGCCCTAGCTACCTCTGCTGTACTCATTGTTCATATTGTTGACATCCAGCCCCAGCTTCTAAAAGCTTACACCGAGTCATGAAGATGGCTCTGTGGGGAAAGGTGACTGCTGTCAGGCCTGATGACGTGAGTTTGATCTGTAGAGCCCGAATGGTGGAAGGAAAGAACTAGCTCTGCAAGTTGTTTTTGACCTCCACACATATGCCACATCACATCACACACACACACACACACACACACACACACACACACACACAAAGGATTTTTAACATTTAAAATCGTATAAAAGTGTCTTCTGCCTGTTGTAAAATGTGAAGCTCAACTCTGCCCTTTCTGAGCTTTGGATTCCCTGTCCTGCCCACTTTCTACCTTCCTGGGGCTTCTGGTCTGCAGCCAGACCACACCTCCACCGGCCTTGGGGCTGGCCCAGCGTGTCTTCTCTCCATCCCCGCAGGTATTAGTCTCATCTGATTCCAAGTCCCATAGCAGAAGCCATGTCAGCTAGGAAGCTTGCCTAGATCCTTGCATCCCCAGGAACTATCTTTAGTACCCCCTTGGGCATGTTCAAGGAAGGTCCTAGAGACGGTAGGTCAAGATCCCTCAGGGGAAGACCAGCTAAAGGATTTAAGGGGCTTAGTGTAGAAGGAAGAAAAGAGCTATTGTTTAAAAAAGAAGATAATTCTAGAAGAACACCTATAATCCCAGCACTCTGGAGGCAGAAGCTGGAGGTTGGCAGGTTAGCGGCTCACCCAGACTACATAGCAAGTTCCAGGTGGACTGAAATGTGTATATATATGGTGAGAAATGATATCCATTTGTATAGTTTTGGGGGGTTGTTTGTTTATTTTGTCTTTGAGTTCGTGTTCTGTGATTCTGATGGGGACAATGAAGCATGTTCTAGTGGCTTGGGCCTAAGTCACCAGCTTTCTCCCACCTACCCAGGATGTAGTCTAAGGGTATCTATCACAGTGAGGAAGAAGCCAAAGACAAATGTATTAATGACTGAATGAAAGAATGAGCAACTCAGTTAAAGAAAATATGGGCCAGGCAGTGGTGGCACATGCCTTTAATCCCAGGACTTGGGAGGCAGAGGCAGTCAGATTTCTGAGTTCGAGGCCAGCCTGGTCTACAGAGTGAGTTCCAGGACAGCCAGAGCTATACAGAGAAACTCTTTCTCAAAACACCAAAAAACAAAAAACAGAAAACATGGATACCCAAGAGCTGTGCCTGGCCTTCTCATTAAGTAGGACATTTCATATGGTTTATGTACTCAAGATTAGCTATACATGGTACAAAAATTGTTAAAGAAAATGACCCCTTTAAAATATACAGAGGCCTGTTTGTAGGCCTTTTGGGGGTTCTTTTCCGATTGGAGGTTCAGGGGCTGCTGCCTGGAGGCAGAGCCACCCATGAAGAGCTCAGACTTTCTGCGGCTTCTCTTTAGCATATAGGCTATATCCTTCAGGTAGCCTAGGGAGGCATTCCATCACAAGGATTTCCACAGGTGTTTACCTTATAAGGGTTATATGACTGTAGACCATCATTTTGACACCCTTGGAGGGCCTTAGATGAACAAGTGGACAAATCCATCTATATGAGTTTGAGGCCAGCATGGTCTACACAAGGAGTTCCAAGTTAGCTCCAGCTACATAGTGAAGCCCTATGTCTAAAAAGCAAAACACAAAATAAAAACAAAAAAGCATGCCTGGGGTTATCAAGGTCACAAATCTTAGAGGAGAACCTACTACTGACACTTTATTAAACCTGCACAATTCTTAGCTGCATTCTAAATACTTAGCCTTATGCCTACGGGTGAGTGGCGCTCTCATTACTCATCCAAGAAACTTCTCTCTGGAACAGGGACCACTACAGGAAACCACACATGTTCAAAATACAGAGAGCAACGGATCATGGGGTGCCCCAACTCCAGCTGATACCTCTACAACTCAGCTCCTGTGCTCAAGGAATGTCACAGAAGAGTGGGTGGGAGGTGAAAGCTGGAAGCTCAGGAGACCTGCTGAGATTGCATCTTCTAGAAAAGACAGGGAAGCCTTAACCATGATACCACAACATGCCTAAGTAAGACCTGAACAAAGATACACCAATAGACATGGTAACATGACAGAGCAAATTCTCACCAGGAGACAAAGAACTGCAAGCGACTAAGGGATGTTAAGAGCTGGAAAGTTAGTGTTCTGCAGAATGAGCCTCTAATTAGTTTTCTAATGCAAAATGGTCACCCTTGGCCATTCATATAAGCAACACAAAATGGACTGTTCAGGTTGGAGTTATATGTTTTTGCACATGTGTATGTAACAATAACAAGGGAGAAAGACATGAATTTGAGAAGGAGCAAGGGGAAGATTAGGAGGAGTTGGAAGGAGTAAAGGAAAGGGGAGAGATGATGTAATTATATTTTAATTAAAAATAAAACAGAAGAGAAAGGCAGGTACTGTCATCCAAGACACATATTTTGGAAGTAAGATTTCCTAAAATGGAGAAAATGGAGGAGCACATATTTAGGGGTGACAAACTGGCCAAAGCCACCCATAGCTTTGCTAGACTATGTCAGGTGACTTTCAGTCTGTGAACTGAATCATTGTCAGTATCTATTTATGTCAATCACTGTGCATGTAACAGATGACTATGGGGTGTTCTCTCTCTCTCTCTCTCTCTCTCTCTCTCTCTCTCTCTCTCTCTCTCTCTCTCTCTCTCTTTCTGAGACAGAACTTGCTGAACCCTGAGCTCAATGTTTCAGCCAGCCTGACTGGCCAGGAGCCCCAGGATCCATCTGCCTGCCTCTCACCCCCAGCACTGAAGTTAGATGGGAGCTGTGACTCCCAGCTTTCACAAGGTGCTGGCTCTTTGAATTCAGTTCTTCATGCTTGCCTAGGAAGCTCTTTATCAGCAAACCTCTCCCCAGCCCCTAACATGCTGTTTTTAATCCATTAGAGCATATGACCAGTGTTTTCTTTCTCTTCTTCTTTTTTTATGAGCAGCTGTGTTTTGAAGTTTTTAGATAAGCTTTAAGCATTTTATTTTTGTGGTCAGCATTCTGGAGGAGCTGACCTGTTTCAGGACTGACTCGACACGTAAGCCCCGTTATCAACGATCAAGCCCCGTTCAGGTTGCAAGTGCACATAGAATTCTATTTCCCAGATATGGTCGTGCTTTCCAGTATGTTCTCAATGCTTCTATATACACAATGTACACTTAAGAGATGACAAACATACTGTAGGCTCTGTGTGTGTGTGTGTATCCCATGGGTTGATGTGATAGGCATGTGTCTGCAGATGCACGCATGTGTGTGTACTTTCTCATACTATTCTGAATGTTACCACTTGCTGTGTTAGGAGATCCGCTTTTTTCATTCCACTCCACCTAGGCTGTCTTTTCAGTTCAGGTCTATAACATGAGCAAACATCTCTCCCCCCCCCTTTCTTCTCTCTCTCTCTCTCTCTCTCTCTCTCTCTCTCTCTCTCTCTCTCTCTCTCTCTCTCTCTCTCTCTCCCCTCTCCTCTCTCCCTCCCTCCTTCCCTCCCTCTATTCTTGTGTGTGAGTGTGTGATGTAAATATACATGTGTGGGTCCACGTGTATATAGGCACAGGTGTGAGAGGGCCTGAGTTGATGCTGGTGTCTTCCTTGCTTGCTCTCCATCATATATTTTAAGGCAGGATCTTTCAGGTAAAGCCAGAGCTTGCATATTGGCTAGGCTAGCCAGTTTGTTCTAGTGTCTCTGCTTTTGGAATTACAGGTAGCCAACTCCCCACCTGGCATGTATGTAGATTCTGTAGACCGGGACTCTGGTCCTCATGCTTAGCAGCAGAGCATTTACCCTCTGAGCCTGGGAACTTCTAAAGATGGGTCATTAAGCTCACTCTGGAGGTCCAGTGTAAAGCATTTGGCCCTTCTTACGGCAAGGTCTGAACAGTTGGGTCCCCACGTGGCAAAGGCCTGTGGGATGCTCACGCAGAGTCCCCTGGCTTTTCCTGAGTGGATGCTTGGTCTGCTTCTGCCTCACATTTGCATTTTTGGCTTTGCTATTGGCGGCTTTTACTTTCACTCTGTCTGTGACAGACAGTTCCCCACAATCAGAAAAAAAAAAAGCTCCGGCCATCATCTATTCTCGTTTGTCTCTGAGGATCATGGGAATGGAACAGATCCCTCTGCCTGTTAATCATGATGATGCGGTTGAGTCAACAGGAGGGCCTGGCCTGGGTACATCAGCTGACGTCCCGATGTTCTCTCCTGATGGGAGCTTGGTTCTGACAACAATTTGCTCACCGAGATGTTCCAAACAACAGTAATTACCAAAAAGTTACAAAGGTCTTGCTGGATCGTTGATTCTAAGAATTCATGGAAACACTCAGAGATGAGCCAAGCAAGAGAGAGGAACTGACTCAGGTTACAAATTTACAGAGAGCCCTGGGTTTTACAGAGACTAGATCTGATCAGGATGTGGGGACGTGCTAGGTACCAATAATTAAATCAGAATTTCTTGGATGTGTAGTCTCTCACCTCTCTCTACTGTAACTGCAATTGCTGCCAACCATGGTCTCTTGGCTATGTACCAATGGACTGTGTTAGATAGTAACTGCTTGCTGAGGCTATATAGACTATGGGTTAGCAGGAAACTGCAGGGATTGAGGAAGGAGACAGGAGGGGAAAGTATAGTGTGTACATTATTGTTAAACATTGGAAATTCTTAAAAGAGATTGTACATGAGAAAATGAATGTAAAACCTTTACAGCTATGAAAAAATAGATATATAAGAAAAAATGGCCTGAGTTGTCTCAGTGCCAGGATATGAACTGCACCTCTTTGTCAAAGACTTCTTTCACCAACTCCACATATCCATCTTCAGGTCCTGAACCCTCCGGAGATGGGAAAGAGATAGCAGTGCATGGTGCAGTGGGCCACGCTCTCTGAGACCATCTCCTGTCATTGCTGCCTCATGCATATCCCCACCCTGCAAATCTCAGCTGTGCTCTGCCTTTCTCACAAAGCTCTCAGCTGGGTTCACCCAGGAGACCAGAAAGTTGGCTTCCCAACCAGAGCCTGATTGGCCATTAGCGACTACTCTCACAGAACAAATCTGAGTTCTGGTTGAATATAATGTGTTCCAAAGTATAAGAACACTGCTCAGGATCTGTATCCCCCATTTTTAGGTGTGTTCACCAGGGTTACTCTCATAGATTCCACGGAGTTAGGTTTCTGTGTTGCTCCCAAACGCTGTCATCTTCTATAAACAGGCTAGGTTCCCAGCAGTAGGACTGGGACATCAACCCAGCCACAAGATCTTTGACCTACAATCTGACTGCAAGATGTGCTGGGGTAATGGTGGTGCAGAACTTGTGACAGTGGCCAACCAATGACTGGTCCAACTTGAGGCCCATGCTACAAGAAGGAGCCTAGGCCTGACACTGTCTGAATGGCCAGGAACCAGAGGCAGGACATCCCAGGAACCCAGGATAAAACCAAACACAACTGGCAAAACAAACAAACAAACAAAAAGTCAATGAATGATATTCTGCTATATTCATAGATTGTTGCCTAACCCAGTTGTCATCAGAGAGGCTTCATCCAGCAACTGTTAGGAGAATAGACCCACACGCAGCCAAACACTAAGCAGAACCAGGGGAGCTCTCTAGAAGAGGGGGAGGGAGAATGGTAGGGGCCAGATGAGTGGAGGACTACGCAAGAACATGCCCCACAGAATCAAGTCAGCAGGGCTCATAAGGGCTCACAGACACTGAAGCTACAATTGCTGGTCCTATATGGTCTGAGCTAGGTCTTCTGCACATATGTTACAGTTGCATAGCTTGATGTTCTTGTGGGAATCCTAACAGTGGAAGTGGGGCCTTTTGCTTGCTCTTGGGACACTTTTCCTTCTGCTAGGTTGCCTCACTCAGCCTTGATATGAGGGTTTGTGCCTAGTCTTTTTGTAATTCGTTATGCCCTGTTTGGTTGATATACCTTCGATGCCTGATCTTTTTTTTTTTTTTTTTAGGGAAATGGAGGAGTGGATCTAGGAGAAAGGGGAGGTATGGAGAGGAACTGGGGGCAGTGGAGGGAAGGAAAACTGCAGTTGGGATGTACTGTATGAGAAACTAATAAAAAATATACCAATAGCAAACCTTAAAAAAGAAAACTACATAATCAAAGTGAATAAATTTTTAATTAAATGCCTCCAAAGTAGAACATGGTGTCCATTTAGTTAACTAATATACTTAAAGTGCATTAAGAAATTTCATTATGTTTGCAAAATGAATGGAAAGTAACATTTCCTCTTTTATAGTGTTCTTGAGTGGTGCTTAGAGATTGCCAAGAAAGAGCATGTGGTATGTAGCCTATCATTTTAAAAAAGAAAAATATAAAAATCTTTTCTAAATATTTTGAAATCTAAGAAATATGCTTATACCCAGTTACCCCTTCTTAGCCACAATTTTCATATCTGCATATTCAACTATCTACAGATTTAAAATATTTTGAAGAAATTTGTATTTGTACCAAATGCACGTGGAATCATTTTTTTCAGGTCATTATTTCCCAAACAATACAATGTAACAATTATTTCCTTGGTACTTACATTGTGTCAGATGTTAGAAGTCACCCAGAGATGTCTGTAGGCTCTGTGCAGACACCAGAGCATTTTATATAAGAGCAGAAAGCCTCTAGACATTGATGCTACTGGCGTTTCTGAATCCATTCCCCTGAGAATGTCAAGAAAGAAATGTGTTAACTATATATGTTAATTAACATATATACATATGCTTCAATGTGGGTTGTTCCTAATGCATTGCTGGAGTGGGTCTGTGCCTGTGTGTGTATGTGTGTGTGTGTATGCATGTGCACACATGAGCATGACCATGTATGTCCTTCTGCAGGAACAGCCTCTACCCTTTATTTTTAAGACAGGGAACTTGCCAAGTAGCTAGCTGACAGGCCAGCTACCTCCAGGGATCCATCTGTCTCCACTTCCTCAGGGCTTGGATTACAAACTGTGCCACCACCTGCAGCATCTTGCACATAGGTTCTGCGGATTGAGCTCAGGTCTCATGCTTAAAGGGCATACAAGCACTTTACCTACTGAACCATCTCCCCAGCCAGAAGCAGAGTTTTTAAAAATAAGCACAGGGGCCTGGTGAGGTGATTTAATGGGTAAAGGTGCTTGCTGCTGATCTGATGACCTGAGCTCAGAGTCCCTGTGACCCTCTCTTGTCCTTTGACCTACACCTACACATGTACATCACAGCATTTGTACACACACACACACACATAACACACACACATACATAAACACACACACACACATACATAGATAGATAGATGATAGATGGATGGATAAATGATAGACAAATGCAAAGAAAAAGGGTTTTGTATATATAAACAAAGGGCTCAGGGAGGCACCTCACATATTTTTAAAGTCCTAGCTTCTGGGATTAGTGCACTCTATGCTGATACAGAATACTCTTCTACAGACAGAAGACAGGTCTCAGGTTGAATCAAGAGACACTTTTCTGAGTACTCTCTAAAAGTAGTCCCCAAGAGGCCCTCCTGAGGTCCCTGCCCTTGATGAGGAGCTACTGGCCATCGGTAGCTGCTAGGAGAGGGAGAATTACAGTGAGAATTATGGTTTCTTTACAAACACAGAAATAGTATAAAAATGTGTTCTCCTTTTTAATTCCAGGCATGGGATACGGGGCTGCTTCAAATTGTTCACAGCAGCTGATTATGATTTGCCTCATGCTCTAGCAGGAGTGTGCTTTTGCCAGCTGCAGATAGTTTCTGCGAAAGTATGAAACTTGGAATTCTGGGGACTTTTCAAAGGATATATAAATGCTAGAGCCCCAACAGGGGGTAACTGGTTGGCCAGTTAGTGGTTGGATGCTGCTGGCTGAGGTTTGTCAAGTAGTCATGTGCAAGGAGACAAAAAGAAGATATTAGATATCCTGACTGCGAAGATCAAACTTTTCCCAAAGAACTAGATGTCCCTAATCAGGAGGAAGTAGTCTGACAATGTCACTCCCCCTTCCCATCTACCCTTTTTTTCTCGCCTATCTAGTGTTGGGGATTGAAAGAGAAGAAGAGAGAGGTGGAAATAGGTGAAATAAAAAAGAACCCACAATATACCCAAAAGAACTGCTACAGAGAGTAAGTTTTCCTTAGGGGTGTGGCCAATGTTAGGCTGCACAAGCCTTGGTGGGTGGCCTCATCCCACTACACATATGGGAAGTGGTAACTGGACTCAGTGTGTTAATAATAATAATAATAATAATAAATGAGAGAACATGAAGTTGGGAAGAAGACAGCTATAGGAGGTGGGGGCAGTCCAGGGAGAATTGAAGGATGGAGATGGTAGTAGACATGATCACAATATGTTTTATACATGTATGCAAGTCTCAATAAATAAAAATATTTTTTGAATAAAAGTCAGTGTAGGATATCAGTGGGTCTGGACCTCATAATCAGATATAGACCTGAAAGAATAGAGCAAACTGGGCCACACGTGGTGGCACATGCTTTTAATCCCAGCACTTGAGAGGCTGAGGCAGGTGGATTTCTGAGTTCAAAGCCAGCCTGGTCTACAAAGTGAGTTCCAGGACAGCCAGAGCTATACAGAGAAACCCTGTCTCGAAAAACCAACCAACCAAACAAACAAACAAAAAGAATAGAGCAAATTAGAAACCACACAGCCTACCAAGTTTCAAGGGACTCCTTGTCCTTCTAGGAATTTCTAAGAGCCAGTGCCTTCATAGCCTATAAGCTTCAATAAGATGCAAATAACTTCTGAAAGACATTGCACTTTTTTCTTTTAAAAAATCATTTAAATGGCCTTTGGATAGCAAATAGCATACTTCTTAAGTGTGCACCTCGGTGACTGTGTACAGGCTAGCGTCACTCAGACAGATCTAGAACATTCCATCACTCTTCTGTTCCCCTCCTGGTGGCATCTTCTCCTGAGGTTATAGACATTCTGATTCCTATCACTATAGTTCCATTCTGCTTGTCTGAGCCCTGAAGAACTGGGCTCTTATGTGTTTGCCTTCTCCTGCAATACCAAGTCTGTGAGTCACCCATGACCTAGAGGGAAAAAGCCCGTGGGGCTTTGTTTAGGGAGCTGGAGTGGTGGTTCAGTAGTTAAGAGTGCTGGCTGCTGTTCCAAAGGTTTGAGTTTCAGTATCCACCTGGTGGATCACAACTCTAGTCTCAGGAAATCCAACACCTTCTTCTGGCCTCCTCAGATACTGCACAGAAGTGGTGTGCAGATAATGCATGCGGGCAAAACAGCTATACGCATAAAATATAAAGGGAACGTTTAAAATGTAAATTTAATTTTTAATACTTCCATACATGTACATAATATATTGTCATCATATCCGCCACTGGTTTCCTACCTCTCTCTCCTGCGGCTGACCCCAGCTTCCCGGCTGCCTACCCCATCTGACTTGCGTGTCTTTTGGGTTGAGTCTGTGTGCATGTGTGTGTCGATGCCTGATACAGATCACCACAGCTGCTGGGTGTTTAGGGTTACATGGCCCATGTCCTATTTACAGGACAGTCTTCCCAGACTCGTCTTCTAACGCTTAGATCTTTCTTCCCACTCTTCCTTGATGTTCCCTGTGCCTTGACGAAGGTAACACTGATGGCCCTCTGAGGGCTGAGCACTTGACTACAACCACTTATCCTCAGTGCTTTGACCAGTTGGAAGACTTAAAATGGCCACTTTGTCACTCTGCAAAAAGAAGCTTCTCTGGCCAACTGTCGTCCATGGATAGATTAGACTCTTTAGAAGTCAGTGTGGCTATAATGGATAATCCTTTCTTGTATGGCTGATTATCCCATCTCATTCATAACACAAAGCCAGTGAAATGGGCAAATACAAGTCTCATAAGACTGTTGACTTTTACAGTTTGGATGTAAAACTTCTCCCTGAGGACAAAAGTTACACAGCTTATTTTAAACAAACAAACAAACAAACAAAGCCATAAACACAAAACTGTAAGCTTTAGCTGTGAGTCTCTTGCATGATTCACCCAAACACAGCCAGTCCCAGGGCCCATTCGTGGCCTTTGACCTAGATAGTCTGGCTTTAGAAGTCAGTTAGGTGTGTCCCACTCTTCCCCAGAGGATGAAATGTGTCCTCTGAGATTCAGGGGTGCTGTACTTGGCAGAGATGCTGGCTGGACTATGCATGACATTGCAGAGGATCTCCTGGGGCTGCCCCTCATTTCCAGCTGCCTGCCCTCTGGGAACATCTCAGCCCTTTCCCCACGGCAGTCTACGCTTAATGGCTTTGCGATGTAAGGGTCAATTTAGGCTTGCTTTGAGCTCCTCTAGAACTTTGGATGGAGACTCCACTGAAGCCCAGTGTCTCACACTATCCAGTCTTATCTTTCCTTCATCCTTGTCCTCCAACCCCCACATTGACCCTAGAATACATTGTAATGAACTTCCAACTCTCATCTCCATTTCAGTGTGTCTGAAGGAGGTGGTCCACTACAGGGAGCTCAGAGAAGATGACCTATACATTCAGGCATTGCTCACACACCTTCTACCAGCCCCACTGAGTTCAAATCTTCTACTAGATGTTGGGTCAGCCATGTTTCCTCTACCCTCACCTCTCAAACTATGCAGGTCTGTTCTGGAGAGCTGCTTGCCCAGCACTCGGCCTCCAAAGGGAGAAGTCAGATGATTGGAAAGGACTCTGATCAAGTGTGATCTCTCTGAGCCTGAGTTTTGTAAGAAGATCTAGACAAAGTGTGTAAAGGTGCTGAATGTAGGCTCTCTCATTCTACCAGGTTTGAAGTTAGTCACTGGAAGACTAGGAGAGAGGGAGAGAGAGAGAGAGAGAGAGAGAGAGAGAGAGAGAGAGAGAGAGAGAGAGAGAGAAAGGGACAGAGAGACAGAGACAGAGAGAACATCCAGGGACTCACTGGATAGACAGGAAAGTCCCGCCATGTCCTCCTAACCCTCCCCTTCACTGTGCCCCTTGACCTGGAGTTCAAAAAGGTTGAGTGACCTACTCATGATCGCAGTTGGGACACCTAACATTTTTGTTGTGGTTGGTTGGCACCACCGACCCCACATCATTGTTTCTGCAAGCGAACAGAGTTCAGCTAAACCCTGGGAGGAACTCTTGATTGATGACCAAGGAGCAGAGCCCAGGTGTCCGGTGCTCTTCCCATCTGGAAGTACAGGGAAAGGAAGGACTTAACCGATTTCTTAGATGTTCTCTGAAGTCCCACATGTTTACTGGGATGGGGAGATCCAGTGGTATATGGGGCTGGCTGCAAAGAGCCGTCAGTACCAGAGCCTGCCCACATCTGCATGGCGCACCATCACAGAGGTGCGCGCGTGTGTGTGTGTGTGTGTGTGTGTGTGTGTGTGACCCCTAGGTGGATAAAAGGTTGATATTGACCTTTAACCTTTCTCTCAACTAAACCTAGAACTCATTAATATACCTAGGCTTCCTAGCCAGCTAGCTCTATGTGTCTGCCTTCAGAGGTGAGCCACCCCTCTCGGTGCACCTACACGAATTTCTGGGAGTCTAGTCAAGATGTTTGAGCAGCAAGCACTTTGCTGAGCCAGCTTCTAGCCCTCAACCCCTCTTTGTCTGCCTTATCGATCCTCCCCTCCTCTCCCCAGTTCATCCTCACAATAGCCTTCCAGCACCAGAGCCTGCCCACATCTGCATGGCGCACCATCACAGAGGTAACCACAGGAGTATCTTTATAACATGCCACATAGCCTTCCCAGTGCTGTTCTGGGCCAGGGTGCCTATTCCTTATCCAGTGACACTCTCCTAGAGGGGTAAATACATGAGGAGGCCTCTCCTCCTGCCCAGCCATTCAGTGAGTTGTCACCTTGGGTCCCAGCCCCCTGCTTGGTAGTCATTCTGAAGTTCTGTGCACTTTCCAGCCCCAGAGCCTGGCAGCTCCCATTGCTATGCCTCAACTGCCCTGGACCCTGCCTGGAAGCCCTCTTTCCACAGGCCACAGCTCTTCAGCATCCTCCCTCAGCCAGGTCACTGCCAGAAAGTTTGGTTGGTAGCTGTCACAGCATTTGTTGCTAGCTACCTGGTTAAGAGTTAACCAGGTTAAGTAACTACCATGCTGCTCTGGTGAAAAGTACGTTGCATATTCCTGAGGTTTTGTAACTTACAAATAGTCTCCCACTTCTCTAAACTTGGCACCAACACCTGCAGTTCCTGTGGCTGAGTCAGCGGAGGGAGAGCTGATTTATTGGCTCAGGTTTGGAGAAGGTACAGAAAAAGGGCATTTCTCAGCTTTCTATCCCCTCCAGGACAGGAAGATCAGAGGGCTGGATGCTTCAGCCCTAGCCTCAAGAATCCCTCCTGGGAACATGCCCCCCCCCACAACACACACACACACACACACACACACACACACACACACACACACACACACACACAGAGCTTCACCCTTGTCTGCAGAGGAGGAAGGATAGTGGGGAGGCTCCCATTCGATGCCTGCCACCCCACAGCATGGTACCAGGGAATTTTGCCAGGGGCCAGAGAGCAAGGCTCCCTCCTACCCACTGTCTTTCTATCGCAGGGGAGAGGCTGGACCCAAAGCCACCCACACAATGTGACCATTGACATTTGTGGGTGCCATGGAAACATCTCTTGGGAGCTGAGTCCTCCCTCAGTAAACTCATTGTCCCCTGAGCCAGCCTTTCTCCAAGAGCTCCCCCTTCTTAGCCCTTTCCCAACCCAGGGCTCCTCTTGTTGACTCAGGTAGGGGAGCCAGACCCAGGTTTGCTGGTGACAGGCTCCACTGCCCTGGGTCTTGTCATCCTGGGCTCCTGTCCATTCCTCATTACGGCGAAAGTGGCCCAGAAGCAGAGCTCTGCACACAGATGGCCTTTTGGTTGCTCTGAGTCCTGACAGAGGAAGCACACAAGGACAGACAACCTTGCCTGCCTGTTTGTTTTGGAAAGCGAGAAGGCAGAAACTGTTCCTGTGGGGCAGCCTCCTGCTGAGTGGCTACCCTCAGTGCCAGCCAGCCTCTGGACTAAATCGATCTGGGCCACCTCACCTAGTCCCTGTTCTCTTTCTCCCTACAGCGCTCCGCCCATGCATTTCTCTTCTAAGTTCTGGAAACTTCTTCAGAAGTCACTCTCCTGCCTGGCTCCCTCAGCCCCCACCCCTACATTTGCTTGAGCCAAGGTCTCCCTGTAGAAATCCAGATACAAAATAAAGCCAGAGACTGTCAGGGTCACAGGAGGCCCCAGCCAGGATAGCCTTGTGTGTTCTCTCTTCCCTCTCTCCCCAAAGATAAAGATGTTGTTATAGAGAAAAAAGGCTCTGTAGAAACAAGGGGCATGGGGACTGCCTAAGATCCAGGCAGGGCCCAGACCAGGGCCTGCTCTCTCTCTCTGGCACTGTCATTTCTCTAAGCCACTCAGTGATTAGAGACAGGAGTTCAACAGATCCCTTGAAGCAACAAACCAGCAGGGACTGGAGCTCCCCCCAACCCCACCCCAGATTTGGGTTTCAACAGCTAGAAAGAAGAGCTTGTGACTACAGCTCTATCTTTCAGCAGCAGCCATGTGCCCATGTCCCAAACCACTCCCTTCGCAGACACCACTGTGGACCCTGATACCACAGAAGCAGTGATTCGGGCCAAGGATCTTGATGCAGTGCCGGCATGGGAAGGAAGGGACTTGCTGATGGACAACCAATGGGAAGGAAGGGACTTGCTGATGGACAACCAAGGTTAGATTGGCGCTCTGTGAGCTCAAACCCTAGCTGGGTGACGGGGCCAAGTTACATAATCACCCTTTGCCTTGACTGCAGCCACAGTAGAAAGTAATAAACCTTCCTGCCTTCGTAGGATGCTGGAAGGGTCTGACAAACAGGGAATAGAGAGATCAGCACAACGCCAGGCTCATGAGAATACACAGGATAAACACACCATGTTGTTACTGCCAGCACTACCCTTAGAGCCAGGTACATGGGTAACGGGGTCTCAGGCTAAGAATGGCCAACAGATGGCTCCTACAGTGACCAGGATTCCATCCCACAGTAGGAGTTCCTGGCCTGAGGGAAGAGAGTGCAATCTGCCAGGCCTAGGCAGCTGAGTGCCCCACAGCAAGGCGTTCTCGGAGCATTCCTGCTGGGCTTTGACATGGGGTGGCCAGTTGGTTCCTGGAATGTCCAAGAAAAACAAACTGGGTATTCTGAGTGAAATTGCAGCCTGGCGGCAGGCTGGGTCTGCTTTAAATTAAACACAGCATTTCTCGGATTCTTTTCATCTTCTTGCCACTGTGGGGTTCCAGAGACATTACCTCACCTCACTTTCCTGCTCTGAGGAGAGAAAACTGACAGGGTGTGAGGCTGGGGTCTTGGGAGGGAAGGCTGGAGAGCCTACTCTGTCTTAGGGCTGAGGTGCACAGAGCCATCCTCCCTCTCCGGGTTCAGCCTCCCATCCGGGCTGGAAGCAGGGGCTGTGCCAGGAGCAGAGAACACGGCCAGTATTTGGTATTTAGCAAAGGATTAGAACATTTTCAAAGTACACATCTCTCCTAGGAGTGCTTGGAAGAAGCTGTCTGTGGTTTTATGAGTCTTTTGACCATGGTGTGATATTTAGACTTGAGGTAGCCATGCACGCCAGCTCCTTGGCTGGCAGAGGGGCCCATTTCCCTGCTGGGCACTGTGGTTTAGGGTGGAGTTCCTTCTGGTTTTTGAAATTACTTTTAGCCAACTTATGGAGTCCCAGAAAATTCAGTGTTGGAGTTCAGCGCTCCTGCTGGGACTTCCCCTCAGGGAATAGACATCTGTGTCTTGCTTAGATCCTGAATCCTTTTGTTTATTCATTTATTTATAGTTTTCTTAAATGTAGAACAACTTGTAAGAGTCAGTTCTTTCTTTCTGTCATGTAGGAACTGGGGATAGAACTTGGGTCCTCAGGTTTGGCTGCAAGTGCCTTGACCTGCTGAGCCGTCTCACTGACCTTTTATTTATATTTTCACTTGTTTATAAAGTGATGTCCCCACTTCATAAGCTAGGAGTGGTAGGAAGTTCACTGTGTAATCAGGCCAGTTTCAAACTCCAGATTCCCCTGCCTTGGTGTCCCAAGTGCTAGGATTATAGGCTAGCACTTTAAAAAGGTGGAAGGGTGTCTCCCAAAGTTTCTTAGGTATACAAAACAGGAACTTCTTGGGCAGTCTTCCAGGAAGCAGGGATTTTTTCCCCCTTTTCTGGGATTTTTATGTGTGTGAGTGTATGTGTGAGCACATGAGTGTGTGAATGTGTGTGTCTGTGTATGAATGTGTGTATGTGTGAATGTGTGTGAGTGTATGTGTGTGTGGGTGTGTATCTGTGTATGAGTGTTTGTGAGTGTGTGTGTATACACCACATGTGTATGCAGGTATCTTTGGAGAACAGAAGAGTGTTGGACCCCCAGGAGCTGGAGTTAAAGGCAGTTGTTGGGTACTGGTAATGGAACTCAGAGCTTCCAGAAACTCAGGAAGCACACTTAACTGCTAAACCATTTCTCCAGCCCCACATAATTACTTTGTTTATAAAAGATGCTCCATTTTCCTGGGAGATTGTGACCATATGTGAAAATATCCTCCCAAATTCTCCTCTTAGGGATATGGTGTCTAAAAGATGGATATCACATGTGGTGTGGACAGAGGACACAGGTATTTTGTTGTTGCTGTTACTGGACTTTGGTTTGGTTTATTTTGGAGACAGGGACTCACTCTGTAGTTCAGGCTGGCCTCAAAGTCATGGCTATCCTTCTGCCTGAGCTCTCCTAGTGCTTACAGTAGATTACAGGCAGGAGCCACCATGCCCAGTTGGAGGATACAATTGAATTTGCCCACCCTGTTCATAGGATTAGCCACCAGAATTCCTGTCTTTCCTTTCTTTCTTTTTCTAGTTTGGCCTTAAGCTAGGCTTGTTCCCCAACTAGCACTTAATTTATATTTACCCTTTTATACTTTCTGTGTCTGCCACATGACTGGCTAGTTACCTCTCCTCAGTTTCATATGTCCAACTTTCTCCGAGTCTGGGTGGTGAATCTTCCCAAGCCTGACTCTTTCCTAGAGTTCGCCTCTCTCTGCTGGGTGTCCTGTCTATTCTCGGTTGCTTTGCTATTGGCCATTCAGATCTCTACTGACAGGTGAATTACACAGTGCACAAGAGCTGATTAGCCCTACAGGTTTTGCTTTTGGCACTGATGTACGTTAGCCTAAGTGTGTTTCTGGACAAGAGTGCTCTGTCAAACTCATTAAGGCTTGGCCTAGGCCCCATATCCAAGCGGACTTCAAATCACTTCTTACATTATCTTCAACTCCAGTCCTACCTCCTAGGCGAGCCATGCCCCTCTGATGCTGAGTGGAGGTGACTCCTTGTGTTGACTCCTTTCCTTCCTCCCCTCCACAGAGGTCAAGGAGGAGGAACTGGTAGAGGACAGTGGAGCATCTGTGCTCTTCATACGGGGTGGCGCTACAGGTCACTGTAGGTCCTCTATGAGCTGTTGTCTGGCCAACCTCATCCCAGAGGAGCAGAGAGGAGACCTGTGCCTCAGGCAGTGCAGCCTCCTGCCAGGCCTCTCCGTTATCTAGCTTTGCTCTCTGGTTTCTTCACATGCAGTCATCTGACACCTCAATTTCCACAGACAAGCCTGGAGTCACAAGTTGTCCCCTGGGATGCCTTGCATCAAAGTTTCAGCCAGAGTCTGAATTCCTAGTGAATGCTGAGCCGATAATAGTGCCCCATTTTCAGATGTAGAGTTCTGACCTGCTTTGTTTGTTTGTTTCATTGGTTGGTTTTTGCCTGTGTAGAAAGCTCAAGAAATCTACTGCTTTTCAGGGTAACATCAATCATCAGTTGCTTTCGACCATTTTTGGTCACACACACAGAGTCATACACAAATTTTTATGTCAACTCCATCTAAGCTAAAGTTGTCTGCCAGGAGAAAGCTCAATTGAGAAAATGCCTACATAAGACTGGGCTGTAGACAAGGCTGTAGGGCATTTTCTTAATTAGTAATTAATGAGGGTGAGCCCAGCCCATTGTGGGCGGGCCCACCCCTGGACTGCTGGTCCTGGGTTCTATAAGAAAGCAGGTTGAACAAGCTATGAAAAGCAAGCCAGTAAGCAGTGCCCTTCCATGGCCTCTGCATCAGCTCCTGCCTTCAGGTCCCTGTGTGTTTGAGTTCCTTTCCTGGTTTCCTTCAATAAGAACTGTGATATGGAAGTGTAAGTCAAATAAACCCTTCCTCTACAAGATTCTCTTTTTGGGGGGGTGGGTGTTGGGTGGGTTCAAGACAGGGTTTCTCTGTGTAGCCCTGGTTGTCCTGAAACTCACTCTGTAGACCAGGCTGGCCTTGAACTCAGAAATCTGCCTGCCTCTGCCTCCCAAGTGCTGGAATTAAAGGCATGCACCACCACTGCCTGGCATTTTATTTATTATATGTAAGTACACTGTACCTACCTGTCTTCAGACACTCCAGAAGAGGGTGTCAGATCTCGTTATGGATGGTTGTGAGCCACCATGTGGTTGCTGGAATTTGAACTCAGGACCTTTGGAAGAACAGTTAGTGCTCTTAACTGCTGAGCCATCTCTCCAGCCCTACAAGATTCTTTAGCCATGAAGTTTCATCACAGCAACAGAAACCCTAAGACAAAGACACGACACGCACACGCGCACACACACACACACACACACACACACAGAGAGAGAGAGAGAGAGAGAGAGAGAGAGAGAGAGAGAGAGAGAGAGAGAGAATGAGAATTAAAAGTATTGAGAAAATGCATACAGAAGATTGGGCCATACACAAGTCTGTAGAGCATTTTCTTAATTGGCAATTAATCATTACTTTTAATCATTCAATCCTCAGTTGCAATTTCTTTGACTGTAGCAACCAAACTCTTACATAACAATGGCCTTGTATTCCAATACAGTAAAGCTGAATAGTGTGCAATTGACTGTTACAATAAACACAGAGCAATTAATTTTTGGTAATTCATTGTACATCTCTATTTTTACGGTTTGAACAGGTCATGTTCCCCACAGGCTCAAATGTTGAGTACCTGGTCTTTAGCTAGTGATGCTATTTCCAGGGGCTTTAGCTAGAGGAAAGAGGTCCTTAGGTGTATACCTTTGAAAGTTATAACTGGATCTGGGTGCTTTCCTCTCTGCTTCCTGTCCACTGCAACGTGAGCCGCCTTCTCATCTTCATATGGCCAGCACTGGGATAGTCTGACTTACTGTAGACGAGGATCAATGGTGGCAAGGCCACAGGCTGAAATGGTAAGCCCAAACAAGCCTATATTCATTACCATTAGAAGAGCTATGACTAAGTATCTGACAGGGAGCAACTTAGGCTAGGAGTTTATTCTGGCTCACAGTATGAATAGTAGTGCCCATCGTGGGAAAGGCATTGAGAAAGTGCTTCCCTAAGATAGTGCTGTAGGCAAACCCGTTTCTTAATTAGTGACTCATACGGGAGGGTCCAGCCTATTGTTAGTGGGGTCACTCCTGGGCTGGTCCCGGGTTCTATAAGAAAAAAGATCCATCACGGTGAGGAGGGAACCAGTCTGGGTCATTGGGAGCCTGAACCTTCTCACTCACCTCTCCGTACATGAGGAAACAGAGAGCCATGAAGTGGCCACATCATCTCTTTTTCCTTTTCTCCCACCTCTCTCTCTCTCTCTCTCTCTCTCTCCCACCCTCTCTCTCTCTCTCTCTCTCTCTCTCACACACACACACACAGCACCCATAGATGTTAATCGTTGATTACAAAACTTAAAAAAATTTTAAAAAATTATTTATATATAAGTGCACACCAGAAGAGGACAACAGATTTTATTAGAGATGGTTATTGTTTTGGTTTGGTTTAGTTTGATTTTTCAAGACAGGGTTTTTCTGTATAGCCCTGGCTGTCCTGGAACTCACTCTGTAGACCAGGCTGGCTTTGAACTCAGAAATCTGCCTGCCTCTGCCTCCCAAGTGCTGGGACTAAAGGCGTGCACCACCACTGCCTGGTGAGATGGTTATTGTTTTATTAAAAAAGCCAGGATATGTTTGATTGAGGTGTGGTATGGTGAGGTGGGAGGGGTGCCTCAGTGAGCCCATGCCAAGTTATCCCTTCCCCCTGAGGTAACAGCCGTGAGACAGATGTAGTATGGAATAGTTTATTTAGGGCATGGAAAGGGGAGTTGGGAAGAGAGTAGAGAGAGGGGTGGGAGAGGAGGAAGGGTAGAGAGGGATTAAGGGTTCAGAGAGAGAAAGGAGTCAGAGAGAAAAAGAGAGTAGATGGAGGAAGGGACAAATAGTCCCTTTTATAGTAAGCCAGGCATACCTGGCTCTTGCCAGGTAACTGTGGGGTAGAGCCTAGAAGGAATGTTAACAGTTATGAGTTACCGTATGGAGCCATCTCGCCACCCTCTGATTACAAAACTTTTTAATATACATTTTTTTCTAAAAGTCTTCCTTAATTACATAAGCATATTAAACAAAGCAAGCAAACATCAAGTTTCAAGAGAACAGAAAGTTAATAGTATGATAAAATCAGTTTTCTTTTAACTCAAGATTGGTGTCATGAAGCTTTGCAGTTATAGAAGTACTAGACAGCACAGCTGTTTATGAGTTTGGTCCAGAGTTAGTTGTCAAGAAGCTATTTCCTGGTACGTGTTATTTCAAGCTTTTCCTGTATTATTTTATCAATCTGTCATGATAGACACCTAGTTTCTCTATGAGAAGTCCAACCTCTCAGTCCTTTGTTCAAGTTTTCCCTTTCCTCCTTTATTTTCCTTTCCTATTAGACAGGCTCTTCGACCTAATCATAAA